>NC_139230.1:15263264-15752330 GCF_977018435.1 Lepisma saccharinum | reverse complement strand
CTTTGAATTTAGAATGTTAGCTGCAGGCCATTCTCAAGGTATGACAAGGGGGCTTCTTGCTCCTCACTTTGAACTATGGAATATTTAAATGCGAACCTTTAAAAACCGACAAAAATAACATTGACAACATTTCAGATTTTGAAAGAATTTCTATTTACTTCCTCCTCCCTGTCGTCGTGTGGATTGACAATATAAAGTGCTAGTGGCATGGTTTTAAAAAAGCTTGCAGCTGGGTCAGCATACTCCCTATCATTTGAAACATGTCCCCTGATGAAATAAGATTTGGACATAATTTTACTTTTATTTCCTGAAAATGTGTTTCTTTGAATTCGATGTCCCTCTCCCAGGGACTGACGTTGGTAGATTATGCTAGATTTTACCATTATGCCAAATGCAGGGTGCTAACTGCCAACAAAGATCAAAATATGCTTGGTGTAGTACCATTTTGCTGTGGTTGGCATCACTGATTGAAGATACTCTTGCTGCTTCCTTGGCCCTCGCTGATCTTTGCAACCTTCCGCTTCCATTTCTCACTCATCCATCTGTAGGATGACCGCCGATGTTCCACAGCGAGCGGCAGCAAAACCTTTGACCATTGTCTTTGGGCTACTGCTGGAGCAAGCGAGAGCAGTCAACTCTTGACAGTAGTTACCTAGGCAATTGTACGTACATTGCACTCATAATTTTATAACACACATTAAACTCAAAAAGTAGAGAACTGGAAATAAGTACAAATGGACTGTAGGAAGTTCCTCATTACCTACATGGAGGATTCGCCCCTTTCAGCACCATGTTCCAGATGTCTTTACCACCCAAGGTTACCCTCAGGTGCTAATTTATTTGAGGCTGGGTGAACCCCAGAGGTCCTTTTTGCAGGGAGAAGGCTGGAAAAATTTTAATTTAGATCACAGGAATTGAACTTGGGGCTTGAATAATTTCAAACAAGAGAAGCTCCTTTCATCATCAAAAACAAAATTCATGCGAGTGGCAAACATTACAAACTGTTTTTCTGAATTGAAATTTTAACATAATTGCTTCTTCCCGGGTTTGAATTCTGGCCTGGGCATGGATGTTTGCGAGTGTCCATTCATCAATTTCAACATGTACAGTCATCCCCATCTTCGCAAATTAGCCAAAAGTGGCACAAAAAGTGAAGTAAAATAAATTAAATCAACCAACCAACCAAATATCATTGTTCCATTCCTCATTAATAGACCTTGGATTTTAGGTTTTTAACCTATTTCTCATTTGCACATAATTAAGAAATATCAAGTTACATCAGTGTCTCATTGAAAAATGCAACTGATGAAGTTTCATGGTACCTAAAATAACGTATTTTGTGTGTTAGAACCTGTTGTTGGTTTATGTTCCCAAATCAAACTTTTTTGAATGTCTTTATGTATTTTTTTAAGGTTTTACATAATTTTTATATCTCACAGAGTTATTTGCTCTGTTTGGTGACAAAAAATTGGATGTCTAATGTGTGAAATATGCTTTCTGTCAATTTCCCTACCCCGAAATTCATGACAAGAAGCATCAAAGCTGCAAACAAAGCAAAATTTCTGGTGCCACTGTGACATACACAGTCCAAAGTGTGAACTTCTGATCCATGCAGTTTTGCTTAGTTTCACATCTGTTCAGCATCTTGTGGCACTCACATCTTGTGAAGTAACATTTCAGCATTTACATGTACATATAAAGTGTGCCTCTAGGAATCACCCAGCCTCAAATCAATGGATACAAGGGGGAGGGAGATGTCTAGGAATGATGCTGATCACATCATCCCAACTATGGCCGAGATCAAGAATATGTGGAGCTTACCTCCACATCACCCTGTATGCCTTCATGGCATGTGTTCATGTGCATAGGCACATGAACCTTACCTTACCATTCATGAGAATTACATAGAATACTAGCCAGGGTTGGCATTTTGCCATTTTTTTAAAAAGAAAAACCAAGCCAGGTGGGTTTTCAGTTTTTTCAGATAAAACCCAGGCAAAACTGGGTTTTATTGGTTTTTTTCATGTTATGTTTATAAATATATATATTTTAAAAATGAAATACATTCTTACCTGATAGTAATATATTGGAACATTCAATTTATATTGTTTTAGTTCA
Source organism: Lepisma saccharinum (assembly GCF_977018435.1). Taxonomy (NCBI): domain Eukaryota; kingdom Metazoa; phylum Arthropoda; class Insecta; order Zygentoma; family Lepismatidae; genus Lepisma; species Lepisma saccharinum. The sequence goes on along the minus strand of NC_139230.1, from coordinate 15,750,212 downwards.
CTGAATCAAAAACTATTTAATATTTTCTGTTATCATAGTTAAGAATTGACAATCAAAAGTCTCACACCTTCAAATGATTAAACTAAAAATGTACATAACCCATGCTACAACAGACCATTGAGGGCCCAGGCCTACCTACTGACCGCCGGCCGCACTCCCACCTGATCCTATTCTGAGGTGGGAGATAATCCAACCAGTTACGGGGTGACGTGTGGTCAGCACAATGAACCCCCCCATCGTGGTAGGTTTTCATGACCGGGTTACGCTACTCATTCATAGCTCCCCAATTTAATCATGATGGTGAGTGTTCACCAGTCTCATACACAGGCCGAAATCTCAGGAGAAAAGCTGTTACATTTCTCCCATGGAGACTCAAAACTGCACGGGTCCCATAGCCAGAGCAGAGATAAGGAGAGGGGGAATACGAAGTGTCAGTTCCTTTGATGTCCGTGTGCCTCGAGCGGCAGGCAACGTGATTGGTGGCCAGGTTTTGCGTAAGAGCGTGCGTAGCAGAAACCGGTTGCACCATATCTTCGGCAAAGAGGCTGTTGAAAATTACTTGGGTAAAAGCATTGTTTGAAGCCGCACAATGTCAAAAAAAGGTGTCGACTTGGTGTTCTGCAATTAATTGGAAGAACAATGGGCCAAGAAAAGATTCCATATAAAGAATCTGTAATTTTGTAACAATGTTATTTCAGTATTTATAGACCTCATATTTGACAACCAAGATAGAGCTGTTTTATAAACTTTCTTATTTACGTGAAAATTTCTCATGATTTTTTTTCCAATGATAAATTTGTGGCATAATCGCTTGTCAGTACTAATTTAAGTTATTATTAGAGGCACATATTTTTGGTAAATAGAAAAGCAACATTTCGGTACAAGTCAATTTCAGGTTCAAAAGCAGTAAATAAAATCAAATTTCACTGCTATAGCTGTGAAAAAGCGGAATATAAAATGACACTTTGGTTTTAAAAATGTGAATGTAATCGTAAATTTGATTCAAAAACTTGTGTTTAAGAGTCTATTTCGCAGCTCATTTCACATTATTTCATGACAAAACAGGATAGGAAAAGGCACCTCACATCATTAAGAAACATAAAAAAATAACATCACAATGTGTTATTTCACATTTAGTCATTTTGTCAAAATCGAAATATTCATGCCTCTAGTTATTGTACATTATTATTTTTGGTCAGCCGCGGTGGTCTAGTCATAAGGCGTCTGAGTGCCATGCGGGGGTGATCTGTGTTCCATTCCCGAGATGGGGTGATGGGATTTTTTCCATCCTTGTCTCTGCACACAGTGGCTCTTTGGCTCACCAAGCCTCAAATCAATGGGTACCTGCCCTTTAAAGACTGCTGGAGCATGGTGCTGATCACATTACCTACAAAATGACCGAGATCGATAATATGTGGGCCACTAGCCCCACGTTTCCATACTCAATTAAATTTGTAAGGCAGAAATTATAAAGAATAAGCAAGGATGGCCTACCAGAAAATGAAATACACAAATATAAAATCTTTGTATATAAGTGCAATCATGTACATACTACCACACACGTAGAAATTATATGTGACGTAGGAGATATCATTTATAATTTAAAACTATGAAGAGACAGATAAAAATTATTGTATGAAATTCGAAACTTGTTCCTGTATGAGTTTGTGTTCGTTCAGTGACTGGTGCAAATCACGTAGCATATAGACCTATAAAAGAGACAGTCCTATGATCCCAAGACGACTGTCTATATTTGGGGTCAGTTTCCTCAAAACTAATTCCATCTTGAATATTCCTTTTCGTCAGGCTATTTTTAGATTTTGTTAGTTCTCTTCTTACTTCAAAGTTTGAACCCCTCTTGCCTGTTTCCCCTGTAATGTATTTCCATCTAAGGTTAAGGGGTCAATGCCCCATGACTCCACTGCAGCTGCGCCACTGCATTCAATCATACTTTGCAATAAGCTGTAGATTTTAGTCCGCCAGGTGTATTTATTTTTTTTTCGGTAAATTTCTGATATCCGGAAAACTGCTGAAATTTGCTAGTTCAATTAATTTGATTAATCGTACTTACGTATTCTGCATTGAGAAACATTGTTGAAGGTGGCATTTCGATTTTTTCATGGAAATAAGCTCTATTTGCGACATATCGAGTAAGTTTTCTTTGTTTCTTTTTGCCTTTGGTAACATGCCAAATGGCGGTCACAGTTTCACTACCGTACTCGGCATGCAGTGTTTGCACCCCACTCCACCCAAAAATACCTACGTAGCCCCACGAACCATTCATGCATAGCCCCACAAACCATTTCCACTAAGGTTAGGTTGGGTCACGTTTAGGTTAGAATAGTTTAAAATTGGTTTAGAAAGAAAATGCGTAGCCCCACACACCATTCTCGCATAGCCTCATGAACCATTGACACATAGCCCCACAAACCATTGACACATAGCCCAACGAACCATTGACACATAGCCCCACAAACCATTTGCGGAAACGTACCTTCTTCAGTTACAAAAGCACGTGTTTGGAAACACTGACCGGCATTGACCGTGATTACATCACACACAGGCAACATCTGGCTGGAAGGAAATGGATGCAACAGCATTCGTGTATCGGTCACACATTTATATCGAAAAAAATAGATGATTTACCAGCAAAATTCAATGAACGATGCGAGAAAACACTTCCCCAAACTTCCACAACTATAAAGAAACTGCATTCTGTAAGTAATTTCTCCTGTAAATTTGAAGAAATCAATTTTCCGGATATATATAAGAAATTGACCTTTTTTTCTTATTATTTTTTATTTCTCTAAAGGATCATTTGTAGGAAATGCGTAGGAGGGCATTTGCAAATGCAATTGCATTAAAAAATATTACCCATTATCATGCCATGATAGTTGCACACATTTTGAAAAACATATCAAGCAATTTAGTGGAAGGAAAAGGTCAAAAAATTCTGTAAGTCACAACACAAAGTATTACTCATATGCTCTAACATTGCGGCAAAGTGGAAGGTCTTTGCCAGGAAGATGGCGGCCGCTGTGGATCTAGGGTTGCCAGGCGTTCCTCTTTTATTTTTAACTTCGCTGCTTGTAATTGAAGTAATATCCAACATTAAACCACATTGTTTGTGAACTTAATAGTTCATTTACACATTTAAACTAAAACCCACTTTGTTATACCTCCCATGAAGCATTGTTGAAACAACACGGATAGATTTTCATGGTTCTCTTTCGACCACGGCAAACATATGAGTCAGACGCAGTGGCAACCATGCCAGTGTAAGCTCCGCCAGCCTGGGGACAGAAATTCTCCCCGCCAAGTTCTCTGAAAGCATGACCGCACAGCCACAGTGTGGGACAAATTTTTAATTATCTGAAATACTATATTCTGAAAAAAATTACCAACAGTTTGATTCTACTCTTCCTGAATGGTAACTAATAGATCTGTGATCAATTCACAGGGTTGCGCATTGCAATACTATATTTGATAGTGGATGTTTGTGTTTGTCTCAATGATAATACAGAGAAGATAGATGTGTGTGAAAATTGAGAAATTAGATAGAAAAGGGGGAATACTATTGCTTAGGGGTATTACTTTTATTGAAAATGTAAAATAAAAAAAGTAGACAGTCTGCCTGAATACACCAGAATACACTTATTTATCGAATCATTCATATAGCTATCTCCAAGTATATGTACTTATTGAATTTGATTGGGTGGGCACAGGAATTTTTGGGTGGGTGCTTGCCCACCCGTGCCCACCCCTGTTGCCGTCCCTGCACCTTTCCTAAAACACACCATATTACAGAGTTTTTATTAAAAACTTCATGCTCAATTAATGTCCTAATGTAACTGTGACTTGGATTTCTTAATCTACGAAAATTGAACCTCAAATATTTGCATAACTTAAAGCTCTTGCAAGCTATGTTAAATCAGTCTGTTGTCCACCATCTTTAAACATGGTGACAATTTTTTCTCAAATACAATATATCACCAATCCTTTAACTTATCTTGTAACTCTAAAAAGTGCAACTCAAATGCTTTACATTTATGGCAAAATGTATGTTTGCGATTATACCACCACTCCTCTCCTAAACCATGAAATATAATTTTAAAACTTTTACTGCAAAATTGCGGACCGACGAATTATTTACAATGACGGACAAGGGAGGTTATCTAAGTGTCCCCCTCCGATTTCCATGAAACTTGGCAGGTGTATAGAGGGGCCCAAAGGAAGAGATATGTGTTTTTTTTGTTTCGGCTTAAAAACTGTTTTAGGGGGCAAGAGCTCTCCTCTAATGTCAAGATGAGGACAAATTAAAGTGGAGATCTGACCCCTGTGTCCCCTCCGATTTCCATGAAACGTGGCAGGTGTATAGAGGGGTTCAAAGGAAGAAATAAGTGTTTATTTGTTTCACCTAAAAAACTGTTTTAGGGGCCAAAACCTCCCTCTAATGTCAAGAAGAGGACAAAGTGAAGTGTGGATCTGACCCCTTTGTCCCCCTCTGATTTCAATGAAACTTAGCAGGTGTATAGAGGGGCCCAAAGGAAGAGATACGTGTTGTTTTTTTTTGTTTCGGCTTAAAAACTGTTTTAGGGGGCAAAAGCTCTCCTCTAATGTCAAGATGAGGACAAATTGAAGTGGGGATCTGACCCCTGTGTCCCCTCTGATTTCCATGAAACGTGGCAGGTGTATAGAGGGGCCCAAAGGAAGAAAAACATGTTTTTTTGTTTCGGCTAGAAAACTGTTTTAGGGGGCAACCCCCCCCAAATGTCAAGATGATAACAGATTGAAGTCCCCCTTATGTTTCCATGCTCTGCTATTGGATTCGTGGAGTGGACATAGTGATATTGTTATGCGAGAGGTGACACCACGGGACAAAAACATTACTCTGTTGACAATACCTAAAGGATTGACTGGCACTCTCCAACCATTAGATAGTATGGTTTTAGGATATGGAAAAAATTCGTGCGACGGTTTTCCGATCTTGTCCTGTTACTACACAGTGGCATTAATCTCCACCTATGCAATAACATTATCAAACTACAATCACTCACACATAACCAGTTGTCCTCACCCAGGTTTCGACACATCTTCCAATACGCATGGTATAAGAGTGGTTATCTTCCCGAAAGGCCACCTCCATTTGAGAATCCGGTGGCATTCTGTTTTGGTGGTGACAGTAATCTGATATGTGATGTTTGTGGTGCAGTGGCAGTAATCAGATGTGCATGGTGTAACCGAACATTATGTTTAAATTATTTTTTGAGGAGTACCATTACTGTGACGAGTATGTACATTGACGCCGTGGAAGCAACAATAGGGGCGATTTTCAATGTGATGCATGGGTGCTTGTCTTTACTTTGTGTTGGCAGATCGGTTACCATAACGTTGTTTCGTGTTACTTCCTGGTGGTAATAAATGTTTTATACATGCTGTGTATTCATCTATGGAACTATCCTCTTGTGTCCTTGGCAGGCGCGGAGTGTCCATGTAAGCCGGGCTTACACTTTATTAATTCTAGTAAAATGTATGTAATTATATGGCAAAGTTCGTAAAAACTTCAAAGTTCAACTCGGCCTGATACCAGTCTTCGAGATCCTGTTTGTTAGACTGCAACACTTCAGCACCAGAGGGCACATGGGAACTTCCACTTTCTGCTTGCGGAAAGTTGTAAGCTGTCTGAATGTTGCCTTACAATTTCTGACCACGAAGGAGCAGTGCCTACCGTATCTGGATGGAGAAGAGCAAGGAATATAGGGAGAAGAGCGGGCCAAACCCTAGGTTTGTAAACCTACGGCCACAGGCTTACAGCAGCATTGCAAACCTCATGTTTAGAAAAATTGTTGTTCATGGACGTACGCAGTATTTCTTTCCACCAGGGAGGATTAAGCAAAGTTTTTTTTTTCAGGGGTTGGGGTAAACTAGGTATATTTCCCTTCTCAAAATATACTAATTTAATTTGAATTTAACATTTTTCTGCAATGCCCTTACAATAATTAACAATTTGATGTGACTGAAATGAAATTGTATGTGTGAAAATGGTTGACATTTATTTTTCAGGAAGTGTCTCCTTGCCTTGCCCCTTCTGGACATCCATGATGTCGTTTAAACTCCGAAATGATGCTACATACTACTAAATTGTTCTGGGATTTTCATATTATTAATATTAATTTATAACAAAAACATAAATACAAATTTGAATGGTTCAACCAACGGCATGGGTTGACGTTATAAGTGAAAAGTTTGAGAAAATTCAACCAGAACAAAAAGTGGCCCTGTTGTTTTATTTATATCCCCAACTTACAAACAACTTTTTAAACTTGTGCGAGATTTAGCACCATTATGCTTGGGTTGGCTTCACTGAATATGTGCCAGCGAGAGACAGGTCCTGCAAGCGGAGGGGCTCCAGCGTTGTCAGGTATGAATGGTTGACTGCAAAAGAAATTTGAGCCGGTGGTGCTTCAAGGAGGTTTTTTCCAGGAACAGGGAATTCTGAAGCAAAAATCTAACAGGAAGGGGAAAAAGGAGAAACCTAAAAATGAGCAGAATACGGGAAAAATAGATACACATTGATGTGCTAAATTCTTGTTTCTGTTTTTAGCTTGTAGAAGAGCATAAACATCAGAAATATTAAGATCTCTGTTTTTCAGGCGCGGCTCGTGCATTATTTACCCGGGGGTTCACTGAAGTGATGTGACATATATTCACTTTCCGCAAAATATACTTCCTTCGCCCAACAAAAGGATGGGGGAGGGTTTAAAAGCTTTGTCAAGAATTCTTTTTATCTGGGAGTATAAGGTTTTGTTGTAGGGGTGTGCGAATAAATTTAGGGCTGAAACTACAATAAATTGTGCCTTTATGAAAAAAGTTGAGTTTTGTTGGAATATCATGGACGTCCTCAAGTAGGCAAGTAATATATATTTTCCCCACGAGGAGCAAAAAACACTCCTTCAGTCTGAAGTTACTGCAACGCTTTTATAATAATTACCAAAAATTACTGTGACTGAAATTAAATTATATGCGTGTAATATATAATTTTTGGTTTACATTCAATTTCCATGGGGGGGGGGCGGCCCCCTTTTCCCCTTCCGGACGTCCATGCTGACTAATCAGAACTGGTCCTACATTTGTTAAAGGGAAATGGCAACTAATGGCATGCGCATACTAGAAATCGAACCTGAGACCCTTTCATTTATACGCGACAGGTTTGTTCAAATTTGGGGCTGGTCGACCAGCACACGCTTTTTTTCAGTGGACAAGGAAGTTTGTTTACGTTAATTATGTGCATTTCTATCGGTCATTTCTTACCTGCGCGGACAGCAACGCCTACACTGCATCAAATGACATAACCTAGGTAAAGTCCATCCCTCGTTTCACTCGCAGCATCACTTAATACTTTCCAACAAGTATCCAAGCACTTCAAAAACTAAAAAACTTGAGACTTTGACACCGAGCGACAGCGAGTCACGTCTTCGCGCCATTCTTTCTCTTTCGCGAACCCGAAGTGTTTCCACCTTTAAGGAAAAACCTCTGAATGCATGCACAAGGTATTTTGGTAATGTATCTCCTTTATTTTAATTCATCGCATCTAATTCCAGCTTCTATTTGTTTCCACTCATCCATCTCTGACACAATCTTGCATTTATTCCAAGAAGTTCGGTGCAAAAATGATACAAGAGAAGATTGAATATGTAATGTGTGCGCTTCAAACTTGAACCGCACGCAGCAACACTGGAAGGGAGGAAGCAGCGAGAAAGGAGCCTTGTCCCGCGCCTTCTGCGAGAGAACGAACTGCGCATGACCGTTGGGTTGAACATAGGTTCTGCAAATCTCATCGCCCATGTATTTTGTCCTATACCCTCCTCGCGCTTCTGCTCCCGCACGAAGCTTTCACAATGGCACGAGCTGTCCTGTGGGGGTTCAACTGAGGGTCTGTATCAGGGCGGCCGATTCGCGGTTTCTTCTTCTCAGCAAGAGAGTTCGCCGTGTTACGGGCACAAATACATGACTTATTGTGTAGAATTTTTAGCGAAATAATGTGAAAATTTAAAGACATTGTTCATTGTTCATTCTCGAGGTGATTATCGTATATTACTGGGGGTTCACTGATCCTGTGCGCTATAGGGCCAACCGCGCCTGCTGTTTTTCGTAAATAAATAAATGTTAATGAAAGCTGAAGATTGAACCAATTTTACAAATCTCATGTCAAATGTGAACAAAATATTATTAATTACGTAGTCTGTGATTCAAACTCTCTTCGAACAGCATTCGAAAAGCCTGTTTATGATCTTTTAGGTGCTAGATTTGCTTTTACATTATCCTAAGAAAGCACTTACATGTCCTTTGATAGAAATTTCTGGATATGTCCCCACAATTAGTGAGCATTTCTTTTATAATTAATATTGTATTTTTTTTTTTACTAAATATAGGGAATTTTAAGGCAACAGAGGGAATTTATTTATATCCGAAAGGGATATTCCCCTCACAGTCCGAAAGATCACTGCTGTGAGCAGTGACCAATTTTGGATCTGTTTTCTTTTTGTTTCCCTGTTCTTGTTGTCGTGGTATTGCTTTTGCGAATTCCATCTATTGAAAGCGGACTGTCGGCCCTGTGCTGTGGTGTGATAGTGAAGTGCATTATGGAATAAAATGAGTGTGATTGTGCGGTGGGGTGAAGAACTTGTTGAAGACCGTTATCCAGCCCAGCAAGGATTTTGCTGCCAAGAAGAAACTTGTGGATGTAGGTAGGCCCACCCCTTCCTTCTCTAGCAGGCATAGTAACAGAAACAAAAAATAAAGTGCGCTGATTCAGGGTACGAAGCTGATACTTGGTTATGCGGTTGGAAAATGTATTCAGCACTTTTCTGTTTCCTTCTGTTTTCGTTTCTTTATTATTATTATTATTAATAATAATACTATTATTCATTTTATCTAACTTTGCATACTTTTTTATCGTTACGTTACTCATTGTGATAAGAATAAGACTGACTTAATTATCAGTTTAAATGTAGGAGATACACAGCCTAGCAAAGAAAACACCAATCCCAGGGATTTATCCAGAATTTTTAATTTGGTGAAAAATTCCAGGGAAGTGTTCTGAAAAAATGGGGGGGGGGTAGTCGATGTGTGTGGATAAATCACTAACCATATCAGCCCAAAAATAAGCACAATGGGAAATAACCTTCATAATGATAGGCTTACACTGTTGGAAAGGTCAGTCTCCACCCTGCTTTAATCCGTCTATTGTTATGCCCATGGATATCCATGAACAACAGTGTCTATAAATTCGGCATCTCTACAATTGCACCACGTTTGGTACCGACAATTCTACAGTTCTGTGCTGTGTGTGTTCCAATTATAATTATATGAATGTGTTGTTCCTATGCCAGATTTACATGGTCTCGGAGTCGGATCCCCACTTCAATCTGTCCTCATCTTGACATTTGAGGGCAGTTTTTAACCCCTAAAACAATTTTTTAGCTGAAACAAAAAAAAAAAACAGGTATTTCTTCCTTTGGGACGGTGGCCGCGGTGGCTCAGTCGGTAACGCGTCTGACTACCATGCTCAAGATCCCCAGCCGGTTCAAATCGGGGAACTTTTCTAATGGTGGAAGCGGCCCCGGCGCCTACCCAGCGTCGAATAACATGGGTACCTGGGGGGTAAAGGCGGTCAGGGGCGTGATGCTGATCACATCACCCCCATTCACGACCGGATCAAGAAAGTGTGGGGCGTTACCCCCACACCCCCTATACGCCTTCATGGCGTGGTGCTAAGCACAGGGGAACACTTTACCTTTTTTTATTTCTTCCTTTGGGCCCCTCTATACACCTTCCAAGTGTCATGGAAATCTGAGGGGGACACAGGGGTCAGATCCCCACTGCAATTTGTCCTCATTTTGACATTTGAGGGGCTTTGCCCCCTAAAACAGTTTTTTAGCCGAAACAAAAAACCCTTATTTCTTCCTTTGGGCCCCTCTATACACCTGCCAAGTTTCATTGAAATCGGAGGGGACACAGGGGTCAGATCCCCACTTCACTTTGTCCTCATCTTGACATTAGAGGGTGGTTTTGCCCCCTAAAACAGTTTTTTAGCCGAAACAAAAAAAACACGAATTTCTTCCTTTGGGCCCTTCTATACACCTGCCAAGTTTAATTGAAATCGGAGGGGGACACAGGGGTCAGATCCCCACTTCAATTTATCCTCATCTTGACATTAGAGGTGGGGTTTTGCCCTCTAAAACCCTTTTTAGCCGAAACAATAAAACACATATTTCTTCCTCTGGGCCCCTCTACTCACCTGCTAAGTTTCATGAAAATCGGATTTGGACAGCGGGGTCAGATCCCCACTTCATTTTGACATTTGAAGGAGGTTTTGCCCCCTAAAACAGTTTTTTAGGCGAAACAAAAAAATACGTATTTCTTCCTTTGGGCCCTTCTATACACCTTCCAAGTTTAATGTAAATCGGAGGGGACGCAGGGGTCAGATCCCCACTTCAATTTGTCCTCATCTTGACATTAGAGGGGAGCTTTTGCCCCCTAAAACAGTTTTTAAGCCGAAACAAAAAAAAACACGTATCTCTTCCTTTGGGCCCTTCTATACATCTGCCAAGTTTCATGGAAATCTGAGGGGGACACTTAGATAACCCCCCTTGTGAGTTTAGTTTCTTATACTCCGAAAATGCATTGTAGACAATTTTGGGGAAAAAGAGAGCATGGTATAGAGCATGTGTGCAACATGAGGAAAATCCGTTTTTCATTCACCATCTTGAAACACATTGTTCAATTTCACTCGCATGTAATACCATTGCAGTCTGTGAAGTTTTCTAGCTGCAGAAACATGTTATCATGGTCACTAAATAGATGACTTGTCTTTCTTTGCCCATCCACCCCACCCACGCTCCTCCTAAATCGTGCATTATGTTTCGATAATTTTATTGTGAATTTACAGTGCAAGTAGTGCCACACTGCTTTCTGAAAGTTTTATACAAAAAGTTCGAAAATGTAAAAAATGGTCAAAATATGAAAGTACACGTATGAATTGTATTTACTTGAGTACCCTCACACCCCATATTTTTAAGAAAAAAAGAAATTGTGGTAGATTATGAGAGTGTCAACTTCTTGGGTATAGACCTCCTAACCAGAAATAACATTTATCCTACATGAGCAAGCAACCCATTACATTCAATCAATGCACTGAACTGAAGGGAGGGAGGGGTCACCATCTCGGTGCAAGGCATTGGAAAGAAAACAGAACATTTGCACACATTCTAAATTTTGAGAAATGAAATGAATCATTTGAAAAGTGTTTGCTTTAATTATACGACAGTTAACTTTATTCTACTTTCACGACATTTCAATAAATGTACTCAATTCTCCATTGTAATGTTTTATAAATGGGAAAATTTATTGTAAAAGTTGATCGTCACAGGTGAAACTATGTGGCTTGCCCACATATGGAAGTGACTGATATCTAAAGTGCTACCACATTTCAAAATTATAAGCTAAGCTTTGTTCGTTCTATGTTTTATCTAAATATTTCAGACCCTTTTGCTTTTTTGTTTTGAAAAGTATATTTCTTGCATGATTTGAGAAAAATATCCTGAAAACCCACTGTGACTTGTACCACATGATTTGAGAAAAATATCCTGAAAAAAAACACTGTGACTTTTACCACATTAATTATTTTGAGTATTATAAGCTTGACTAAGCCTTTATTTTACAAGTTTTCTCAAACTGTTGACAATTCTAGAACCTCACAATTATTTAAAGTAATAATTTACATTTTCTGAAAAAAAAAAACATTTTGAGTGGGTTTTTTTTTGGTGGGTTTTTCTGAGGAGAAAAATCCATGTGGGGAAAACTGGGCTGGGCCCAACCTGATACTGGCTAGGAAACAGTTGAGCATTCTGTTGTGTGATTGGTGAATGAGTGCACTGTCGCCAAATCAATTACCAAGGAAATTGCTGACTTCTCTTGGCTGCTAAACTTTGTGTATTTTGCCAATCAAGTCTGGATTTTCATATTGTACAATAGGCTGACCAAGATATCACCACACAAATGGCATAAGGTAAAATGCCCAAATACCATCCCCCTAAACCAAAACTTCAATTCTGAAAATTTGTTTAAAGTTATAAATAGGGCTCGGAAGTTGAAGAAAAATCTTTTTTTTTTCCTAGTGTCTGAAGACGAGGCCCAACATAATATATGTTCATTTTGGGTCATTGTAGGCTGGAAAAAGGTGGGTTTTATTTGTCCTTTTTTCACTTTTTCGGCGTTTTTTGGCTTATTGGTCCTTTTTTAGCCTTTTTTTTAGGTCTAACAACTTTTTTTTTGCAACTTCACCTTCTTTCGACTACGTGTTTACTGCCAATTCTCAGTTCGAATTATCATCAGTTCATCACCTCTTAAACATCCTTTCTGTAGTAAAGAAATAAAAATAAATAAATAAATACATTTGAACCATCCCTGAAACGAGAGAGAAACATTTTTGGACGACTGAAGCAGGTACGGTACAAGGTCCTTTAACCCTAACTTGTCTGGAAGGTCGCGCTGTAAGTGGCAACTTTCTCTTGTTTTGAAGCTTTCAGTTTTTTCGCACTGTGTTTTCCATACCACCAGAATTTTGTATTTTTTTATTCATTAAATGTGTAATTAAAACTCAAGTAATTAATTAATTAATTTGGATCACATTTATACATCCTTTTTCCCGTTTTCAGGTCCTTTTTTATATTTTTAGGTCTTTTTATAGGTCTTCTTTGGGCAATTTATAGGTCTTCAACTTCCGACCCCTAGTTATAAATAATTCAACAACTGATTGAAGCAACTCAACTCCATACCTTCTAGTGCTGCTGGTGTCATTCTACGAAATAAATCTTTCTTAACCAGAAAAAAGTAAATAATCAAAGGAATGCAAATTTTGATTTTTCAAAAAAGGTGTCCTAATTCCGTCCCCCCTTTTCAGTTATTATCTACTCATTCATTTTATGTTAAATTTGATTAAAACAGTGTTAAAATCTCTTGTAATATATTTATTGAGATGAAGACATGTTTATACATTCTTATACTTAAGTAACATCTTTTTACCCATCCAGACAAAAATCGCAAACAAAGGTTTTGACTTTTGTTGAAGATGAACTCATCTCGTGGCACCACTGGAAGCATTTCGAACACTTTGCCTATTTCTCTCCTGGCTTTTCTTGGTAAAAACTCTTTCCACAAATAGGACATGATGCATCCAAACCAAATCATTAAAGCAAATAGCATGCAGATACATCTCTGGAAGGAGGTCACTATATTTTTGCCACACACACATGCTTAGAATTCTACTTAACCAAGTTTAAGAATTTTAACATCAAGAAGAGAAACTCAACAGTACTTGGCTGGGCAGGTAGAGGAAGGGGAGGAAGTATGTACATATTAGTGGTAAGCTTTAATGTGACACTTGTCATCTATCGACTAACTATTTACAAAGAATTGTGTTTAGTTTTCTAAAAATGCATAACAATTATTGTGCTAGCACCACCCAAAAATTACAAGAAGAAAGTGGTGAATACTAGGGCTGAGCTGAATCCGATGTATCTGTATCAGCCGATACCAGTGGTATTGGTATCGGAAAGTATCAGGTGGAGTTCATCTACCAATATCAGCAGATACTTTTCTGGCATTTTGGTCTTCCACGGGGTCCACAAAAATGCCATGCCACAATTTTGCGGAGTCTTAATTATCCTGGAAATTATGCAAAATTCAAACTTTCTTTTTATTTTGCACAAAAAGTATATTTTGTGATTACATAATATCTATTTTAATATTCTGATGCAATTCTTCAATATTCTAAAACAAATTTCTTAGTAAATTGACCCATATAATTGGAAAAGAATATTTGCACACACATACATTGATCGATATTTTGAACAAATTTTAATTGTTGCATTTTTTGAGTATTGGTGTTGGTGGAAATCAGTGAGAGTATCGGCATCGGTATCAATTCAAATTGGGATTGGCTCTTATTGTAGCAGATTTATACACAATCGAGAGTTCAAAACATAAGCTCTTATTTCACAGTTATTTATATAACATGTCTAACCACCGATAATTGTACTCCCCATATCAAACCAAACAAATTTTGAAGTTATTCTTTCTTGTTACTTTATTTATTCAAAGAACCTACTTCTACTACACTCGTTCAAAAACATTGCAGATCATTTCACTGACACTTCCACGATCTCCATGTTATTCAGACAGGTAGACACCCTGAAAACTGAGGCAGAAACTGAAATAGATTGCCAATAAATGGCAAAAGTCTAACTAAAGTCTTCTGCATTTCTCCCAACAAAATTTTGTTTGCTTAAGTCCACTTTATTTTCAGACATGCTAATTGGGATTGGACCTAGAGTCTAAAATGGGACCTCAACCACTGTGCTTTCATTGGGGATTGAACAGCCCAAGTTCCTTTTGTTTAAGTGTGATTTCATCAAAAAGCTATTTTGGTTCAATGTGGTGCACATCAGTGCTACGGAAGACATTCCATCTGAAGTCAATTTTGTGTCAATTTCGCAGCAGCATATCAGATGTCTCTTCTTTCACTGTGGTCGTATAGAGCTCTACATATTCTTAATGTTTGTCATAGTTGGGATGATGTGATCAGCCACATCCCTGGCTGCCTTTACCAGGCACCCATTTAAAAGGCTGGATGGGCCTCAGAGCCATGAAGAAAGAGGAAAATGTCTGGAAAAATTCCTCGTCTAGATTGCCTGCCATTGGATTCAAACCTGGGTCATCCACATAATACCCAGATGTTCTACCAACTGAGCTACCATGCTTCATTTTAGTATCGTATAATACATCTTTAATCCACGTTCCCAGATTTTACATATGCACGCCCATTATACAGTGAATACTCATGGTCCCAATAGAGCAAGATGCTATACAATTTTCCTGTATTTTAAGTTCTTTCAACTTGGTACCCTGATAATTGTAAAATCAAGGTTCCACTGAACGTACATACATTAAACCAACAAATCTCTATCAACTGCACCTTGAACTATTATACATAAATATAAGCTTTACACCTTAGGATTTTTCTCTCCACATTTTATTGTAGGGATCACATGGATTAATCAAAGAGCAATTCTTTAACCAGATATTCCCCTTTCTTCTTCCAACTTTGCTTCTTGGGATGTGGGACATCAGTACTTCACTTCCTGTGAATGCCAAGCTTTTACCATCAAATTAAAAATAATTTCATCTCTCTGTGACAAATAAATCCTCCTGTGACTTTTTTGGGTACATCTGTACAATTTAAAATTCAAATTGGCATTTTCTCTAAAATGATATGGGCAGAGGATGTACTGAGTGGCAGTTTTTGAAGTCACTTACACTTCACAGGTGCTTGATTAAAAAGTGAAAATTTTGAGTGGAGTTAGTATTACAAATTAGCTGTGATACTTTCATCAGAATTTTGTGGCATTGGAACATTCCACAGTTGTTCCAGCCATTCTCCCTACTTGCATTACGTCATCAACACTACTGTGTTTACAGCGCCACCTGCCAGCCTTCTCTGCCTCAGCAAGAACCTGCTGTGCCAGGTCAGTGAAAGTCTGACCTCCTCCTCCATGATGTAGCAACTTCCAGAGGAGTTCTCCCCAGTCGAGCCTACCATCCGATAATGGGTCATTGTCAGATGGAATAGTTCACAGAGTTGCAGAATTTGTCAAGTGAGAGGCCATTATTTGGCCCAAGTGTGCAATAATCTGTCCGGGCAGCCACTCTATGACCATAAAAAAATTCAAGTATAATTCTTGGTTTTCAAGGTGAACTTTCCAAAATTTCATGGGTACAAGCTCATGTTTTTTGCATTTCAACCTTATGTATTACCACGTCTCACCCAACCCCTCCCCCAAAACACAAAATATATTAACAATATAAAGGATCTGTGTGATTCCAATCCTATTCAAAAATTCTAATTCTATTCAATTAAATGGCACATACAGTATATACACTGGTCAAAACAATTAGGGGAGCAAGCAAGAAATCCCAAAACCAAAGTTGGAAAGTCAAAAGTAGCAATGAAGTGACTGTGTCCTCAACCAGTACAATTCATCTGTGATGAATCATCAGCATGAAGAGCTCTCTAGTGACACCATAAGGCACGTGGCAGAATTTGTGATATGAGGAGCAATCACGAGGTCACTTGGGAACAACGGTTGTTTGGTGCTGGCAGACCGTAAGTGCAGGTGGGATTCAGTTGAGTAGTGTTGAATAGGAACGATGGCAGAACAACACGATTTAGGGGAATCTAGCGCATGGAGAGCCATTGGGAGGATGGAAGCAAGGCAAACACAATGTGAGGTGGCTGCAGCCCTTGGTGTGTCACGCAGTGTCATTTCCAGTTTGTGGACACGATTTCAACAGACAGCTACAGTACGAAGGAGACCTGGGCAAGGTCGCCCACGGTAAACAACAGTTAGGGAAGACTGGTACTTAGCATTGTCGGCTTGCAGGAATAGGCAGCAAACTGCAACTGACTTGCAACGCGGCCTTGTTTTGGCAACAGGACGAAGAGTCTCGGGCCAAACTGTACGAAATCGCCTGCGGGAAAGGGGTCTTTATGCAAGAAGACCAATGGTGTGTGTCCCTTTGAATGCCCAACACCGTAGGGCCCACAGACAGTGGGCTGTGGAACATCGTGAGTGGGGACATGGAGAGTGGAGTTCAGTTCTCTTCTCGGATGAGTCGCGTTTCAGTCTCCAGTCAGATAATCGACGCATTCTTATCTGGAGGGAACGTGGGACTCGCAATTATGCCGCACATGTGCGCAAAGTGTCTCAGTATGGTGGCAGTGGCTTAATGGTATGGGCAGGGATCAGTGTTGGTCGACGTACCCCCTGCACATTATCCGGAACGGTACTTGACAGCCTTACAGTACGGGGATGAGATCCTCAGGCCTCATGTTGTTCCAATGGCTGCATATATCGGTGATCGTTTCATTTTTGTGGACGATAATGCCTGACCTCACCGAGCACGTCTGGTTGACGCCATGCTACGGGATGAGGGTATCGAATGAATGGTATGGCCAGCATTCTCCCCAGACTTGAATCCCATTGAACATGTGTGGGACACACTTGGAAGACGCATTGCTGCTCGGCCAGCGCCGCCTACAACTCTGCAACAGTTGGAAATGGCCCTTCTGGAGGAATGGGTGAATATCCCACAGGCTGTCGTTGATAACCTTATTGGTTTCATGCAAAACAGATGTGCAGCTGTCATAGCAGTTCATGGCGACCACACGCCTTATTAGAGGTATGGATTAGGGATGGCCAGATCCGGATCCTAGCGGATCCGAAATCCGGATCCGGTTGGTTCCGGATCCTAAAATTTTTCGGATCCGGATCCGCGGATCCGGAATTTTCAGATCCGGATCCGTTTTGCCATCCCACATGCGCTTCTTTGGAAAGTAAGAATGTGCTTATAACATAGGCCTATTGTTACCTGCTAATATACATATACATATATATAATACACATACACACACACACACACACACACACACATATATATATATATATATATATATATATATATATATATATAGTGTGTGCGCGCGTGCGCAATTTGTAATTAATTAATACACTTACAAGGGAGGTCTAAGTCTCCCCCTCCGATTTCCATGAAACTTGGCAGGTGTATAGAGGCCCCACCCCTCAAATGTCAAGATGAGGAGAAATTGACGTGGGGATCTGACCCCGAAACCACGTAAATATGGCATAGGAAGAAACAGGGGGCATAGGGCCTATCTATACACCTGCCAAATTTCATGGAAATCGGAGGGGGACACAGGGGTCAGATGATCCCCACATGAATTTGTCATCTTGACATTTGAGGCGGGTTTTGCTCCCTAAAACAGTTTTTTAGCCGAAACAAAAAAAAACACGTATTTCTTCCTTTGGGCCCCTCTATACACCTGCCAAGTTTCATGAAAATCGGAGGGGGACACAGGGATCAGATCCTTACTTAAATTTGTCCTCATCTTTACATTTGAGGGGATTTTGCCCCCTAAAACAGTTTTTAGCTGAAACAAAAAAACATGTAATTCTTTCTTTGGGCCCTCTATACACCTGCCACGTTTCATGGAAATCGGAGGGGAACACAGGGGTCAGATCCCCATTTCAATTTGTCCTCATCTTGACATTTGAGAGGAGGTTGCCCCCTAGAACAAATTTTTTGCAGAAACAAAGAAACACTTATTTCTTCATTTGTGCCCCTCTATACACCTGCCACGTTTCATGGAAATCGGAGGGGACACAGGGGTCAGATCCTTACTTCAATTTGTCCTCATCTTGACATTTGAGGGGATTTTGCCCCCTAAAACAGTTTTTAGCTGAAACAAAAAACACGTAATTCTTCCTTTGGGCCCCTCTATACACCTGCCAAGTTTCATGGAAATCGGAAGGGGGACACAGGGGTCAGATCCCTACTTCAATTTGTCCTCATCTTGACAATTGAGTGGGTATCGCCCTGTAAAACTGTTTTTTAGCTGAAACAAAAAAAAACATGTATTTCTTCCTTTGTGCCCCACTATACACCTGCCAAGTTTCATGGAAATTGGAGGGGGACACATAAGTCAAATGCACACTTAAATTTGTCCTCATATTGACATTTGTGGGGGGGGGGGTTGCCCCCTAAAACCGTTTTTTAGCCGAAACAAAAAAAACGTGTATCTTCATTTGGGCCCGTTTATACACCCACCTGCCAAGTATCATGGAAATCGGAGGGGGACACAGGGGTTCGATTCTTACTTCAATTTGTCCTTATCTTGACATTTGAGGGGGTTTTGCCCCCTAAAACAGTTTTTTTAGCTGAAAAAATAATACACGCATTTCTTCCATTGGGCCCCACTATACACCTGCCAAGTTTTATGGAAATCGGAGGGACACAGGGGTCAGATCCTCACTTCAATTTGTCCTCATCTTGACATTTGATGGGGTTTTGCCACATAAAACCGTTTTTTAGCTGAAACAAAAAAAACATGTATTTCTTCATTTGGGCCCGTTCATATACACACCTGCCAAGTATCACGGAAATCGGAGGGGGACACAGGGGTCAGATCCTCACTTCAATTTGTCCTCATCTTGACATTTGAGGGGGTTTTGCCCCCTAAAACCGTATTTTAGCTGAAACAAAAAAACACGTATTTCTTCCATTGGGCCCCACTATACACCTGCCAAGTTTCATGGAAATCTGAGGGAAACAGGGGTCAGATCCTCACTTCAATTTGCCCTCACCTTGACATTTGAGGGGGTTTTGCCCCCTAAAACCGTTTTTAGCTGAAACAAAAAAAAAAAAAACACGTAATTCTTCCTTTGGGCCCCACTATACTGCCAAATTTCATGGAAATCGGAGCGCTACACTTAGATAACCTCCCTTGTTAGTCTTACACTTTGTAATTATTTAACACTGCATATATTATAATGTTTTATTTTAATTTGTAAAACTGTAACTGTAGAACAATTGTATAATTTTTGTATAACATTTCTATCTTGTTATATATGTTAAAGGTTTCATCCTGGAATGGAATGTCTCACATTTATGTGTGTTTTTATTTCCAATACATTCGAATGAATACATATTCATTTCAAAGGCATTTACAAAATCACCTCTGACATTTGTGCACGAGTGTGTTAGCCGATGCGTAGCAAAGTATTTTAGGAACAACACTTGAAAAAAAATCTTCTAGGACTAACGAAAAATTTCTTTGTAATCGAAGATCAAAATACCTTTTAAGGTGTGGTAATATTATAATGGGATTGAGATACGAAACTCTTGGATCCGGATCCAGATCCGAAACTTTCAGACCCGGATCCAGATCCGAAACTTTCAGACCCGGATCCAGATCTGAAACTTTCAGACCCGGATCTGGATCCAGATCCAGAACTTTCGGATCCGGATCCATATCCGTAACTATTGGATCCGGATCTGAACGGATCCGGATTTTTCGGATCCGGATCCATTTGGCCATCCCTAGTATGGATCTGTTGCATATCTGTCCATTTCTGTTGTCTTATCACTGTCCTGTTCTCCTGATTTTGTGCAGTACCTTGCAGAAAGCACCCCCAGAACTCTGTTGTGCTAATGACTCAATAGACATGTATTGTACTGGTTGAGGACATACTCATCTAATCAAAATACATTGCTACTTTTGACTTACCAACTTTGGTTTTGGGATTTCTTGCTTGCTCCCCTAATTTTTTTGACCAGTGTATTTAAAATATTTAATTTAAGGTGCAGAGTTTACACTTGCCATTTCACATACTCAGACTGTAAATACTGGCATATCTACAATCACAAGTCACAAATATTATGGGATATATTAATCTATGAAAAAATATTAATACTAATTTCAAACTCAAATTTACCTAACCAACTTCAAGATATCTTATGTTGCAATAATCCTCCTGTCGGACACTGCGCAGGACACTAAGAATGTAAATGGATTGAGAGATTTCTGATTTATTATCCATTCAGCTTTATTTTCTTACCTCAATACAAATAAAAGCTAAAGTGTGAAAAACTTGCCTCAGGACATTTATAAATATGTATAAATTCAATGAGATTTCGATTAATAATAGTTGCAGAGTGGGCCTCCCAGATGGCGCAGTGGTAGCATCGTCGCCTTGTAATCAAGGGGTCCCGGGTTCAATACTCGGTGGAGGCACAAGTGGTTCGGATCCCACTTTAAACTGTAGGTCCAGTCCCGATTAGCCTTACTGTGCATAAAGTGGACTTAAAACACCCACTCAACTCAACTCAATAGTTGCAGAGTTTCACGTCTGTGGAGAAATATTCACACAGAATGCACACATAATTCTCAGAGCCAATAATTCACACATAATTCAAGGAATTCCCGGTGAGTAGCCACCCTACATGTGCAGTAGATTGATGATTTTGTAGTCCAGTGCAGAGGCAGGATTGATGGAATTTTGATGTCCAGCTTTGGTGTTCTAAACAAGCTGCAATAGACAAGTTGTAGGCTGACCCAGAGATTCCCATGGCGAAGGTTCCAGCTCCATAAGTCTAGAGCAGAGCAGTGTGTTCCTATCTAGTTCCCATGGTAGTCAAGCAAATTCAAGCAGATTCAAATCCAAGAGAAGCTGAAGATTTCACCATGGTGATCAGAGGGAATTAGACAATTTGCTGATGAAGGATTGGATCATGGAGTGACCCATGTCTAAACAACAAGGGAGTGTAGCACTGAGAAAGTCCACGCAAAACATTTCAGGTATCCTAAGTTCAGTGACTTGCTGCTTGGAATTGCTTTATATGAGGAAACATATAGTCCCAAGACTTGTTTGAGCAAAGCTGTGTACATTTTGAAGTTTCATAATTGTCAGAACACTAAATGATTTAGGGACAGGTTCCCTTCAATTCAAGATTCATTCAAATATATGTTGTTCAGGAATTGGGAGAAGGTTGATACGTAAAAGGTTGGAGACCATCAGATTGTGTGTACAAAGTGTATTGTGTATCTGTAAGAGGATATAATTTTGTTTGGTCTATGTTATGTAAAGAAGGATAGCCTCCCTGAAGGTGCAGTGGTAGCATCGTCGCCTTGTAATCAAGGGGTTCCAGGTATCGGCACATAGTGGTTCGGATCCCACTTTAAGACTGTAGGTCCAGTTCTGATTAGCCTAACTGTGCATAAAGTGGACTTAAAAAACCATATCAATCAATTATATAAAGAAGGGGAGAAGTTTTAAATCGTTCTATCATGGATTTGAGAATGGTATTCACACCTGATAAGTGCATGCACATAGTTTATGCCATTAAACATTTCTTCTGGAGCCGTGTGGTGATCTAGTTGGTAGGGCATATGACTGCCGCACAGAAGATCTGGGTTCGATTCTCAGGGTGGGTGACCTAAATTCGGAATTTTCCTGGCATTGTCCCTGCATAAAGAGGCTCTGGGGCTCACTGAGACTCAAATCAGTTGGTAACTGGGGCACCACGTGGGGTAAATGTGGCTGGAGCATGATGCTGATCACATCACCTCCAAATTGGCTGAGATCAAGAATATGTGGGGCCCTACCCCACATCCCCTAAATCCTCTTATGGTGGTGAACCTTGCAGAGTTACACTATTTGGGTTTTGGGCCACCCTATAAACATAGGGCTGCACTACTCTGTAACAGTAGTGCTACTGTAGGTTGGGAAGATTGTGCTTCATGAACATTTGTCATTTTTAGCTTATGAAGATGCATCATAACCAAGTAATTAGCAATTTGATGTGGTTTGATTTATGATTGATTGATTGATTTGGTGTTTTAAGTCCACTTTATGCACAGTAAGGCTAATCAGGACTGGACCTACAGTTTAAAGTGGGATCCGAACCACTTGTCTCCACCGGGTATCGAACCTGGGGCCCCTTGATTACAAGGCGACGACGCTACCACTGCACCATTGGGGAGACCCAGGTTTGCCTGACGTCAGCAACTCACCTGTGGTGCACCAGCCCCTAAGTTGGGAAGATTGTGTTGCATATGAATGTTTAGCACATAGAGATGTTTTATAAGAGAGTAATTACAAACTTTGTGCTATGATTTTTGAGAAAGTTATTATCCATAATTTTCCATATCTCGCATCACAAATGCCGATGTTATGGCTTCAGTTTGATGCGAGGTGTGCACTTGATATCTGCCAGATTGGAGATCCAAAATGTTACAATAAAAGGCAAAACAATTGAAGAATCATGGCAAACTGCCATTTTACTTTTATGTGTTTTATTTTTTTTATTATCACTACTGAATGTGGCTGGCTAACCCACAATACTATCCAAAAGCCAAAATGTACATGTTTATCCAAGAAAATAAACGGGATTTTTATTGAAAAAGGTTCAATCAAGAAAGGTGAAAATTTTCCAAACTAATTGTTAGAATGAATTGTTTGCCTGCAATGGGCAGACAGATTGACTGAAATATTGTGAACAATCCAATAAGGAATACAGTGAAATCTCTATTTTACATTTTTCAGGGAACCAAGATAAAAGAACTTAAAATGTGGGAAAATGTAAAATCGAGGAAAATTTTATAACATTTTGCTTGGGGTTTCACTGTATTTCACATAGATCAAATGTCTCAAATCCAGGCAAATGGGCCAATCAAGTTGATTGATGTTGTGTTGAGCTGCTGTTTAGGTAGGCATGTAAGTGCACATAAAATTTGTCTTCATAGCTTGGTTAGTTTCATAGATACTCAGATGGAAAACAGAATGGTGCATAAAGGTATTTATTCAGTGTTGCTGATTGGAATCCTAAGAAGTGATTAAAATAAGCAAGATGCAATTAAAAAAATACATACTTTTGATTACTTTGATTTATTTTACACAACAATCTCTCCCCCCCCCCCCCCCCCGGGATCTAACGTGAAATCTACCATAGTAAGCGGTCTATCACTTTGTAGCCTTGTATTGTTTCGAACATGGAATTGTTTCCACATGAACATATCTGGCAACAGTGTATTGCTGTTGATAAGTGAGTTCATTTCGTATTCTTAATTGACACAGGAAGGGTGACTTTGCGAGAGTGTGTGTGATAAACTGCTGTTTTTTCATGTGGTGCACTTTGTGTTGGATATTTGACTACTGTACAGTCTGAGAAAAAAATACCTGGGCCACGGGACGTAGAATTTCGTAACGTCTTAAAGCCTGTTGTTTATGCAACCCAAATAACAAAATATTCGCTTAAGTTTGCCTGGTGATTCTGACTTCTCGGGAAGGATTGAGCTTTGATAGCATGAGTCACATGACTCGTGCCCCAGCCACAACAAACAGCTGGGTGCTACGATGCCTCCAGAAGAAAATTTCAGGAACTGGTTTCTTGACAAGAGCTACTCGTAAGGAAATACTATTCTATCAAGTGATATTAGAGTCATTGTCAAGAAGGTTCGCTGAAATGATGGTTCTCATCACAGACCACATGCCACACGTTAATTGTTTAAGTCTAGTTCATGCACTGGACCTACAGATTAAAATGGGATTCGAACCAAAGCCTCTCTACTTGGTATTGAATTCGGAAGCCTTTCATTACATGGCGAAGACGTTACTACTACGACATCAGAGAGGCAATGGAACCCCTTGAGAAAGAGATAAGCGAAAATTGCTACCTGACAAACCATATTTGCCCGTAAATTTTAAATATAAGACAATATTTTGTACTGACAGTTTCGAACCGTGGGAGAGGCATATATTTTTTTGTACCATCGTCCATTTCACGAGTTTATAATTCTTCCTCACCGACACGAGTAACGCGAGTGGTAGAAGAAAAGCGAAGTAAAATAACTGAAACAGAAATAAAAGGAAAAAGCGAAATAAATTTTATTCATAATATTCTGCAGTCACTTGAGTTGTATTCACGGGATGCTATCTTTAAAGAAAGCCGTGGTCTCTTCCTTGTCTTTTTCGCTTTCTTTGTGCTCTTGCTTCCCCCGTCACGATTGGTCTAAAACTAATTAATGCGACGTTAATTAAACAATCCAAACAACGAAACAATGCACAATCAACTGCACAAGACAACATTCCAAATGTTTTCGAATCGGAAAACAATTGAGATGCTGTAAAATGACTTAAGATGCAGTAATAAAGTGGGAATTCGGTACCGTATAGAATTAAATCGGTAGAGATGTTCGATTTGATTGGATGTTTGTTATTTAGATTTGCTATTCTTTCACTTTTGGCAAATAGCGACGATGAAGATGAGTGATGCTATGATGAAATTGATGAAGGGACACTTACCAAGGACACCCACGCCCAAGTCGAGATTCTAACCAGGGACCCATGGCATCGTAGCGCGCTGTGCTAACCACTCCTCCATGGAGTGGACATTATAGCATATTTTGTGTGCTCAATTGGGATCAATCAATGGAATGAATAGGCATATTATATGATTAATAAATTCATATCATAATACCACGTCATATTATTCGGCACGAAGTAACATCAGAGACATTCAATCTTGCATTTTTGCCTTTCAACTAATTCTTTGAATTCAGGTTAATCACAACAATAAGATAAATTATGAAGAAAATGATAGTGAATGTGGGATATTGACAGTTATTACGAATTTCCTGAGAGAAACAACATTAAGCAGGCTCGGTGGTCAAGCTCATTAAGTGATTGACATTCGATATCGTCGCCAAAGTTCCCGGTTTTGAGTACCGTCCTTGTCGGGGGTGTTTGACTATTTCGTCATCAATTTCGTGTAATGGTCACTCGTCCTTATCGTCGCGATCATCGAACAGGGAATAAAAATTATAAAAATAAATACGATGGAAGAGTACTTATTTCATCTCTCACGAAATCTCCTACAAAACCGGAATATATAAAATACATGTATATTCATTCACATACATTTTCGATTTCTATATTTAACTAGTCGAGACCGAGAACGGGAGAGCAATTTTCAATTCGACAAACCGAGAGACGGAGAAACTGTCAAGTCTCGTTTCTTCTTGGCACCTCCGTAATCGAGTTGTTCTGTTTGTCATTGGCTTTGTATTGGCAATTATTGTCATTATTCTTCCCCTGCAGGTAAACCATAACGATGAATTATGATGAAATGAAGCAGATAAAAGGGCAAGAACAAGAAAGTCATGCCTGTTCGGGACTCCAACCCAGAACCTTATGTAACGAGATTTGAAATTCTGGAGAAGGCGTCCGTGTTTCGCTTGGTTTTCTCTTTCCTCTACTTCTCTTATATTATCATACATGTATAATAAAAATGGATCTCATACGATATGTTGCGATTCATAATTGTGCTGGTTAGATGCTACAGATGTGAACTCCAACCTGCAATATATTATTCCCTTTTGTTTCGTATCTGGTTGAACATGAAATTTTCTTACACTGTTTCAATTTCTTTCTTAGTTTTGGTTTGGTGCACAGATATGCTAATCTGGACTCGACCTTCAGTTTAAAGTGGGATACTAACCACTATGTGCATCCATCGTGTATCAAACCCGGGATCCACTGATTACAAGGCGACGACGTTATCACTACTCCATCGAGGAGGCCCCATGACAAAATGTTATTCACTCGATCTCTACCATAATTTATTTCAGCATTTACATTTTCGTTTTCTTCTTCTTTTTACCTTTTGTTAACTACTCTTATACAACTCTTTTTGCGTCTTCGAATTTCTTCTTGTTAAAAAAAAAAATAATAATACATGCAGGCTCTATAAAAATCCCCCGTTCAAATAGATAAAACGTTCACTCTCGAGAACTAATTTACATGTTTATCACTAACGTAACCATTAGGAAACTATTGAAATGTTAACTGATATAACTGCAGATGAAACAATACTTACAGCCACTAACGAAATATCTATTCTTGTGTAGCCTCACAGACAACAAGTATCTGGTGAGTCATTCACTCTTGCTGACTACGGGCGAAGGTCACTGAACTAAAGGGTGGTGGCAAGCAAGCAGGCTTGTGCTCTACCAAAGACGAGGTCACGTGTTCCAGTTATCAATGGCGTACGAAATAAGGAGGAACACAGCTATCTGACGTATGTTTTGGTCCCGTCATTGCACGTAGACAGTGGCGTATGCTGGTTCTAACGAGTGGGTAATCTCCGACCTTTTGATCCTCAAACTCCAAAAGTTTCCGTGCAATTTATGTCACGCTCCATATTGGATTTAGGAATATTGTGTCGGAATGTTTGTCTTATTGCTACGATCACAATCAATTAATTCTCGTTATTGCAGTTTACTATACGCGTAGAATTTCAAATAATAAAACAAGACAGTATTATAAAGCTATAAAAAAACAGCCTGTGAAATATAAAAATGAAAGACGTGCACTAGTGAAATAAAAACCCGCAATATTAATTTAAGTGCAAAATTCAACTTACTCCAGGACCCGATTACTTGTGCTGTACTACATCCAAAGCACGCTGTTTGTCCAGTTGCACGTCAATACGTGTCTGGGCGAAAGATTGCAGCTTAACAAAGGAAGTTATGTGACTTTTGGATTTTTCATGTTTGGCACAAGTGTTGCAAAGATTACAGTCACGCATCCATACATTCTTTTCAGCCCCGAAAAGTAAGCACGGCGAACAAAAATGCAAAGCTTATTAACACTTATACTTCCTGTCAACCATGGTGTTTTGTCATAATTTGCTTGCGAAAATGCCTCACATATTCCCGATTTTGTCTTTGTGTGTAGAAATAAGTTCAAGCGATGACACTGGCCTACCTGTATTAACAATTTGCAACTTCTCCTGAAAAGATCTTGTTCCAAAAGGTTTCACCAGCAAATCTTGTATCACATCCATTACCCTTTAACACAGCACTATCACGACAAACACTAACACCTAAATAAATAATAAACACGAAGCACAGCACGAAGCCAACGACTACACGCATTCAGTTTCACGCGCCAAACTTCTGTTGTTGTGTTCCTGGCTCAGAATGAAATTCCCTATGAATAATAAAAAAAATCCCTTTCCGAGCTCGAATTGACAGGTTTTTAAAAGTTCGAATCATTGCAGGTCAGAGTCAGAATTTTATTTCGGGATGGGGATCATCCCTTATTATCAGCCGCCACATAAATTTGAAACAGTGGGGTTAGAAGTCCTGAAGATGAATCTCAGATTATTACAACGTATTAAGCAAAGTGTTTAATCCTGCTAATGAAGTAAAATGAATTACCACTATACACTTTTTAAATTAGATATTTGTAGGATTTCGGGGAGGGGGGTTTCCCTTTAAAAAAATATTCAGTTCCGTGAGATAAGTATTCTCGCTGCTTTTGAAGATTAGAGAGGAGAAACAATCACTATTTTTGTAAATACAAGGATGGGGGGAGTCAGCAAATAGGTGCTTTAATTGCTTAAACCTTGAATTTTAATTCAGTTTGCTTCATCTTCAATATTTAAGCTTTTCCCTTTTGATAAATTTATGTTCAAGTAACAGAAATCAGCAAGACAGAAGCAAATGTAAAGTGAAAATTAGCGTAGAATTGGTTTGCCCATGTTATTCAGTTTTCCTGTTCTTCGCACTCTACCGGGTATGTTTTCCCTAGTTGAGCGGAGGGAACGGAAAAGGCTCTCAAGGTTGAGAGTGCGACCGGTGGACTCTCACAAGAAGGAGCTTACCCTGGGCACGGAATCACCGCGCCTGAAAAGCAGTGTTTCCTCCCCCTCTTTCCTTTCTCCTCCCTCCTCGCCAAGGGTTGTAAGGAAAGCGGGAGGAATGACGTCAGGGTGAGATTGTGTTCGCAACGAATGAATCAAATTTGAGTGATATGATATGCAACCATTGGAAGACTATTGAAAGAAAAGCTACGGGAACCTGCCAGTTTTTCTACTGCAGACAGGAAACCATAAACATGCAAGAGAAGCTTATATTCTATGAAACCTGACGCTATGTGCTCGAATACTGGCTATATATAATCCATAGAGGCATAGCAACGTTAAACAACCTCTTATATGATACATATAGGTTTAAAAAGGTCGCAATACAAAGATTGTGTGCGCCTCACTGATCGCGTAGTGGTAAGGCCTTGTAATCAAGGGGTCTCGGGTACGATACCAGGTGATCGCACATAGTGGTTCGGATCCCACTTTAAACTGTATGCAGTTCAGATTAGTCTATCTGTGCCGGTGACTCAGTCGGTAACGCGTCTGACTACCATGCTATAGGCCCCGGGTTCGATCCCCGGCCGGTTCAAGCCCGGGAACTTTTCTAACGTTGGAAGCGGCCCCGGCGCCCACCCAGCGTCGAATGACGTGGATACCTGGGGGAAACCCTGCGGGTAAAGGCGGTCAGGGGCGTGATGATGATCACATCACCCCCCACTCACGAACGAATCAAGAAAGTATGGGGCGGCGTGATGCTGATCACATCACCCCCACTCACGAACGAATCAAGAAAGTGTGGGGCGTTACCCCCACACCCCCTATACGCCTTCATGGCGTAGCGCTAAGCACAGGTGAGAACTTTACCTTTTTTTTTGCATAAAGTGGACTTACAACAAAATTTAAAATTGCGATAAAGATTATGATAAGGTATTAAAGAATTGGGTCTAACACATTTTTTTATTGTTTACCAATGACCTTGTTAACGGTGGAAGCGGTCCCGGCGTCTACCCAGCGTCGAATAACATGGGTACCTGGGGGAAACCCTGGGGGGTAAAGGCGGTCAGGGGCGTGATGCTGATCACATCACCCCCACTCACGAACGAATCACGAAAGTGTGGGGCGTTACCCCCACACCCCCTATACGCCTTCATGGCGTGGTGCTATGCACAGGGGAACACTTTACCTTTTTACCTTGTTAACTAATATTCTTAATTTCAGTTTCAAGATGAAATCGGCTACGAAATAAAAGGAGTGGGTTCATATTTCTGTTACGAAATTCCACTTTTGTAGTAGACCTGTGCCACACTAAGATGTGACATAATAAACAAATCTGAGACACTTTCAAAGTATTAAATTGCTATCTACGTATTTGGGAACAATCTTTCAATATAATACTTTTTTTGGACGCGTCAAATCATAGTATTTAATTCCTGTTTTAGCAGCTTTAAGAAACCTGA
Organism: Lepisma saccharinum; assembly: GCF_977018435.1. Classification (NCBI taxonomy): domain Eukaryota; kingdom Metazoa; phylum Arthropoda; class Insecta; order Zygentoma; family Lepismatidae; genus Lepisma; species Lepisma saccharinum. The sequence goes on along the minus strand of NC_139230.1, from coordinate 15,720,624 downwards.
TTTTTTTGGGGGGGGGTTACAAATGCCCTTTCTGCTCCCGTCAAGTTACGCCTATGAAAAAACAGGAATTCAAAGTAAAAGACTGTCCCGACTAAATCGGGAGACACGTCTGATAGATTTACAATTGGGAAAATCATAATTAAGCTTGTAGTTGAAAACAACCTATTTTCATATATTGCATGCAGCTCTACTTTTTCTGCAATGTGGATCAAGAACTGGGGACGTGGAGAAGCACAACACTCCACGTAACCAATAGTCACGTGACCCTCTTTACTTTCCTGTCATGTTGACCTTCGCGTGGAACACATTTCTCGGTGTTAAGACAGGCAAAATCACCCGATCATCGAAGGGTGCAATATGTGTTGCCTACCCTCCTGCATTACTTGCTCCTATTAAAGCCTTATGGGGAAGAACTTTTTTCCATGACTGTACACGTGTATTTGTGATATGCCGGGAAAGTTCTGTAGTAGCGTGGAAAAAGCCAGCATTATTGCATGGCGAAGTGAAAACGTCCCGATAAAGACGATATATAAACAAACATGTCATGCAAAATTAACCATAATGAAGGTACTGGCAGCCGCCAGAGGACCGCCTCTGACTGTCATTCCAAGGCACAAATTCGATGGTGGGAGGCAAAGAAAAACAACCAAATCTACAGATGCTCTCCTAATGAGAGAATATAGAAAACCCCTTGACTGACAGCATCAGAACTTAAAGAAATGCACCCAAGATGCAGCAGCCGCATTCTATGTTTACAAAGGGAGAATGTGATACCAAAGGTGTATTAAGTGTACAACTGCAAGTGATAAAATGAAAGCAACATCTTATTTTGCTTAATTATTGCATTACTGTTAGATATTATATTTTAATGTGTAGTGTGTAGAATTCACATAAGAAATAAGGGAAGTTTCTAATTTTTTATGTCAGTCCTTGTATCTTAAGCAATCAATGAAGTGTATCTACAATTAGAGAGTGTAGACTATGGACATGGAATAAATGTACACAGTACAATTTATATAAACAACATAAGCAATGAAGTGCTTAAGTAGACAATGGACATGGAATAAATGTACACAGTGTAATCTATATAAACAACATGATGTCCACGACACTTTTAAAGGCTGTGTTCTTGCCGCCGAGTCTTGTAGCGAATGTCACGGAATACTCTGTAGAAGCAAAATGAAATTCTCTCATTCCAATTTGTTGAATAGGTATGGGCATTCTTCATTTTGGCAGATAAGGACATCTTGTAAAATATCACACACAATATTTTAAATAGTATTTTCATTACTGAAAGGAGACATTTCATAAAGCCTGTAAAAAATTGAATGCTGGTTCAGTGTAATTTGAAAGAGTTTGACTTTTCATAAATACGTGACCTGAAATTTTGAGAAAAAATGGCTTCTCTGAGAAGTACCATTTAAAACATGTAGCAAGAATTGTATTGTTTAGTATTGATTACAAGTTTAGAAATTTTGCATTTAAGAATTCATTATGAAATTATATTATTTTAAAACTGAAAAGTGTCAATTTTAAATTACTTTCTAATGTGTTATTGTGAATGTTTTGTGTCCTACATTTTGGGACATTATGTCCTACTTTTCCCTTGTAGTGATCTGGTAACCCTAGGTTTGGGGAATCGCAAATCAGGGCCAACACTGGTCAGAAGAGCCCATGATAGCAAGATGAGCTCAAAGTTCTATAGGGTGGCCATTCAAGGACCATGATAAAATTCACGTATAATGCCAAGCTTCTAAGGTGAACTTTCCAAAAATTCAAGTATACAAGCAGATGCTTCCTCTCCTTCAACCTTACATATTACTGCCTCTCATCACATTACACACACAGATGAAGGGTCTGTGTGATTTCAATCCAAAAATTCTAATTCAATTAAATGGTATATACATATATTGAAAATATTTAATTTATGGTACGGCGTTTACATTTACTATTTCACATACTCACACTCGAAAAACATGTACGAACACAAGTCTCAAATATTATGGGATATTTGTTAATTATATAATAATTTCAAGCTAAAGTTTAATGGAGTTGGTGTTTTCAGTCCACTTTATGCACAGTAAGGCTAATTGGAACTGGACCTACAGTTTAAAGTTGGATCCGAGCCACTATGTGCCTCCACCGGGGTATCAAGCCCGGGACCCCTTGTTTACAAGGCAATGACGCTACCACTGCACCATCGGGGAGGCCTAAGCTTTGAAATAATCTTTCATCTGTTAGATACACTGCAAAGTAGACTAAACAAACAGACACAATTTTGTTTTATTTTCCACACAATTTCCTTTTCCTTCTTGATAAAAATAAAAGCTAAACTGTGAAAAACTTGCCTCAGGGCATTTACAAATATGTTTAAATTCAATGGAATTTGGAATTAATAAAAGTTTCAATTCTTCATATCTACAGAGAATGAAATTCATGCAGAGTTTACGCATCATTCCCAGAGTCAATAATTCACGCAGAATTCACCAAATTCCCAATGAGTAGCCACCCTGTTCTATAAACTATAACTACATTAAACAGGCTGCCACATTGCAAGGCAAAGAAAACTGTTTCACGCACAAAGAGCAAGAGTTGACGTTTGTAAGTTTTCACCTGCAGTGTGCATGCAGGACAATCTGAACTAACTATTAACCTTTAAACAGCCAAGCTTCGAAAGTAGCCCCTCTCTCGCTGTGGCCTTTGCATGCGATTTTTAAATTTTTACACTTATTTCAGAAAAACGTTATATCTCAGACTATTTGAGCAATCTACTTCGGATAACTTTTGTTTGAAAGCAAAAACATCGGAGCACCTGACTGTGTACAATTCAGAAAGCCCAAGTGAGAAAAACGGGTTGGGAGGGGCCAAGTCCCTAAATTTAATTTTGGAAAAAGGGCGCAAACTTTTGGATTGTTTTCAAAGAGTAGACCTTTTGCAAGGAAGTGAAACTTGTTTCAAGTCCCTAGTTCTCATACAGGCTGAAATATGACTCAATAAGTACAATCCTGCATTTTGGCTAAAAATAGCTAATTTGCATATTAGAGAAAGGGGGAGGGGGTGGGTTTTCTTCCACATGACATTTCCAAGTCTTATCTCAACAGCTTTCAGCATTTACAACCTCACATACAAGTATGAAGGTCCTAAAAGCACGTGAATGTTGTAATTGGCACCATGGGTCATATATGATCCATTGGCTGTTTAAAGGTTTAAAACTCTAAAAAGGTAAAAAAAAAAAAAAAAGGTAAAGTGCTCCCCTGTGCATGGCACCATGCCATGAAGGCGTATAGGGGGTGTGGGGTTAATGCTCCACACTTTCTTGATCCGGTCGTGAGTGGGGGTGATGTGATCAGCATCATGCCCCTGACTGCCTTTACCCCCCCCCCCCAGGGTTTCCCCCAGGTACCCTGTCATTCGACGTGGGGTGGGCACCTGGGCCACTTTCAACATTAGAAAAGTTCCCGGATTTGAACCAGCCGGGGATCGAACCCGGGACCTTTAGCATGGTAGTCAGATGCATTACCGACTGAGCCACCGCGGCCATATTTTTAAAACAAACTGTAGTTGACATATTCATGGATTCACACAGTGCATTGATGATAAAAATACTCACCCCAATAAGTGCAAAACTTTGTGTAAATATTGTGTATGTAAATGTAAGGTAAAAGTAAAGTTTCCCAAGTGTATAGCACCATGCCATGATGCCATGCCACATTTAGGGGATGTGGGGATAGGGCCCCACATATTCTCAATCCCAGACATTTTGAAGGTGATACGATAAGCACCATGCTTCGGCTGCCTGTACTAATGCCAGTATAGACCTATTTAAATGTAATTGTAACATTATATCTATTCGCTGAATTTCTGTATGTTTTGTTTCGTTGATTGAATTTTGGTTTTCATTTAGCTTATAAGGTTATGTCCAACAGTTTAGCGTCATTTATTATATTACCTCTGTTTCCTTTGTCTTTATAATCTAATAATTAAATTCTTCTCACAATTGTTCTTAAATGTAAAATGTATATTTCGTCATTCATATTTCTTGTTATTTTCTTAGTTATGTTCTTGTTTATGTAATAGTGTCATCCCATATTGAACACTGTAATTGGGCAGGTGCCTGTTGTGTTTCAATTAAATAAATTGCTTTGTGAACGCCCCTCATACATTTGAAGCCCAGAATTTGGTATCAAACTTCATTCATATTTTATACACATTGAATCACAAATGCTATCATTTTAAAAGTGCAGACTCCATGGAAGAGCGAGTAGTGCAGCATGCTATGAAGCCAGAGATCCGAGTTTGAGTTTTTGCTTTTAGGGCCACTTCATGCACAGATAGCCAGACACAGAATTTGGGACTGGACCTACAATTTAAAGTGGGGTCTAAACCACCATGTGTATTGAACCATGAATTACAAGGCAGCAACTTTACCACTATTCCATCGGAAGAGGCAAATCGTAGGTAAAGCGTAGTCATCCTATATATTTAATATTTTAAGGGGAAATAACAGACATAAGGGATTACAAGCACTTTCTGGTATAAGTAACAAAATTAATTCAAGAAAAAATGAACATCTTTGTGCACCTATGAGGGAGGATCAATTAGTCCTTAATTTGATGATATTTTTTAATCAGTAGATTTCTACATGTAGTGTTGCACAAGTTTGCTACTCATTTCTGCCCTACATATTCAGTGCTTTTCATGGTCAAGTCGTCCAAGGAGCGGCAGCTAGCACACCTTGCAAGTAAGAGCGCCTCTGCAGGCAAACTTGTTGCAACATCCACATAACTGGAACAGTTAAGGGAATAAGCTCATACAATTACATTGACATTTACAATTTAAATGAGCATGTACCTTGTTGAAAGAGATGCTGGAAATGTTGTCCTTATGCATTCACACATATAATGTATTTTTCAAGGAAATTTTCACTAACACTTATCAAAAATTGCTGCATTTTCTCTCCTGGTATTTTCTTTCAATTCTAATGTGTGGCTACAGGTTTATAAGCTTGGTAGCTTGCTACGCAGATGTCATTGAAATGCCGGATTCTCGTGCAAGGCACTGGGGGTTGGGGATTTTTGAAGTATGTTCCAATGTAGTCTACTTTCTCCTCAGTAAGCACACATCGTTTCATCCTTTTCTTCTTATCAAGAACAGACCCTGTTTCCATAAATTTGTTCACAAGTTTTCTAGCACTGTCTCTGTGTGGAACAGGAACATAAAAGTCAGTGTGGGTCCAAATGCTAGCAAATTGGCTCTCACTTGCCCGGCAAGCTAGCGGCTGCTCCACAGACGACTCAACCACGGAAAGCACTGTATTTGCAAGTCCAAGTTCATGCCTGCATACATCAAGAATAATCATCTTTGGGCTCCCTGCAATTTCTGGTGTACCTCAAGGTAGTTCTCTGGCACCAAAAGCACGGGGCTATGGATCCTTCCTGCATGGTGAGTGCAGTACAGGCAGGTGGTTAATTTGAAACGTATCCTTAATTCATTGATTCATTCATTCAATGTTGGGGATGATACCTTTAAAAGCCTCCCCAATGATGTAGTGGTGATGTCATCATGGGTTCAATGCTTAGTGAAGAAACATGGTTTGAATTCCACTTTAAACTGTAGGCCCTGTCCCAATTAGCCTTTCGGTGCATAAAAAATAAATTCAAAGACAAACCTTTAACAAAGGTTATGGATACTTTCTCCAATCATGCCATGCCAAACTAGTTTGAGTGGGTATGCATGTGATACTTTTTTTTGAAGGTGTGTTTTGTTTGTTCACACTGTAGAGCAAAGTCACGCAATCAGAGAAACAACCCCCCCCCCCCCCCAAGCACCAGCCCAGGCAGTTCTCATCCAAAACATGCATGCTGTTGCTGTGGGAACTGGTGATGCTTAGTCATATCTACATTTTCGGCTTATCAACTTCAATTTCTTCTACCTCAGTAAATACACACGGTAAATTTCTATAATTTTTGTTATCTCATAATTCATTCTTAGCATTAAAGAGTAAATGCTAGTCTTAGTATTTGTCCAATCCTTTGTGGAACACTGGGAGGGTTTTGCAGATCCCCTGAGGGGGTCCCGCGGACCACCGTTGAAGAACCACTGCTCTAGACAATATTGATCTTTCTTGGGCTATGCAGAAAAAAAGGGAAAAATAAAACTTCAGTAGTGAATTGATGTGCATACACCAGCAACGAAGTACTTTTGTACAAAAAGTTAAGACATGAGATAGCAAAGAGGAAACTGTTGAGTTCCCAATGGCACTACTCGCTGTGTCTGCTGTAAGATGATATGGTCTTGCAGTGTTGGTAAGTTCTTGTTAGTTGAGACTGATGGCTGAGGGAGATGGGATTTGAAGTTTGACCATGTTATACCATGGTAAATAAAGATTTCCACATTAATTTTCATAGAGATTATTTGTATTTTTAATGTGTACACCTTCCTTAACATCCCATTCTGTTTTTATTTTAGCCCATGCCAAAAATAAAACACAATCCTGTAGTTGGTTTCTATCACATGTTTGGCCAACCCAGAAGAACTTTCTTTCCTGCATATGTATCCTATGTGATCTGCAATATAAAACGAAAGTCAAAAGCCTCCAGCCACCAACAAAGGGTTGGAAAACAGCTGACTGCTCTTTGCTGTTTCACAAAACTGCGCCATAGGATTACAAACGAAGTATTGTTGAATGATTTGCCTTGTTTCTGTTGGTCATGCTATTTTTAGCCCCTTGCATCACGTGTTTACTTAGGTAAGTTGCTGCAGAGGGTATGACAGACTAACAAAGCAAGTTGGATGAATTGAAATTATTAGAGTTTGAACTTTCATTCAGTGTGTGTATGTTCCCCAGCTTGTGGCATGTGACCAGTGACTAGCTGTTGCCTTTGAGTCGGTGCTTTAAGTCCACTTTATGCACAGAAAGGCTAATAGGGACTGGACCTACAGTTTAAAGTGGGATCTGAACCACTATATGCCTCCACCAGGTTTCGAACCTGGGACCCCTTGATTACAAGGCAATGACGCAACCACTGCAACATCTAGGAGGCCCACAAGCTGTGGCATTGAGACTTTTTTCTCCTCCAACAAAAGTAAAGGGCATATAAGATGGCACCGAGTGAACTTGACAATGAGTTATTAGGTACAGATTTGTAAGGGGGGATGAAAACATCAGCTACCAGATGGCTTTGGTAAGCAACTCCAGTGACTAGGATGGAACTCGGGGTGGATCTTTGCATGACAAAAGCGACACTGCTTTTGATGACTCGACCTGGCAAAAACCAACTGCACAGCACCAACAGTTTACTCCCCAACCATTTACAGGTAATCACGGTATGACTGCCCCCATGGATGCAAATTCATTCCCTTGACTTCTTCTGACTACTGTTCACAGATGCACTTTTCCGTCTACTGCTTGTGGAATGCCAAAGATACTACGACCAGCATGTTGTGAAACATGGGACAACAAGACAGCAACTCCTTTTACGATCCGCAACTTCACCTTCTTTTCCATTCTTCTGGCAATGGGACATCACAGAGTAGACAGAATCAAAGACTATTGGGCACGTGATGGACTGTTTTCAATCACCTGGTTCAGACGGGATATCTGCAGAGACAGCTTTTTTACATATCCTCAGGTTTCTTCATTTCGAGGACAATTTCCAGCCAAGACCCAAATGCACGAGACTACGATAGGTTGTGGAAGATCAGACATTTATTTGATGGAATCAATGACCAATACAGCAGACACTATGCTCCTACCGAAGGTAGATCTGTTGATGAGGTCATGGTTCTATTCAAAGGAAGGGTGATCTGTATATCCCAAAGAAGCACAAGTGGTTTGGAATAAAGATATTCCAAATCAGTGATGAATTGGGATATACTTACAACATGACAATATACCTGGGGAAAAACAAGAGACCTAGCCCTAATGTTTGACTTGACACACAAGGTGAGAAATATTGGCCATAGATTGTTTATGGACAACTATTTCTCATCACCTGCATTGTATGATGAACAAGCAACTCTTGGAATCCAGTGCTGTGGTAGCCTACTGTGAATCCAAGTCAAGAAGTCTTCACATGAAAGCACTTTCATCTCTGAAAAGGAGATATTTGTGCTTTTGTGCATGGAGGTTTGACAGCAAACTGTTGGAAGGACAAATGAGAAGTTTACATTCTGACAAACTTGCACCCACTACCAGTAGACTGAAATTTCAAAGATGACAACAGCAACGCTATCAAGCCTGCCATTGTTGTAGACTATAACAAGTCTATGGGATATGTTGACAAATCAGACCAAATGACGTGTACGTACTCTGAGCACAGATGGACTCAGCAATGGATGACCATACTTTTTATGCATTTACCTACAAAACAGTTCTGAATGTGTACCTAATGTATAGACTCTTATCACATGAACGTATAACACACCGGGACTTCAGACTGCAGCTTATAAGCCTCCTCTTGGAGGAGGGGCACCTTCGCTGGGCTCTCAAGGGAACCCAGGTCCATCAACAACACCCACATGGGCCCTTCACATGCCTATGGAGGCAAAGGTGCGGGTTTTGTGCAGAGGGGGGCAAAGCAAAGAAAACAAATTTCCAGTGCCCGGAAATTGTCTACAACAATGTTCCCCTCTGCATTTTATGCTTCTGAAAGTACCATGCATGGTAGGAGGTAATGGCAGCCAGGCGGAGTCAAGGTAGATAAATTATTTTTTGCTCTACATTGAAAAAAAATCTCCGAAAGTATTACAAATAACTGCCTAAATTTTTCCACATCAATGGCAAACATACCAGGCATTATGTGGGTATCTTTTGGAGATTCATTTGGCATAGCCTGCGTTGGGTTTCGAAGAATTTGAACTTTCATGTAAAAAAAATTGTCACTTTCCATTTTTTCTTCTAACTGATTATGGATTTTTTCCCCCATCAGGATTATAGCCCAAAGTATACTGAACAAAACGAGGTATCATTTGCACCTCTTAGTTCTGGAAATATAAAATTTCATTTAGAAGTATGCAGAATTTCAAATTTCCCTCTGAAAACATGCTTGGCGTTAGTTCAAATACCTGGAAAATCAGTCTCAAGTGTCTAAGGGTCTACCAGATCAAGTCATCTAGTCTTTACCTTAACATTGGCCCTACCAATATGATTATCATTTATGTTATTTGGAAGAATTAATAATACAAAACATATACTAGCACATTAGTACCGGAAGGTGTGCCAGCACTATTATTACCAATTATAGTATGTATTGAAATAATTAGAATTCTAATTCGTCCAATAACCCTATCAGTACGACTAGCAGCAAATATAATAGTTGGACATCTAATAATATCAATAATTGGAAATACAACTCCATAGCTCTCTCTTTCTTCTTACTTAGTACAAAAACTTTTCTACTTTAGTAACTTTTCCCAATACTGAATACTCATGTAAAGGATCATTTTCTTGCTTAATTTTTTTAAATATATCTACATAGGCAAGTCAATTCCCAGTCAAGGTTCCTGTCTATCGCTTTTTGTAAAAAGTTACACACACTCAAAGTCTCAGTTGCGTGACTTGTTAGACACCCTGTAAAATTTAGAGAAATTAGAAGAAACACACTCATGATATGCTTGAAGCATATTTCAGTCCTAATAATTTTTCTTTTATCTGCTTCATTATGTTACATGCATTCATTTTAAGGTTAACTTAATGGTATAAATATACAATGTGGAGATTAAGAAAAGACAACAGAAATCAGACTAGAAAAATTTAATGTGTGCTGGAAATAACATGTTACAAGTAGCTTTCCTTACTTAAACTGAAACATCAATGCACACACAAACAACTTTTGAAAAATAACACATCTTAGAAACACTTTTTTTTTTAACAAAATGACAAGAAATAAAAAACGTATCCAAAAGAACTTTGTCTTTGTCTCGACACCTATGGCAGTATGGTCACGTTTGTAACCTTTATCACAATTTCTTTGGCTTATAAACAATACTGAGAGAACTCAGTGGCAACTGTAACTGCTGGTCACCTGCATCAGCAATGGCATTTTTCAGTCTACGATCCAGAAACAAGCAGACCTTTTGACTGTCGCCTATTCAAGCGCAATGGACAAATATAATAATAAAATATAGAAATGCCTTTAAGAACAAAACTAACAGTCCTAATAATTTTTCTTTTATCTGCTTCATTATGTTACATGCATTCATTTTAAGGTTAACTTAATGGTATAAATATACAATGTGGAGATTAAGAAAAGACAACAGAAATCAGACTAGAAAAATTTAATGTGTGCTGGAAATAACATGTTACAAGTAGCTTTCCTTACTTAAACTGAAACATCAATGCACACACAAACAACTTTTGAAAAATAACACATCTTAGAAACACTTTTTTTTTTTTAACAAAATGACAAGAAATAAAAAACGTATCCAAAAGAACTTTGTCTTTGTCTCGACACCTATGGCAGTATGGTCACGTTTGTAACCTTTATCACAATTTCTTTGGCTTATAAACAATACTGAGAGAACTCAGTGACAACTGTAACTGCTGGTCACCTGCATCAGCAATGGCATTTTTCAGTCTACGATCCAGAAACAAGCAGACGATCATCGCCTATTCAAGCGCAATGGACAAATATAATAATAAAATATATAAATGCTTTTATGAATAAAACAGAAAATCGTTGGCAATACTCAAATAATACTGACTGCTGGTCACTTCTGGCAGTTTTAAAAATTAGGAAAAGCCTGTTGCAGTCTGTATGCTTCAGCGACAAGCTCACTTATTTCATCAGTACACCATTCTTTTGTGGGCAAGTTTTGAAGCATCCGCATCAGACCCTAGAACACAAATATAACTAAATTAGAATTTAAAACAATACCATTAGCGGTATCATGCACAAAAATCCTGTTAACATTTGAACTACCAATGAACTGAAAAGTGATCAAGAAGAAGAGGCTGATATTATCAAATGACATTCTAAGCAAGTCCAGGTATTTTAAAATAAATTTCTAGATAACTCTCTCATGCTGATTTGAAGTGAATATCTACCGAAATTAGTGAACCACAGTGACTATACATAAAGATATAAACAGCTACATTTTAGTGTAAAGAATGGACACAACAAATTATTTTTGGAATTCCTTTTTCTGTCCATGTCCTTTTCTACGGCATTGGATGTATGATATTACCAAGAAAACAAGTAAAATAATGCTCCCATAAGCTTAATGCAATTCTCCTTGCCTCCTACAGGCCATCCTGGCAGTGTTGCCAAACCTGATGCACATAAAAGAGCTATATATATGAAGGCTGAAAAAAGTGCCTCCTAGAGTAATTTTAGGTGTCAAAGGGGTGGGGGTTCACTTTAAAATGATGACAATCTATTTTTAGTTTTCACTGTCTAGATCTGGCAGCATCACCCATGTCAATAATCCATCAATAGGGGCATGCATATTTAGTTTTTGACGAAAAAATGAAATTTGAAAAAAACACATTGTAGTGTTAATTGTTCATGTTTTTGAAAGGTGTGAGATGCATTTTGTGACCATGTTTTGTCACGAAATAATGCGAAATGAACTGCAAAAAGCGAAATTAACTCAAACATGAAATTCAGGGTTTATTCACTGACACGACACCTTCTGAGGTCTGAATTATTATGAGTGTTATGCAATTCCCGGAAAATTGATTAATTCTGCTGTTAATATTGGAGAAGCAAAAAAGGGATTCCTTCACACAGAAATAAACTTAATTTTCTGATAACTACATAACTGTGCTATTAGAAGTGAAATGTTAATTATGTGGAATAAGTGTAGTTTTTAAATCAAATTTAGGATTATATTCACAATTTTAAAACCAAAATGTGTTTTCATATACCACTTTTCATCCAACTTTTCACCGATATAACACTGATATTTTATTTACCGCTTTTGAACCCGAAATTGACTCCGTTTTTGTACCAAAAATTTGCTTTTTTATTTACCAAAGTATGTGCCTCTATCAATCAATGATCATATGAAATTGAAAATAAAGGATTCCCAGATGACATTAAGTCATCTTCAAGTCAGCCATGGTGCTATAAGAAAAGTAACTTGGAGGTAAGAGGGGGGTGGGAGTGATGCAGCCAACATAATATTATGTGTAAAATGAATATTCACGGCAAAAGTTCGTCTATGTGGACCAAAGTCAGTGATGGCCTCATAGTGGGGCAGGTGCCCAAGTACACAGCCAAACAAGTGCACAAAAATAATCAGATCTGGCTCCGAAATCCTTGACATGCCCTTAACATTTAAGCTGCCACCCAACTGAAAAGTGATCATGAAGAAAAGGCTGTAGGACTGGTTGGTTCCAAGATTCCCACTGACATTATCAACTCTGAATTACTGACTTTTCCATGTATTTAACACACGCATACTTAGTAATTTCATCACCACTTCAGGTATTTTGAAATAAATATTTCTAGTAGGGATGGGACAGATTAATCGGTAAAAAAAAGTAAAGTGCTCCCCTGCGCTTAGCACCATGCCATAAAGGCATATAGGGGGTGTGGGGGTAACGCCCCACACTTTCTTGATCCGGTCGTGAGTGGGGGTGATGTGATCAGCATTACACCCCTGACCGCCTTTACCCCCCAGGGTTTTTCCCAGGTACCCATATTATTTGACACTGGATGGGCGCCGTGGCCGCTTCCAATGTTAGAAAAGTTCCTGGATTTGAACTGGCTGGGGATCGAACCCGGGACCTTTAGCATGGTAGTCAGACGCATTACCGACTGAGCCACTGCGGCCAGTACTCTATTGGTATTGGCTGATATAGGCATATCGGTGTATCACTTTTATTGGTAAAATTACCGATTATTTTACCATTCCGATATATTGATAAATACATGATAATTTAGTGCAAAATTCTGCCATTTTGTTGTAATTTTTATGGATAATCTCTGTGCCCTACTCTCCAAAAAAAGTAGGGATGGGCCGATATGAAATTTTGGCTGCTACCGATATAAAATTTACCGATACCGATAACCGATATTCTACCGATCTGATATAAAATTAGAAATGGTCCTTGAAGACCCTGAAATTTTCATTGATCTCCGTAATAAATGTGTGTTTCGAGCTGATTGCAATGCAAAAGAAGTTGAATATTTAGAAATTTACTTTTCAGAAAGTAGGGCATGGAGATTATCCATAAAAATTACAATGAAATGGCAGAATTTTGCACTAAATTATAAGATATTTATCGATATATCGGATCGGTAAAATAATCTGTAATTTTACCGATACACTGATATGCCTATATCGGCCGATACCGATAGAGTACCGATTAATCGGTCCCATCCCTACAAAAAGTAAATGTCTAAATATGCAACTGGTGGCCGCAGTGGCTCATTTGTTAACGCATCTGACTACCATGCTAAAGGTCCCAGGTTCGATCCCCAGTCGGTTCAAATCCGGGAACTTTTCTAACGTTGGAAGTGGCCCCGGTGCCCACCCAGCATCGAATAACATGGGTACCTAGGGGAAACCCTGGGGGGTAAAGGCAGTCAGGGGCGTGGTGCTAAGCACAAGGGAGCACTTTACCTTTTTTTTTACGTAAATATGCAACTCCTTTTGCACTGCAGTCACCTTGAAGCACACATATATTAAGGACGTCAATGAACCTTTCAGGTTCTTCAAGGACCATTTCTAATTTTATATCGGATCGGTAGAATATCGGTTATCGGTAAATTTTATATCGGTACTTTATCGGTATTGGCCAAAATTTCATATCTGCCCATCCCTAATTTCTAGATACCTCTCTAATGGTTTCACTAACTTACAAATATGTGCAAAATCCTAACACTAATCAAGTCTATCAAACAATGTTAACAGTAAGACTTGCAGAGGGCAAAAATGGCATTATCTCAGAATTTTTTGGAGTGGAAATTTGCCAAAATTAGTGAGCCACAGTAGAAATAGATAAATTTACAGATAGCATAGCATTTAGAATAAAGTAGGGGTGGTGCAAATTGTGTGTGATTCCAGTGGAATGCCAATTTCATGTTTAAAGGAGCCCACTGATAAAAAATAAATAAATAAAATGCAGGACATGATATAAAGCAGGAAATTATTGGGGAAGAGATGAACTGAAATTCAAGTAAGAAATGAGCATGGTAACAACAGGACAGAAAGTTGGTTTTGATTGATTTGGTGTTTTATTAAGTCCACTTTATGCACAGTAAGGCTAATCTGGACTGGACCTACAGTTTAAAGGACAGAAAGTTGGTGTCAAATTAATGGACTCTTGTGGAAGATGAAAACTTCCTGTAGCTGACCCTCCCTTCAGAGTCCTTTATTACAATGGGACAGTGTTAAAGGCAGGCAGGCCCATTATCTGCATAGAAAAATTGCTGCTGTGTTTAAGAATACATATATTATATCCTGCAGCGACTGCTGTGAAAGGAGCATGTTTTATTTTTCTTTCAGATAGTAAAACATCACCCATCTGCCCTGTATGAGAATACTATTGCATTTTTGGATTTTTCCACTGTAGAAACACACAAAGGTAAAGTTTACTCCAATGCTTATGCACTTTGCCTTACTCTGTACATTTTTTAACATATTTTTTGTGTTCCTGGTTTTTTTCCTGCATTATAGATTTAATTTCATAGTCCCAGTACAGCAACATGTTATGTTATATTTTCTGGATTTTACATTTTTGGCATTTTAGGTTGTCTTATCTTGGTCCCTTGGAAAACACAAAAATGGGGTTCCACTGTAAGTACACACACACTATGCAAAAACTAACCTGAAAGTCCTTTTCATGAAGTAATTGACTTCTCCAACGTAAAAGAAATGCAGCACACACATACACATGAAACTCTGCAAAACCATCACATTCAGCCATGTATGTGTCCCAGAGTCGAATGGTGCAGTGCATAGGCAGTTCTTTCATCAAGAAACTTTCCATCCAACTAAATGAAAAGTGCATGAAATCAACTTCATTCTCCTGCAGATGACTGTGGAGCTCGCCTAGAAAGAAATGTAAGAAAAAAGTTAATATTAAGCAATGTACTATATCAATCCATCAGAACAGAAAGTGGCTAATTTCCTTAAATGGAATATATACAGAGGAAGGGATTCTCTCAGGTGGTCAATATTCTAAGAGAATAGCTTCATCAGTCACTGACAGGAAAGCTGAAAGACATATTTTAAATTTGATACCATTTACCTCGTGCATGCAAACCAGGTGCTCCAATTTATAGCAATTACAATTTCTTGACAGCTCAAAAATTATGCAACTTATTCAATAGGCTAATCAGCATGGGACACTATCAAAAACTAGTGACGAAATTATATAAAAACCTCAATAAGTATGTACAGTAACCAGATTACTGCAATAGATTTGGCTTTGAAAAAGATACTGCATATTACACCTGTACCAATTCATGTATCCTAGTTCTGTATGTTTAAAATTTAAAAAAAGAAACAACGAAATAGAAGACTCTTGCACTATTTACAGACATATCAGATCAGAAGAATTATTGATAATTTAAACTGAAGCACTGATATGACTATCACCTGATATCAATAGAGTAGCAACTAATCTCTCCCACCCCCAATAAAACAAAATATATCCCAGATACTGAGACCAGCAAGATTACATGTATGAAGAAAAAGATAACATTTGGGAATATAAAATCAAGGTTCCATTGTATTTAATTAATTTCTTTCAGCACTATGGTCCATCAATAAGAGGTGTTCAACTTTGTTACAATTCCTTCAGGACTCTTAAAACATGCACACAAGATCTTGAATTGCAGCAGCCTAAATTAAGGTTCAGCCCAAAATATACATAGATGGTATAGGAGGGACACAAAAATCAGTTGCTATCAGAAAATCAATTCTGTTTTCAAATGTATGGGGTAAGGTAAAAGATGTAAAGTTCCCCATGCATATAGCAACGTGCCATGAAAGCACATTCAGGGGATGCGAGGGTAAGGCCATCTCAGCCATTTTGGAGGTGATGTGATAAGCACCATGCTCAAGCTTCCTTTACCCAGGTTTCCCCCAGATACCTATTGATTTGAGGCTGGCATCCCAGTGCCAGTTTACGTGGAGACAAGGCTGGAAAAATTCCAACCTTAGATCAGCCACCCTGGGAATCGAGCCCGGGCCTACTGCATGGCAGTCAGATGCCCTACCAATAGAGAGACCACCCTGGCTCCCATGGGGAATAATTTGTTCATTTGATCAAGTAAGAAGATTAAAACAACCAAGTTTTAGCATGTTCTAATTTCATATTTCTAGGAGTCGAATTTAGAAATATACAAGGTTAAGTCCCCAAATAAGTGACACTGGTTAATCTATCCCATGTATTTGCCATTTGTCGGCAACTATAGGAAGTCAGTGCTTGTGCATCAAAGGCATTATGGACTTCGTCTGACGTCAGTTGAGAGCAGACACTTTCAACTTTTGTAGTTTTTTATTGATAGAAAGGACATCAGTGAAGGCAAGCTACAACAAATTTATTAATTGCATCAAACTGCTGACAAAATTCTTCATATAATAGGATAGGTTACCAATCCAGAAGATTACAATTTTGACCTGCGACAGCCATTTTATTTTTATTCACTGCATTCCCTAATGAGAGAGAGTAAGAGACTCTCTCTTACCTAGAACCTTTATTTTTGGTATATATTTTAAACAAAAAGCTTAGGTAGTAATTAGGGTTACACCAATGCAAATGTATTGAACGATGCCAGTGGTGTCAGTATTGGAAAGTATCAGTTAAAACGCACCTACCAATACCAGCCAATACTTTCCCAGCACACTAGTCTTTCACAGGGTCCGCAAAAATGTCATGCGACACTTTCATGGAGTCTACTTAACCAGAAAATTATGCAAAATTCAAACTACTTATTTTGCACAAATTTTGTATGAAAAATACATTTTGTGATTACATTATATCTATTATAATATTCTTGAATATTCTAGAGGAAATGTCTTTGTAAATTAATGCACATAACTGGAGAAGAATATTTATGCACAAATATTGGTCAATATTTTCAACAAATTGTAATTATTGCAATTTTCAAGTAATCTGTACTGGCATCGGTTCAAAGTGGTATCGGCTCAGGCCTAGTAGTAGTTAAAAATATTATTCAAGCCATATTTTTTATTAAAGCTCCATATTCATGATAAACTCCTTCAATGTACATAGACTTTTCAGTGAAAAATGCAGGCTTGACCAGGAATCAACCTGGTCTCTGGCATACTGTGCCATTGCTCTAACACTGAGCTACCAAGCCAGCCTGGCATTGCCTGATTTTTCAAATGAAGGGATTATCAAAAACAACTGTATAAGTTAATCAGTTTAACATTGAAATTTTTAGAACACTAATTTCACCTGGGAAAGGCCAGGAACAATAAGAATTTGCTGCTGGAGGGAGTTGGCCCACTACTGCACTGACCCTTCAATTTTAAAAATATTGCAAATTTATTAAAGTGTATTTTATTTAACACAATGGGGTCTCATGATGGGCGTAGCCTGCAGTGCACTTAAAGTCAATGTGGACGAACGACGGGCATAGCCCATCCCGCGGTATGCAATCGCTTCGCCGATTGAAAGACTGGCTATGCTCGTACTTCGTTTCATGCACATGTTCATTCAAGCCCCTCTGTTGAAATTCCGACCACTAGGTGACTCATGTGCTATTTTTATCTTGCACCTGGGACTGTTTGTTGTCGTGTTGATGTACTGTGCATTGTCTAGAATGGCGTCGTTCGATCCAGACTGCAGAGAGGATTCCGACTCAAGAGTTTGAAGTTAGCTACAATTTTGATGATGCAGATGAATTTGAAGATTTGGAAGGTAGGTTATATTCGTAATAATTATTGTCGACAATATAAACAGTGTTGCAAACTCTAGTATTTTATGAATGAAGTGAGAAGAGGTAATTTTTTTGGGTCTATTCATCTTGCCTCTTGCTTGATTCTCCTACATGCACTGATGCATTTTTAGTTTTTCCATTTATTATTTTGTATAGTGTATGTCAAATGAAAATTTATTTAGTTTATTTATTTATTTGTTTAATTTTTACAGATGACGCAGAACCAACTGATACATCGTCTGGTCCTGTCCTACAGCCACTTTTTCATACAAAAGATAATTACTTGTAATTTGTAATTATTTTTTGTTATGTGCACATAAGAAGTATTCTTATGCAAGATTCAAAAGATGTATTGATAGTTTATGTAGTTAATTATTGAAATTTCCAGATTACTTTTTTTCCTTCACAAAACATTGCTGAAAAAAATATTAAAAAATGTCTGAAAATGAAAAGAAAATTTAACAATTTTTTTTCATTGACAAGAGGAAGTTTTGTAGATTTATGAAATATGTGGCAAATAAAAAATAAAAAATATTTTTTCTATGATTTTTTAAAAAACAACCAAAAACTGCAGACCAGAGGTAAAAATGCTGTATTATGAGTCCAGACCCGAATGTGTTAACAGTGTTACGTATTTCTTCAATTTTCAGCTCAGTAATGACAATTTATTTCTATCTTTACAAATTAATGTCAAAAATGCACCTCTTTCTTATTTAGAACCACTTTCCAAAACACCATCCTTTCCAAATTTCTTATCCTTTTAAAAAAGAATGAGGAGAATGTTGTGGTATGCACATGCATGGACACATTTTGTTTTCAGAGTTAAAATATTTTGAGAACACAAATTGTGCAATTTTCATTGATCCTGCATCAACCTCACAAGAAGTTGATTTCATACTTAAAAATTAGCCTTATTCTGATAAGGATGAAAAAATATCTTAATTTATGTCATGTGAAAATCTATGAACTACATTAAATTGTTACAATCTTCAACTATTGGTAAGAGTATCAGCAAGGGTGTTGGCTCAAACCCTATGATGTGTAGTGTTACATATTGAAAAATTCTAGTATGCAAAACAAAATTCCATCAAATATCTATTCCTCTCCCTTCTAGTATCACTCAAGTGTTTTCTCTTCTGCATTATTTCATAGTATTGGACTAAATGTACACATTATGCAGAACTGTACATAACCACCTTACAATGTGGTTATGTACACCTTTTGTGCATCTGTGTGTGTTTTATAAAGATATCCATTTAACCATATTTATAAAATGAGTATTAAACTTGCCATCGATCTTTTGAATAACTTCCTTTAACTTCTTTACTTTCTGCTGGATACCTCGTTGCCCAAATGTATAATTATCTTCAAGTCCTTCCAAAAACTTGGACAAATGCCAGAAGGCATCTGCTTCAATGACATCTAGTTTCTCTGTAGGTAAAGTGGCAACGTCCCATGTTTGAAGCTCTGACCCTACAGATGATTGTATGATCATGATAAAAAATACAATATTCACAAGTAAGACAAACTTTACTACAATTCAGCAGAACCTAATAACAAGCACTAAACAAATTGTTCCAGCACTGACTTAAGGAAATCTTAAAAGATTTAAAACTGCAAAAAGTGCCAAACTGTATTAAATATTTCTGTAAAAGTAAACCCACAACTACTTCAGCTTTTAATAATAATACTAATAATAATTTTCTTTAATACGCAGGCAAGGTTGTTCTGTCAACTAACCTAACCCTTGTCAATGTAATGTTACATGCTTAAAATAATACATATATACTTCTAAGAGAGAAAAAATAAATGAATACACAAAGTGTCAGCGGCGGCAATTAGGAGGGCACTTGCCCGCCCCCCAATTCTCACCACTTTTGCCCCCCACTATGCTAAACCTTATCTACAAAGGGAAATATACTCCCCCCCATTTTGGAACCCAATTGCTGCCACTGCAAAGTGTTTAACATGTTGAGTAAACACAATGTTTTAACAATATTTCAATATTCTCTGGATAATGATTTGCCATAAAAATTTACATGTACTTACAAAAACTAAATTTCAGATAGATGAACCATGCATCATTCCTAGGATATCATTCACTGCTTTCATAGTAAACATTCTTCTATATTGTAGGTTTAAAATGTCGTCTGTTGCATGTTAAAGTTTATTATCAAGTAACAGTTGGGCTGAAAAGTTCATAGGCTGACTCATAGATGGCGTTACTAGAATTAAATCCATGTGATTTTTACTTAGTACTAACCTTCAAAAGATACGTGTATACATTTCACAGCTGCCGGATAATTAGTTCGTGAGATATAGCATTGTGAGTGAAGCAGCTTTTGTTATTGTGAAAAAATGGATAAAAAAGAATTTCGTGTGTTAATAAAGCATTGCTTTCTGGCGAAAAAAAATACTGTTGAAGCCAAGGCTTGGCTTGATAAACATTATTCGGACTCTGCACCAGGAAAATCAACCATTGAGAAGTGGTTTGCTATATTTAAACGAGGCGAAATGAGCATCAAAGACGATGCACGCAGTGGATGCCCCAAAGAGGCTGTTACCGACGAAAACATCAAAAAAGTCCACAAAATAATTTTAAATGATCATAAAGTGAAGTTGATCGAGATAGCTGAGACTTTAAAAATATCAAAGGAATGTGTTGGACATATTGTGCATGAATATTTGAACATGCGAAAGCTGTGTGCAAAATGGGTGCCACGCGTGCTCACAATCGATCAAAAGCAACAACGTTTTGATGATTCGGGGCAATGTTTAGCGATATTCAACCGTAATAAACACGAATTTTTCGGTCGATATATTACAATGGATGAAACATGGCTCCATAACTACACTCCAGAGTCCAATCGACAGTCAGCCGAGTGGACTGCACGTGATGAACCGAATCCAAAGCGTGGAAAGACGCAACAGTCGGCTGGCAAGGTTATGGCATCAGTATTCTGGGATGCGCATGGTATTATATTCATCGATTACCTCAAAAAGGGCCAGACCATCAACAGCGATTATTACATAGCGTTGTTGGAGCGTTTAAAGGATGAAAACACGAAAAAACGGCCCCATTTGAAGAAGAAAAAAGTGCTGTTTCATTAAGGCAATGCACCGTGTCACAAATCAATGAAAACGATGGCAAAATTATATGAATTAGACTACGAATTGCTTCCCCATCCACCATATTCTCCAGATCTGGCCCCCAGTGACTTTTTCCTGTTTGCAGACCTTAAAAGAATGTTCGCTGGAAAGAAATTTAGCACTGATGAAGAGGTAATCGCCGAAACTGATGCCTATTTTGAGGCTAAAGAGAAATCGTACTATAAAAATGGCATCGAAAAATTGTATGACCGCTATAATCGTTGTATCGCCCTCGAAGGCAACTATATTGAATAATAAAATCGAATTTTGTCAAAAAAATATTTTTTACTATGTTAGCCTACGAACTTTTCAGCCCAACTGTTAATTACAATACCTTTTAAATTACTTCAACTGTAAAGTTAAAAAGCATGAGACAACATTACTTCAAATCTTACCTTGTGGTACAGCTTTACTCATAAATGCCATACAAATGGGAGCAACAACATTTAAAACTCCTGAAAAGAATAGGACTTCTTGATGCTGCAAAGACCACACAAATGTAATTCTTTCCATTATGCACAGCAAAATTTTCTGTGACAGCAAGGGTGAAACTGGAAGACTTTTCCTCATTTCCAAACTGATCTAAAAATAAAAAGTTATAATGTCAGTTGCCAATAAAAAAAATATAAAATGTTTTGTCATAGTACAGAAATACAAACTAACCATGCATTTGCTCTCTTGCTTCATAAGTATTATTGGTGTTCACATCAGACTTTTTCAGACAAGAGCCAAAAATGCCATTGTGTGAAGCTGGTGACAAATCTGTCTACAGAATGTAAATGCCACAATGATAAAATTGAGATAATATATCTAAAAACTATTCTAAACTTTCAGCCATGAACTAATCTAAACAAGGACCCCTTGAATACAAGGCTATCTTACTACTACACCATTAGGGAGGCTCTTCTGAAGATTCAAGAATGAATAAAAAAACAACGTTTGATAAATATTGCAATGGGAATAACAACTGATGTGTTCTGTGTTCAAGATCAAATTTTTCAAATATTCACTTTTAATTTGATTTATTTATTTTATCTTACTATTCTGCTACTTGTATCTAATTGTGAAGATTATGAATGGTGGAAAGATTTTCTTTTAAACAAACATCATTAAAAATTTCTTATTCTATTTGAGAATATTAGGTTTGCTTTCACAGCTTATACAAAATCAGATATCCATATCACTTACATAAACTGCAAAGCAAGGTCAAAATTATACTTTAACTTCTGTTCAAAAAGTTTGTATTGCATGTCTTATCTCTCTAGTTATTATCTCTACTAACCATATTCTCCCCAGCAAACCCAATGTTTACTGAACAATATGTTACTCTCCATTTTGCTACATGTTCATGCATAATTAATAAATACAATTATCAAAAAGAAGAAAAACCTGCATCAGCTGGTAGACAATTTCTAAGTAGTAGTTGCACAAATAGCTTATCTTCATACTGCTCACTTTTCAGCGATTGCCTAGAATACTTGCTATTCCTGGATCTTCAGGGAAATGGCATTGTACCTTCTGCCAGCTAGCTATGCTGAATGTCCCCCCCCCCCCACAAACAGTTATTGTTGCAAAGAGACCAGTCAATTTATGTTGCCCCCTAGTACATAATTTGTGGTGCTGAAATGCAGTTTGAAT
Organism: Lepisma saccharinum; assembly: GCF_977018435.1. Classification (NCBI taxonomy): domain Eukaryota; kingdom Metazoa; phylum Arthropoda; class Insecta; order Zygentoma; family Lepismatidae; genus Lepisma; species Lepisma saccharinum. The sequence continues at coordinate 15,697,972 of NC_139230.1, read as the reverse complement.
TTGAAACTGGGAAATTCAAGTGTTAAATCTAAATTACTTTATTTGTTCTTGCAAGAATTGTTGCTCCAAGTACTTGTAAAGTCTGGTGTATCTCAACTTGGCTTTATAAAGTTGTCAAGGCTCTAAAGCATTCAATAAATGATAACACTGATGATTTACAAGGGTAAGATGATAGCTGATTTTGGAGTGGTTAGCCACAGGCAAATACTGAGAGTGTACATTTACCAAAAGCTGAGGATGTATCTGTCACACTTGTTAACATACTTCCAACACAAATATATTTTAATTCTAGATAATAATCTAACATTAGAAATACTCTTGAAAAATAGATGTAGAGTCCAGCACAGATTTATTTATTACTAAACACAACAGGCGAATGCCCAATTACAGTGTTCTACATTTCTTATTTATCTTTACACTCAGTATATCAGATCTTTACCACCATGTACAATATATATAAGATACAGATATAATATATTATAAATTACATAAAATGTGGAAATAAAATAAACAAGGATAAATCAAGGATAGAAGTTATTTACATTAAAGAAATATATTAATTGTGTGTGTAATAAATTACCTGTGAATAATTGACACACTAGAAAGTACGTACATATATGTAATTGAGTATAAACTACGAAAGAAATATATATTTACAAATATTGCGTTTATGTTTACATTGTTGACATTTATTCTTCCATTCCTTGAATAACATTTTTGAATGTCCCAATAGGCATGCGATGGGCGACAGAACTAAAGAAGCAATGTTGCTAATGGAGCAGATAGAAAAATCGCTGCAGTGTGCCGATGCATAGCTGTTACGTACAACAAGGAAATTAGAGAATTCAGGTCTATCTAACGTTGAGTTTTAAACGTCATGCATTATACCAGGACTAGGATTAATATGTACTAACAAGTGGCTTTGTATGTAGCTACATACATATGGACTAAAAATTCGCAAAATATGAACTAACACATACGTAAAATTACCAAAAATGCTGCAAAGAAGACTTCTTCATACGATTCCTTATTTGAGTGATTTCAAACAAAATTAAAAAAAATATTATTTTTCATTGCATTAATGCACTGGTGGCGTTCTAACTGTTCACTCCCAAAACCCGTATACACTGGTATGGAACTGCAACGGCAGATAACAACATGCCAACGTGTTAAACTGCGACAATTGGACCACAACACTCCGCCTCAAGCAGTATTATTATTTCCTCTCTGTGATCGGCGAAAGTCGGTTGCCTTTGTTCTACATTTACAAACGATGCCGGCTTCCACAACAATAATAAGTACATATACTGCCACTAGACCACTAGACGATAAGCTGCGCTGCTTTTTCTTTTGCTATGAACCAGGGCTGGCGCTAGTCATTTTGCCTCCCTGGGCGGTGGCGGTAGATGCCACTCCATTTCGAACCCCCCCCCCCCTTAACCAAGAAACAGGAAATTGAAAATCAATATATTCCTAAGTAAAACATCAAAATATAAAATAAATAATGAGACTTATGCTATTTCAATACTATTAAGTGCAAAATAATATCTCGCTCGACCAGTTTTCAATAGGCTTATTTTTTTCTTCTCTTCAAATTTTGCCGCCCTGGCCGGTGGCACGGTTCGCCCTCCCCTTCTGCCGGCCCTACTATGAACTTGGTCACCCATCAAAGCATGGCAATTTTAACACAGAAAACAATATGCATCGCATTAAGCAGCAAAAATGACAGCCTCCTCTACCTAAATCCCATCTTTCGCAGCAAACGTCGCAAACTCTCTCGACTTCCTGCAAAATGTATGTCCGCCTGTAATTTGACATGCAATTTTTTCAATGTCGGCACTTCATTTTCACGCAGAGCGTAGTCGTATATGCACCTACGGATAACGTTTTCATCGAAAGCGTCCACTGACGATTTGGTCGCTGGTCTTGTCGTTCTTTCCCGGGAGTGTGGAATGATGTGGAGGGGCCTTCTGACATCTCAAGAGATTGTCTTTCGTTCATGATAGCCCTGATTGTTCGTTCAGGAACTCCAGTCGCAGCCGCTGCTCTCTTGCCAAAATGCTGTATTGGGATGCTAACACCTTCACTGGTTTCCTCCTTCATGAACTCGTGCACGTTGCTTAGAATTTTCCGAGCTTGGCTATGCAAGGTTTTTGATTTCAACTTTGACAGAACTGGATGCATTATGGAATTTAACGTTCATTAACAAACACACACTGTCACATACACACACGCAATACACGCACACAACGTCAAACCGGTAAAATACTTGGTATGAAATAAAAATATGGTGCTTCCAATCCAACAAAACTCGCTGTCATTTTACCTGCCTTTTCCCTTCCGTGACAGAAATAGTGATTCATTATTACAGTTGGCAACACTAATTACTAGCTAGCCAATGAGCATGCACTGCATAAAAGAAGCAACCACTACGCCGTGCTATATTGCCACATTACCGTCCCAGCCGAACGGTGTGAACCGCAAACTGGAGCGCTATTCAATTGTTTTCAATGATGTTTGTGCGAGTGTGTCCAGAAATGGAATGACAATATGGCAACAATAGCGAAGGTTTTCGAGCAGGGTAGAACACGTGATACTAAGAGAGAGGGAGATGAAACGAAAATTGGTATCTACGCAACGGCAAATTTATGTGTGTTGTACTCTACAGTGGAACCCCGATATTATGTTCCCGCATTATATGTTTTCCCGCTTAATACGTTCATCCAGTCAGGCCCCGTTAAATAATAGGATGTTCACCTCGATTTTACGTTCACTCCAACTCCTGTTTCCCGCTTTATAAGTTTTCCGAGCCGTGATGATGTTTTAAAATGCACTGATGCCAAACCAATTCTCGCTAAATGGTGCCTGCCTTAGAATTTGGACAAAGAAAGTTTACCCTCCCCACTCCGAGTGGAAAATTGACAACAGGACTCTATAATCATTTGCTTCTTTGCTGAAACAGAAAAGCAGGGGGGGGGCTTGTTTTTTAATTTTTTCTTTATTCTTGTCTGCAGCGTTAATAAGAAGGGTTTGCTAACCTCCGCTATCAGATACTGAATAAGAACTGCACTACTTCTTTAATGGGAAATCATTTAGATTCCTAAGGAAATACGATTGGATCCTGTATATTTCACTGTAAATTATGTTTAATCTAAAGTTTTTCGTGAATGCTGTGTCATTTGGTCATCAGAATGAAGCTGAAAATGCATAAGCTAAAGTGATTATTTTTTTCTATGGGCAGATGAGCGATATTTTACTGTGAAAAATATTGTCAAATGAATTGTTTGGGGGGGGGGAGGGGGAAGCGAAGTTCGGACACTTGTATTATTTATTCTGCATGGGGCAGAGAATGGTTCCTTTTATACAGATTATGTGATTTGCGTGTTGTACAGTGGCGGAGTCAGGAAAAATGAGTGGATAAACAAGGGGTGTGGCAATATTATCTTGGAGCAGTCAAATTTAGTGCATATCTAAATACCATTAAAATGCTTATTTGGGCCAAAAGAGCATATATTTACTTACTTTTTCTTATTCGCTGGGAAGCTGTGGTTGCCTAGTTAGTAGGGCATCTGACTGCCACACTGGGTTTGATTCCCAGGGTGGGTGATCTAAGCTGCTCTGGAGCTCACCTAGCCTCAAATAAATGGGTACTTTGGGGAAACCCTGGGAGGTAAAGGCTGCCCAAGCATGGTGCTGATCACATCACCTCCAAATTGGTAGAGATCAAAGAATAGGGGGTAAAGGTGGCCACAGCACGGTGCTGATCACATCATCTCCCACACACCCCTATATATGCATCCCGGCATGGTGCAAAGTGCACAGGGAACTTTACCTTCACTTTTTCTCATTCCCTTGGGGGGGGGGGACATTTGCTGTTTCTTGCTCGTGTGGAAGAGACAATCAATTAGCATAAAGGCGAAAAGGTATCGTCCCGTCTCTTTCCTCTGCGGTTTACAATTAAGCAGTCACTCCTGCATATGTACATTCTACGAACATAGTGTACTACAAGTAAAAAGAAAAGTCACCCATCTCCCCCACGAGTTCATTAATCAGCCACCGGTGTGCATGATTCAGCCAGTTTCTTTTTTGTAATACCTCTATCTGCGGCGAAAATATTGCTCCTATGTCAGTAGCATTGAAGTGACAGCATGGAGAGCCTAAAGCAGTGATCCCCCCTTCTTCTTTCCTTCTGCAACTTGGCCAGGAATGATCACACTTCTGATAAGACTTTTCTTCAACAACTGCATTGGCGCCGCTCCAGCACATGTTCAACTTCCCTTCCCCCTCACTATAGCGGGTCGGTGTGGTGTCTGCAGGCATCGAGCAGCTGGCAGCCGGCGCCAGTGTTTGTCTCCTGGCTCCAGAGCAATGACTCATCCATCATAAAGGGAAGGAAAACTGCATTGTTTTGAATCTCGCCTCAGAAGGTTGTTTTGCTTTGAAGATTATGAAACACCAGCACCAGACACAAAGTGACAAGTTAAAAGACAGCTATTTTTTTCTTCTTGTTTTGCCTTCTGAAAAACATCTTGAACTCTCAGAACAGTGCAGGGAGGAAATGCACACGATGCTAATAATAATATACTCTATACTTTTCTTGGGAACTATTCACGTGTTGAAAATAAATTGTGAAATATTAAACTTAAATCGGGAGGGAAAAAAACCCACTAAATCCAACAATAAATCATAGATTAATATGGACGTAAATAACAATCAGTGGCATGTCCAAAGGTGGGGTTGATGGGATCATCCTATTAAAAAATATATATGTAACTGCTCTCACCACACCCTTGCCAAAATCATGGGAATGTCATTCATAACAATTCCTCGTATTGTAACGTCAAAAAATGCATAACTTTGACAAAGCTGTTTTCAGTTCAGTTTATGCAGTTGGGCTGATCGGAACTGGACACACATGCAGCTAAAGTGGGATCTGAATCATTCTACATGTCTCCACTGTGAACTGAATCCAGGACACTTACCGTATATAAAGATGTTTGATGTCCAACTATAAATGATCACCCCCCCCCCCCCCCGCCCCATTACCAGATACTTTTAAAACTAGCAGAGTAAATAAAATCCCACACCATCAAAAGCATAAATAGAACCTAATAGGTGGCAGATAGAAGCAGTCATCCACCGAACCACCGTCCCTACCCTCGAAAATTGGTCACGTTAATCCGTCACTGATTTTCACAGCAGGTCTTGCTTTTTTTCCCCTTACAAATTCATAATCATACTTCTTTACCATTGTTGAATTATTTTTGTCGATTGTGAAGTAGTTTCTTACTGACACTTGAGATTCACCCCTCCCCAATGCTCTCCCTCTTTTTATGTTTCCCCGCATTTTAAGTTTTTTTATTTACAGGCCCCTGAAAAATGTAAAATTGGGGTTCCACTGTATTTCTATTTTGCTGTCTGCAGATAATATCTGAATATTTCTGTACATGAACTTGTAGCAATGGATGAAGTATCCCATAAAAATAATTCTAAATGAGAAAAGAATTAACATGGTATAGCATCCCACTGTATGAAAAGTATGGATCAGGGTTCCCAGGTTTGCACCCTGGGTAAGCCAATGGACATGCCATTCTGCTTGATCCATCATCTTTCTTGCCGGTTAATCACTTAGAAATTAACCCTGACAGGTTAAAAGAAATGTAAAATAACCAAAAGATCAAATTTGGATCAAGAATGACAATATTCTAAACACAATATTATTTATATTGAAAAGTAAATTTGTCCAGTTGACTCCAATAATTTGAAGACACATCCACATTGTAAAAATCTATATCCCCTACAACACCTACATTCTGGTAATGTTTGGTTCATTTTGTTTCCTACTTGTACATTCATAGATATATGATTGAAGGAATAACTACACAAATATTATTACATAACTTTTAATATTTCAAATAGTTATTCGTAATCAAGTTACATACCTGCTCCTTAAGTTTCTGATGGTGAACATCCCAAGACATGTCCCAGTATCTCTTCACACAGGTCTGGTACTCTTTTCTCTTAAAATCCGGGCTTCCTTCTAGCATGCCTGACGCACAAGCCTATTGGAAAAAAAAAATATAAACGTGAGGTCCTGATGGTGATACATTAACATTATAATATAATGTTAATTAATGTTTAAATATATTTTTATGGATATTGGAATCTACACAGCTAAAAGGGCTGCAGGATGGGTGGGTGGAGTAGAAGAACTAGATTATTCACTATAATTTAATTGTAATCCAAGGTTCTCATCATTTCATAAGCATACTTGAGTGATTGATTTGGTGATTTAAATTCACTTTATGCACATTAAGGCTAATTGGGACTGGACCTACAGTTTAAAGTGGGATCCGAACCACTATGTGCCACCAACGGGTTTCGAACCCGAGACCCCTTGATTACACTCAAAAAGATTATGTACAGGGTGTAAATTATGCAAATCTAAACTACTTCTCCAGTAACTCCTGAAAAATGGCAATTTTCTCCTCAATACACATAAGGAAGAAATTAGATTTGAGGAATTTATTTCACACGTTCATAAAAAAACCATACAAATAGCAAAATTTTGCACTCAATCACATATATTTACAGATTTATCACATATGGAAATTTATTGACATTTTTACCAACAAATTTATATTCCAATATGGTTTTGTCAGCTAATAGCAATGAAGTGTCATTTAATCTCTGTCAATCATAGAGGTTCAAACACACAAAGTATGAGTAAAAATATTGAAGATAATTTCCAAACGAAAACTAAAAAGAATCACAATTTCAACATATATTATACTTATATGTACATTGAAGGGGCAAATACATGAAAATATGTAGAAATAAGCAAAGCACTCTTCATTCGTTGGAAGCGGCCCCAGTGCCCACCCAGCATCGAATAACATGGGTACCTGGGGGAAACCCTAGGGGGGGGGGGGGTAAAGGCAGTCAGGGGCATGATGCTGATCACATCAACCCCACTCACGACCGGATCAAGAAAGTGTGTACCTTCATGGCGTTGTGCTAAGCACAGGGAAACACTTTAACTTTTTTTTTTTACCTCTTCATTCTCTCTCTACACTTACATACTTAATATGAGGCTTGTCCGGAAAGTAAAGATGCAAACCAAAAATAAGATATAAAAGATATGTATTGCTCGCAACTAAGTTACAGTTGATACACTGATACAGAGGCTATTTCTCCACATAAGTGCCACCATTGTCCAAACATTTGTTCAGATGCGTAACAAGTTTTTGTATCCCTGAATCGTAGAAATCCACCGCCTGCATCTGGAACCAAGTTGTGACTTCTTCCCTGACTTCATCGCCATCGGCAAAGTGTTTTCCACGAAGATTTTTCTTGAGGTGCAGTAACAGGTGGTAGTCGCTGGGTGCAAGGTCGGGGTTGTATGGCGGATGGTGAAGGACCTCCCATTGAAACTGTGCAAGCAGATCCTTGGTGACATTCGCTGCATGGAGGCAGGCGTTGTCATGAATAAAGCGGATTCCACTTGACAACATGCATCCCCGTTTGTTTTGAATTGGACGTCGAAGATGTTCAAAGTCTGGCAGTAAATTTCAGCATTAATTGTTCTTCCAGGAGGCATGACTTCCACCAGCAAGATGCCGCGGCGATCCCAGAAAATGGTTGCCATCAGCTTGCGGGTTGAAATTTGACGTTTTCAATTTTTTGGCCTTTGGAGAATGGGTATGGTGCCACTGCAGTGACTGCTGCTTGAATTCAGGTGTATGGTGGAACACCCATGTTTCATCACCTGTCACAATGTAGTCCAGGAATGCATCTCCCTCTTCTGAGTAGCGAGTAAAAGTCCAGTGCATACCCCTGTCCTTTGGTTTTGTGTTCGTCAGTCAAATGTTTTGGGACCCAGCATGCACACAACTTTCTCTACCCTAACCCACACACAACTTCATGAATAGTGGTGTTCGAACTATCAGGAAACATCACACAGAATTCTCGAATTGTCACCTGCCTATTCGCATGCACCTCTGCTTCAATACGATTGCAAAGGTCGTCAGTGATCACGGACGGCCTCCCAATTCTCTCTTCATCATGAACATCACGTCGACCTTCTGCAAAGGCACGCACCATTTGGCCACATTTTGACGATTCATTACGTTGCCATACACAGTCACAATTTCTAGGTGGATCTCCGATGAACGCTTTCCTTGTGCCTGCAAAAACCTGATCACGGCGCAAACTTCGCACTTGGCGGGATTCGGTATCGCCGCTGCCATTTCCAACACGTGTTCGTCGCACAAGACTGAGCTCAGCACTGACGACTCACTCCCAATCCTCATCGTATGCATCACGGTTACTGCCAGTGTTGCCAACTTTGGTACACATTTTTCCCCTAATGTGCAAATGTGTTTGTATCTTTACTTTCCGGACAAGCCTCGTATATTTTCAATACACTCACGGAAAAAAGCTGTGATAGCAAGGATAGCCTCAAAACTTCTCAGAACCAGTATAAAAGGCCCGCTCTTCCCAAAAAAGATAAAAACATTTAGTAAAACATCTCCCAACATGGATGAATGATAAATCATTGGGAAGGTTAAAACTCTGTCTCAGGAAATTAAAAGCAGCACATGCGAGACGAATGTGCCGAACACTTAATACAATATTACAGGTATGGCACAGTGGAGGGTCAAGCCCTTGCAGCAAATGGCAATGTGTGAGACGGCTGTGTCAGATTTGAAGTACAGTTAAGAGGACTTATTCTCGGCAAGAGAGAGAATGAGAATGAGGTGTACGAGAAGGTCACCATCTGCATTAGCAGACTTCACAGTAGCATCAGCTACTCTGTTCCCTTGATACCTACATGACTGGGGACCCAGCAGAAGCAAACTAATTGTTACTCTATTGGTATGGGCATATCTGTGTATCAGTAATATTACTGATAATTTTAGCCATTTTCATTACTTTTATGTATAAGAGAATACAATTTGTATGTCATGGTTCTGTGAAGTAAATTTCTAAATAAGCAGTTCATTATTAAAGTAAATTATATTGAATCACTTGGATACATACATTAATTGAGGAGGTGAATGAATGTTCCGCAAGAATCATTTGCAATTTTGCATTGGCTCAGTTATCAGAATCAGTAAATTGTATTTCAATTGTTTATCAGTACTGGGCAATACTTCATGTCAGATCACTTTCCGAAATCAAACTAAATGAAGAATCCCTGTGCACATATAAGTACGGTTACAGATATTGGTGATTTTTTTTCCCAACTGTATTGCAATGCACAAAATAACATTCCAAACATACCACATATAGAACAAATATTGTCACACTTTTGAGAAAACCGAAATTTACAAATGGACACAATATCTATTAATCTGTAATGGAAAATAAACATATGTTACAAGCCTTTGTCTTCAAAGCAGCTTGTGTGAAGAAAATCAACAGGTAGGAGCATATTCTAGCCCTTCAGATGTACTTCAATGTGGCTCATTGTTCAATTAGGTGACTTTCCCTGAGAATTTTACTTTTTTCAAATTCCCTGAGATTTCCAGGTGTGTGGGAACCCTGCATTTTTACACTCAAATTCACCAATTAAGAAACCTAACCATTACAACTTTACTTTCCCAATTTGGTCTTTTGAATAGAGGCACATTTTTTTTTTGTAAATAAAAAGTAAAATTTTGGTACAAAAACAGTCAATTTTTTGTTCGAAAGCAGTAAATAAAATTTACAGCAGTGAATAAATCTGACTTCTAACCAGTTAAAAAAAAACAAGAAAAAAAAACACTACATTTATTATTCACCATAAAATTTGTCCACACTAACAGTCGCATGGAGAAGCATTCTTCATATTTAAAAAACACTACATTAATTACAATAAAATATTTCATTTTGAGAGTTTTATGTGGGATCTTTCTTGATATAAAAAATTGCACCCATTATTCACAATGTAATTTGTCCACACTAATAGTCATATAAAAGAATTATTGATAGAGCTGAGCCGATACCACCATTTGCCGATACCGATACCATGACCGATATGCACCAATACAGATGCCGATACCAATACTTGTATATTTCCAGTATAAAATAAGAAGGCTAGTTACCAAGTCATACTAACTCGACACATCACTAGGCACGTATTTAGAAATATATAATTTGGGGAGCCAGACCGAGCCAAGTGTCTCAGAAATATAATAAAATTGTTTCTATTTAATATGTTAATATAATTATTTGTAATAATATGAAAATTAATTAATTAGTACTTCTATGATGCGTATGGAGTATTGTTGTATGTAACCACAGACTAAGAAATGAAGGAAAGACAATGTTAATACTATTTTGTTCTTTCTATCTTGACTAAAAAATATTGTTATTACATAAATAGTAAAAGGACGCTATAAAATCAGAGATAAAACAGCAAATATTAATCATCTAGCTTACGTGTAGTTAAGACCGCTAAAATTTGTGTCAAGACAACAGTCATGGCATCGAAATTTATGCCAAAGAAGTAAAAAAGTGAATATTTATTGAATAACAATTTGATGAAAAGTAAAGTTCCTGATAAATATTTTATGTACATTATTGTAAGTAGTGGTGTACATAGGGGCCTGTCCGATGGTGTCGCCGTCGCTTTGTAATCAATAGATCATGGGTTCAATACTTAGTGAAGGCACATAGTGCTTTGGGTCCCACTTTAAAATGTAGGTCCAGTCCCGATTACCTTATCTTTCTTAGTACTGTCATTCAAAGCCATATGTTCCCAATCTAATCCAGGTGGAAATTATTGATTGACTGATTGATTTGCTTTATTTTACTTTGCTTTTTGTGCCACTTTTGGCTAATTTTGCAAAGATGAGGTTGAGTGATGATGTGATGAAATTGATGAATGGACACTCCCAAATATTCATGCCCAGGCCGGGATTCGAACCCTGGCATTGTAGCACGATGTGCTAACCACTCTGCCACAGGGGCTGGCTTTCAGCGAAAATAAATAGCCATCATTGGACGATACTGGCAGTCACATGAAAGACAGAAGTGAAGAGGATAAGTATAAATTGCCGATTCCTTTTCAAGCTTGAACATAGATAAAACAAAGCTAATTTCACAGTGACCTTTTCCCTCTTTTCCAAGAACTTCGCAACTACCTGACCCAGCTTTAGCATGGCGGGGGGTTAAAAACATCCACCAATCTTACCACCAAGAGCTTCAAGCAAGTATTGGCAATGAATTTCCCAGAGCGTTAACTAAGCAGATACATGCCTTCATGGTCACGTTTGGATTCAGCTGTCACTAACCCATGCCTTTGATCTTGCCATCTCCTTCCAAGGAGGATGGGGTTTTATCCAGTGTTTCTAGGAAAATCTATGGAACTTCCTGTGCTGGTCTCCCAATCTGTCACAAGGAAGGGTGAACGAACTTTTAGAAAGGACAAATGTTGAGACGAGCTGTTGCCTTTGCCCGCATTTCTAGCCACTGAAAATCTTTGGTATCGGTAAGAGAAAATAAACCGATACTCACTGATACCGATACATCGGTATTGGCTCAGCCCTAATTCTTGATATTAAAATAAAAAGCACAACTAGGGCCACATATTTATTGTGAATAGAAGATCAAGATTTCGGTACAAAAACGGCACATTTCAGTTCATTTTTGCTTCTCCAATATTTGCGGCAGAATTAAACAATTTTCCATGATTTGCATAATTCACAGGATAACTCAAACTTCAGAAAGTGTCGCATTGGTAAACAAACTCAAAATATCATGTTTAAGAGTTTATTTCACATTTTGGGAGTCCATTTTGCATCATTTTGTGACAAAACAGGGTAGGAAAATGCAGAAACATAAAATATGAGCATTACAACATGTTATTTAACATTTCATGTTTTGGTCAAAGATGAAATATGCATGCCTCTAATCATAACACATGGTTCACAGTTACTAATGCACATGTTTGTTCTGTTTAATCAAGGAATATTAGTAGGACCAAGCTGATACCAATACCATAGGTTGTAATTTAATCATCGATACGATAAGTTTCTGAAATTTGAGCATCTCTAACAGTCCACGAAAATGTCACACAACACTTTCTAGAGTTTAAATCTACTGAAAATTATGCAAAATGCATACTTTTTCTATATTTTTGCACTATCTTGAAAGAAATGGATTTTGTGATTAAATGACTGTGTCAAGTGATGTTATGAATATTTTGAAGCACAACTTCAGCAGATTGCTAGGCAGAGGCGTCAATTGTGGGAAAAGACTTATTACTTTCCTTCACTTCAGATCCAAGCAATGTAATATAAGCTTAGTTGAGCACTTGTGTAAAATAAATACTTCTCCTATATGTAGAAATTAAAATTTAGAAATGCTCATTTATGTCGTCGCAGAGCAAGCTGTCCTTTTCCCACAATTGACGCATGCGTCCAGGAGACACCTCTGTTGCTAAGGTAAATTGTACTGCCTGATGGTTCAATTAGTTACATTCGAACTTGAAAATCTGAGGTTCTCAATTAAAAACATGTTTTAAAATTCATAAATATTCTAAAATATTTTGAATTAATTTCAAGTAAAAGTATCAGAGGGAATCTGGAAGAATGAAATGTAGTATTGGCTCAGCCATGTATATTAGTTCTTTTCTTTTATGTACATATTGCTCACATTGTTCAATTATCTTGTAGCTTACGGTTATTACAAGCATATAAAAACAATTTTTAACCTTTTGGATCCCAAGCGTCTCGATCGAGATACCTACAAGTAACCCTCACGGTCCCAAATGTCTCGATCGAGATGCTGTGTCAAGGTCGTAGTTTTTACGTTATAACTTTTCTATTTTTGGCTAGAATTTCGATTTTTTTTTAATATTGTTCCTAACACATGCATTTAACAGAAATGTTTCTTGCACCTTTTTTTTTTCCTTCATGAAAATGGAGGTGAAAAGGCGGGAAAAGGGACTTCTCTTTTCAAGGGAAAATATAAATTTCAAACATTTCAACAATTTTTTAAAACAATTTTTGGGGATTCTCTCCCTTCCCCCTCCATATATACGCCATATTTGCATAAATTTTGCATTTTGTGCATTTTGACATTTTTTTCGGGGGTGGCGGGGGGAAAACCATTTTTTTAAAGAAAAGTATTTTTAAGAGGATTTCCCCCCTTTCCTCCTCCATATGTTCGCTGAATGTGCATAAATTATATATCGTCTGAATCTGTGATTCATTCTGCGTACAACGGTATATCTTTCATATCTCCAGGGCATTTAGTTTCTGAGCTATAGTCATTTCAAGGTACCGCTGCATTTTGAAGCTTGAATCAGTGGCGTGCCCACCATTCCTTTTGGGGGTACAACTCAAGTTACATTGGTCATACGACAATGATGCAAATATTTTTCTGTTTCTTACATGCCAGCGATAATTTCTATGTGCATTTTGAACTTTTCATATCCTTTTTTTCGGGGGGGCGGGCGAAACCCCATTTTTTTAAAAAAAAAAGTATTTTCAGGGGATTTTCCCCCTTTCCCCCTCCATATATATGCCGAATGTGCATAAATTATATATCGTCTGAATCTGTGATTCATTCTGCGTACAACGGTATATAGTTCATATCTCCAGAGCAAATAGTCTCCGAGCTAAAGTCATTTCAAGGTACCGCTGCATTTTGAAGCTTGAATCAGTGGCGTGCCGACCATTCCTTTTGGGATGTACAACTCAAGTTACATTGGTCATATGATAATAATGCAAATATTTTTGTGTTCCTTACATGTTAGCGATCATTTTCATGTGCATGTCGACACTGTCATGTACTTTTTTCGAGGGGCGGGAGGGGGCAAAACCCCATTTTAAAAAAAAAAGTATTTTCAGGATTTCCCCCCTTTCCCCCTCCATACATATGCCTAATTTGCATAAATTTCATATAGTCTGAATCTCTGGTTCATTTCGCGTACAACGGTATATCACTCATCTCTCTAGGGCAATTAGTCTCAGATCTACACTCATTTAATTGAAACTCTGCATTTTGCTCAAAATCAGCTCGGGACCGTGAGGCTTACTTGTGAAAATGGCCTTGGGACTCAAAAGGTTAATGTGATATTTTGGGAGAAGACGCACCACCTTCTACAAACAATGGACATTTCCACAATTCTTTTACAGCAATTTAAAAACTACACGCTGGAATAATGACCCCTGTAAGTTCTTGTGTTTCTCTGCATTCAGTTTAAGACAAAAACGAGACTTCCAAAGTTGCGAGGCTAGCGTTGTGCTCGAAACACTCTTTGCCATGTTAATATCTCACTACTTAGAGATCATTTGTCATCTGCTCTTAGAGCATGTTAACTGGGGGTAGCCACAGAGAGCCAACATGTGCAGCAGTTTTACAAATCTGTAGATTTAAATAATGGAAGAAGGAACAATATGCTTTGCAATGATCATTCATCTATTAAATATCCCTGCTGCTCACGTGCAATATAAATGAAAGGGTTCTGCTGCATCCATGTTCTCAGGCCATGAGAAGAATATTGCTTGTAAAATTGGTTACTGACCAAATTCTCAAAAATATATTTTAAACTTATATTTACCGAAATTTACAATAACCTATGTAGTGCAAAATAAGAAGCCTATTTTACTTTATTCTCCATTAAGCAATTTCAGTTTCTGCTTCATTTCTGTTACACAAATTATGATGAAATATTTTTGTGTAGATAAGGGAAATACACTGTAGAAGATTACATCAGTTGCATAGTACATTTCAAAGCTTAGTTTATGTGTAATTATTACAAGGAAATAATGTGTATATGATTATACCACATACTCAAATGGTGTGATATATTTTGAGTTTTGTACTGTGCAAAAAGCCACTTCATCTCTTTACCCCAAATGCATTAATTAGTTGGTTCACAACATCACCACTAGGATTGTATTGAGACGAAACATGGCAGTTCTGGTCTTGTTCTCTTTGAGCATTGTAAATGTCTGTCTCGTGTTTATTTGTAAATGTTTCGTTGGCAGTCTCATCTAGATTTATAAACATCTGTCTCGTTATAGTCTCAGTTTCGGAGGGCAATTATCGTTCTTGTCTCAAGTCTAAAAAAATACAGAATTAACAACGTATGTAAAGGTGGTTTATCATACAAACTTTCACAGTGAATAGAAAATATAGACAAAAATTTTTATTAATGATTATTTTTGCTTGCTTGTGTGAATGCTACGAGTCCTTGAAAACTGGATATTATCCTGCTTATATATGCAAACCAAACTGCCGATTCAGAATTACCATGAATGAACTGGCATTGTAATTATTATACACAAAATTCATGATTTATCTGAGGAAGTTGCATGTTCCAGGTTTGATTCTTGACCTGGGCATGACTGTTTCTTTGTGAATGTCATTTCATTGAAGTAGAAATTGTTACATAGGGAGATGCTTTCTCAAGACAAAAGTGGGAAGAAACGTGATGTTAGAGACTATACATACTAAATTAATCATGCTTTCTCATCGTTGTGGTTAAAGTGACGGAAAAGAGACATAAAAGTAGGGTAAATACATAAATTTGCAATATATATATATATAAACAAACTGCAATAAACCATCATTTACTGCAGGAAATTTAAAAACTCTGCATACCATTTTTACCATATCACCTGTTATATTTAAGAAATTGGCATGTAAACCTGAGTGTTCTAAACGTATTGTTATTTTAAAATTTCCGAAGAAAATAATTTCTTGCCAGTCAGAACCTATGTATTGGCAATGAACAAGGCTGTTCATGTGTTCAACCATCGACTGTTACCAGTGCCAGTATTGCTTTGCCAGACAAATGGAAAAATTCTGTACTGAGTGGCTGAATTATAGTAAATACTGCTATAAAACGTAAAGTGCTCCCCTGTGCTTTGCACCACAGGGTGTGTGGATTTAGGGCCCCACACTTTCTTGATCACGGCCGAAGGTGGGGGTGATGTGATCAGCACCATGCCCCTGGCTGCCCCGCCTCGGCATGGGTGTTCTTTTGTGAGTGTCCCTTAATCAATTTCATCATATGAAATGAAAAGTAAAATAAACCAAATCAATTGCTGATTAATTGTTTGTTTGAATTGTTGTTTTATGTGCACTTTATGATAGATAAGCTAATCGGCACTGTACCTACAGTTTGAAATGGAATCTGAACCACTGCACAATGAGCCTCCACCAGGATTTTGATCAATATTACAGTTATAACAATGTAGTAAATTTAATAAAAACAAAAACAAGCAGTTGTACAATGAATCTTGTCACATTCTTGAAACAATAACTGTGAAACAAGAATTTGTTAAATTTACTACATTGTTATAACTGTAACATTAATCAAACTAAGAATAAATGTCTGATGAAGGGAGTGTGTGTTCTCCCAAAACATTATATGAAAAATTGTAGTTATGGGCTTGTAGATCCATACTACAAGAGAAATAATCCTAAATACAGTGTTCCACTTAACTTTAGGTTTCTCAGGGGAACAAGCTGTAAAAACTTTAAAATATGGGAAAATGTAAAATTGAAGAAAATTTTAAAACATTTTGCTATGTTGGGACCATAAAGATTGAATGCATAACATGGTAAAATTTGGGAAGGTAAAATCAAGGTTCTACTGTATTAGCGCAAGTATAAACTTCATACCTGACTTTCATGCAGACCAGAACTTGGCTCTGCGGTCTTCATGCCAGATGGGGAATGAATCCTATTTTCCATAAAATTACCACCTGGTGGTACAATCTCTTGCTCTCGATTTGTGTCAGACCTAGATGATTCTTTGTCAGACTACGAGAAAGAATACACAAAATTACATACATTTATAACAACACTACAGAATAAACATTACGAACACTTACAATTTTATTCAGATACCTTATTAAACAAGTTTTAACCTTTAGCTTATGTGACCTTTTATGATGTGAACCCTATCTGGAATGGAAGTCTTCAAACACATGCATTTTAAAATGCAGTGATGGGGAAAAAAATATAGGAGGACAACTATTTACTCCATACAGTGGGAGTTGGTTTTGATTTTTCCTAAAATAATCATGCTCTTGTGAGAAGGGAAATTTTGGTATTCACTTCCCAACAAACACAATAAGCAGAAAATGTAAATTTTACACAAAAATTCATATTTGAAGATAAACCAAAATAAACCAAAGTGATATAAAAATTATAAAATGTAGTACCCACAGCATTGTGAAGTTTTGATTAAAATAGTTCAATATTCATAAAAATATTAATTTTTATTACACAATACTAAAAAGTGGCAGAAGTGGTGGGAATAATTGATCAAGCAAGATGGCATGTAAACACGGTTGGATTGAAGGTATATGTCCCTTGTTAGCAAATAATTTTCCTTGATGTGTGCTAATAGAGGTCAAGCATCAGTAATTTTAAAGTTTTTAAAAAATCCTTTAGTTAACAAAATTTTAGAGGTTTTCCAATTTTTTTTTCATTTTTCAGGTTTTCCTATGGTCTTTCAAGGCGCATAAATCAAAGTATCTAGGTTACATTGCCTGTTGCTAAAAACCAATGCTTACTTGGTAATAGTTGGAAACATTACTTTTTCTAGTGCATAATATATTTTAATTAGGGATGGGATTGATTAATCGGTACTCCATCAGTATCAGCTGACTGATATAGGCATATCGGTGTATCAGTAAAATTACCGATTATTTTACCGATCTGATATATTGATAAATATCTGATAATTTAGTGCAAACTTCTGCCATTTTGTTGTAATTTTTATGGATAATCTCCATGCCCTACATTCTAAAAACTTAAATGTCTAAATATGCAATTTCTTTTTCACTGCAGTCACCTCGAAACACATTTATTAAGGAGGTCAATGAAACTTTCAGGTTCTTCAAGGACCATTTCTAATTTTATATCTGATCGGTATCGGTAAATTTTATATCGTTACTTTATCGGTATCGGCCAAAATTTCATATTGGCTCATCCCTAATTTTAATTATTTTTATGATAAACTACAAGGCAATTTTCAACCATACTTAGCACAATTGTATGCACAGAGCAGTGCACAATTTTGCAATTTTTCTATTCACTTTTCTTTCTTGTGGAGGCAGCACAGGTTCACCAAAAAGGGGATTCTTGAGTAAACTATCCTTTTCTTCTTCTTCTAACTGTATCTGAATCAACATAGAATGTCAACATTTTACTTCCTGTGAAGTATGGAAAGGCGATCCATCCCCCACCACATCTGGAAAATTTGCCAAAGCCCTCAAACCCTTCAACATCCGAGTAGCGCACAAACCCATATCCCAAATCGGAAGGGCACTACCCAACTTCAAGAGATACTACCTACCCAAACTTGCATCCCCCGGTGTCTACAAGACCACATGCCAATGCCACAACACCTACATTGGCAGAACCATCCGCACCATCCAAGAACGGATTAACGAACATGTAAAAGATGCCAAAAACGACACACCTAAATCAGGCCTCTCCCAACACCTCCACTCCACTAACCACACCATCTCCTCCATATCCATACTTCACCCAACCGGCTCTGTCATAGAAAACACCATCAAAGAAACCCATGCCATCATCCAGCAGAAACCAGCACTAAACCTGGACAATGGACAAGCACACCCAACTTGGCACCCTGTCCTCAGAAAGATCCCCGACCTGAAAAAGAAAAGATGCTATGCACATACTCGACCCCCCTCCAGCCACGCGGGGAACAGGAACGGCACATTACCGAGCAATGCTGCCCAGCCCCCAACCCCCAACTGACAACGCCACCGGACAACAGGAAGCAGACGACACAAACCAAGATGCACGCGCCAGTGCTGCCGAACGGGGAAAATCGCAACCACCGCCGCCCGGGAACAAACAATGTAGTGACGCGGTACCATCTCCGCTTCAAACGCCATACCCTTTTGTGAATGAAGACAGTGGATCTTCGAAATTAATAGGATTGAACCATTAAATTGTGCAACGCGGAAGTACGAAATCTTCTAAATTTCACGTAAGTAATTTTAAACCGCGTTTACCGCAACCACCATGAATTGATCAGGAAATTCAGAAGATAAATCATCTTCATGCCTGTTACAGAGGGCGATAGCTGCATCTGAAGTTGTAGGAAGGACGGAAGAACTGCTAATATTATCCATACCCTTCTTCAGTTTAAAACACCAGAGGGATTTAAATGGCCCATACTTTGCTCCGTGGAAGTTTGAGGAGCTTTATCATTAACATATTAAAATTGTATAGGCTACGCAAGGTCACGAGACAGAAGAAAAGTCAAGACAAAGCGCTTTTAATTCAAGAAAAAAATAAATGGATAAAAATGTCCAAGCAATTTTAGCGTTAATGTTTCACATGAGAACTTACTTACTTAGTCGCATCCTCTTCTACCTGCTGGTGTCGAGGGGTTACAGAGAGTTCTCCAGACGTTTCTGTCCATTGCCTTTTCCTGTGCCTCTTTCCATCTTATGCTTCGTTTCTCCAAAATCTCTTTGACACTCATATTCCATGTCTTTCTTGGTCTTCCTTTTGGTCTCGTTCCTTGTGGACATGCTTCCCATATCTGCTTTGGCAGTCTCGTCTCACTCATTCTGCTCAAAAGGCCGAACCATCTGAGTTGATTACATTCAACTGTTTCTTGTAGTGGCTGAGCATTTAAAGATTGCCGAATGGTTTGATTCCTTATCCGATCTTTCCTGGTTTTCCCACTTATTCTTCGAAGGTACCTCATTTCCATTGTTTGTACACTTTGCAGGTGTTTTCCAGTCATTGTCCAATTTTCACTGCTATATGTAAGTGTTGGTTTTTCCTCAATGCCTACTTCTACCGACAGAGGTCTCTGTATCTCAAATCGCAATTCCTCCTTCCAAGCGACGGAGGAAAAAAAAAGCCTCACAGTTCAACTTCGGGTTCTCGTCGAGTAACATTCAACAACAGTACAACTGTTTTTTTTACAACTTTCCTTCCCAGAAAAAAAATCACTAATGATGATAATATTAATAATAATGTAAAAAATAAATTGACTGTTTTGATATGCTTATTATTATTATTAGTAGTAGTAGTATTAGAAGTAGTAGTTCCCATGAGCTGGCCCCAGTGGCGGAGTGGTTATCACATCGTGCTACAACACCAGAGGTTCCGGGTTCGAATACCGGCATGGGTGATTGTGAGAGTCGATTCATCAATTTCATCATACCATCACTCTTGCCCATCTTCGTAATTAGTCAAAAGTGGCAGAAAAGCGAAGTATAATAAACCAAATCAAATCATAGTATGAAGTTCCCATGTGCATTCATTTGTGATTGGCATTCCGGCTATTGAATCAATTAGTTTTGTATTGACAGTGCCTGTGGAAATTAGTGCATGGTGATGATAATAATACGTCACATTTTTATCATCTGGAACTATCAACATTTTCGTTAATCTCGTCATCACCTTGTAATCCAGGGGTCTTGTGTTTCATATGCAGTGGATGCATATAGTGGATTGGATCCCACTTTAAATTGTAGGCCCAGTCCCGATTAGCCTATCTGTGCATAAAGTGGACTTAAAACAACAAATCAATCAATCAATCTTTTCGTTAATCTATAAATTTCTCATTTTACTATTTATTTATTTTGACATTAATTTTCTAGGTAGAACACCTCTCTGATAAAAAGAATAGTGGTCTTAAGTAGAAAGAAGCTAGAAAATGAATGTGTTTTATTAAATGTATATTATTACACCATCTCCTTACTGTTCATATAGGTAAGTTAAAGTTTCCATTGCACATTGTACCATGCCATTAACCACACATCTTTGATCTCATCATTTTAGATGGGTGATCAAGATCACGCTCCGGCAGACTTAGTCCTCTCCAAATGGTTGTCCCCAGGAACCCATTTATTTGAGCTGAGTGAACCCCAGAGTCACTTCATGCAGGGACAAGGACTTAGATCACCCACATCAAGAATCAAACTCGGGTCTACCCTACAGACTAAATCACCGTGGCTCCCTGCCTCTATTCACATAATAATCCATAATTATTACAAGTATTACCTATGCTGTATCTATTTCTTTCTACTTAGTTATTTTATCGCATTTCTGCAACTTTTGGCTAATTGCGACAATCAGTGAAAATTGGATGAAATTAATTAAGAACACGCACACCCAGGCTGGGATTCTGACCCAGGAACTGCAGTGACAATATCGAAAGTCGACCACTTTATGCACTTTGTCTTAGCAGATATTGTATTATTGAGACAACTTTGCTATTATTATTACATGTGATACAATTGACCAGCATTCGAAAACCCTTCCCAAAATATATTTCTAGATAAGTGCATACGTCCATGCCATGCCCCAGAAATTAAGTAAACGACGTAATGATTCAAATATTTTGTTTTAACGATTGAAAAAATTGACACTTTGTCGTTGCTTTTAAATGACTTTGTCAAAGCAGAGGAAAGCTTGCTTCCGTGATGATGTCACAAGTTTCTCCCTTGCGGAGACCTCTTCAAACAGGATAGGGGAAACTCTTCACGGACCTTGATAGATGTGACTACAATAGAAGTTATTTGTTTTCCTTGTTTGGCAGGGGGGGGGCTGTACCTTGATGTTGACAGATTGACCCAAGGGAAGGTGGGGGGGGAGCATAAAAAGAAACCTAATTGAAGGTTTAAAAGCCACTCATTTTGAGTTTCTCTTTACATTCCAAAGAAAGGAATACTTTCTAAAAGTGGTATTTTGTGGTAAGTTCAAGGAAGTACATAGATTACATGGATTGTTGTTAGACCAACAGCCTACTTAGTAATAGCTGGCAACTCCACTTTTTTGCTTTTTTGTATGATAAACTAGAGGACAAGTTTCAACAATTTTAGCATGACTATAGATACACAGGATTAGTATGTTTTGAATTTATCTATTCACTTTAATATGATGTCGCACGGGTTCCCTAATTGTGGCTGTATTTGGATGGAATGTTCACACTGAAGTTGCATAATTAAAAAACAAAATAAAATCTGGCACCAAAGACTAACCTCATTAGCAGGCACATCCTCCTCAAGTGCTCTGTCCAGGCAGGTTCTCAGTTGCTTCAGTTTGCCTCTAAGAACATCTATGGTCTCCGTGCTCTGCCCTGGCAAAAGGTTGGACATTTCGTGTTTCAGCTCTTTTCTCGTTAGCATTATTTTTTTCTTTAGTTCTTCTGCGAGAACTACTTTCTCTTCCTCACATGGCTGTTTTTCAAGTGCAACATTCTGAGAATATACACAAAAATAATTATCAACAAACACCATGGTGGCTACTCTACGATATGCAATAAAACAATAGAAATATGCAGGGTACATGGTCGCCATTGTGCTGGAAAATTTTCACCTGACACCTGAATTTTGAAATTCAGATTAATTTCTTTTATTTAAATACTTCGAGCTCGCTTATGGAAATTTCCAATACATATTTCTTTTCTCAACAAGCACAGGATGCATTTTTAATGTGTGTGTGTTTCCTGTATCATTAAATCACAATAATAAACATGCCATTATAAATTTTTGCACTGTTGCTAGTGATATGGTAGAGTTGAATGTTCTAGAGTAGGTTAACATCATTACTAGGGAAACAAATTTAGGGTAAATTAAAACTAGGGAGAGTGGTAAAAAAAAAAGTTAGATTGGCGGTACATACTAGCAGTGAAAATTTCTTTTGGGAACACACCTTTGAATGGCAAGAGGAAACAAAATAAAAACAATACATTAAGTTTTGTAATCAATACCTTATCACCAATCAAGGATCGGGCACACATACACAAACACCCACCCACAGACCCAACCTAAGTACAAGGGGCATTAGGTTAATATCAGAAAAGGCTTGCAAGGGCTATTTCCCAAAGGCTTATACTATCCCACAATTAGCATCAATGGTAATGCTTAAAAAACATTTGCTACGCCCACGGGACTCTGTACTCTGTACCAAATACAAAAGATTTTTTTTTAAAATTTGTATTTGGTACAGAGTCTGAAGTCCTTGCTAGAAGGTTGAAACGTAATGTCTAGTTTACGTTTTAAAATAAAATATATTCTGCCTTGGTCAGCATATTGAGTTTTTGGATATCATGGAAACAAGGATTAATGGTGTTGTCATTAAACATTTTACGTCACCAAGTACAATGAGTGTGGAAACCACGTGACCAAGTCACCAACCATCTGTACTGCATGCTGTGTACTTGCATACTTCTGTTCTTGGTGCTTTTGAACTGTACTAGGTGAAGTCACTTCTGCCAAGACCATACTTCAAGTCTGTGTTTTGTACCTTTCGGACAGAGCCTGACACTATTTTGGCAAGGATCAACACGCATCTACCATCACAAGGAAGTAGTTAGATAGGTTCATGTCATCAGTGATGTGCTGAAAGTGGGGGTTACATATACTTTTCTAGTAGTCCACCCTCATTTTGTCATCTTATCCTGCTTCCGATATTCTTCTATCTTTCTTTTTTTAGGAATATTGGGCCAAACAGGAGGAGAGGGGGTATAGAATCCATCAACTCCCTCTTTCACACACCACTGTATGTTATGTGTGAAGTGTATTGCATTACCAAACAAACTGGCATGACTTTAGCAAGGATCGACGTGCAGCACAAGTACCATCACACGGAAGTCTTAAAATTGGCTTGTCATGCAAGACACTTTTTTTTTTTTTCAGAGTGATGTGGCACAGTTCTAGCGAAGATAAAGTATGTGCACCTATCGTAATAAGGGAGTGGCAACGTCAATATTGCTTGCTCGAAAACACCAATCGAAGTGACGCGATATATGTGGAGATAGCCGACCTCCTTGACTGAGTTGTTAGCACAGTGAACTACAAAACTAGGGATCCTGGGTTTGAATACCTGTGTTGGCATGGGTGTTTGCTGCGAGTGTCCCTTCATAATTTCACCATACCATTACTCATTCTCATCATCGTGATTAGTCAAAAATGACACTAAAATAATTCTTAAAAAATCAAGTTACACGGAGGTAGGAGTGTGCCCACTGTCACCCGAGAGCGATAACGTCAGTATTTGTTATGAGAGAAACTGAATTAAAAGCAGTGCGATTTTGCCAGAAATCCAGTACGTGCCTACACACACAAGGGAGTATAGTAACATCGTTATTTGTTGCATGAGAAATGCGTTAACAAGTGAAGTGGTGTAATTTGCATCGTGAGGACAATTGGGAGCTACTGGAAAGCAATAGTGAACTCAGATAGCGAAACCATACATTGAAGCGATGGGACTTGATCTGACTATGCATCATCACACACCAAGTTGGAAAGTGTCTGGTCATGGGACTCAATGGGCTATTTCTAACGGGGGGATAGGTGTATTCAGATTACAACTGTAATTGTAGTTTTTAATTGATTAATTTTACTTCATGCACAGCGAGACTTAAAAAACTGTGGTATATCCTTTCACACATTCACCTGAAAGTCGAAACAAATGTGATTTGTAAGGAAGTTGTTCGCATTGACTTCCGAGGGATTTCCGTGGACTTGTCAGCAGCTACACTGGCATCATGTGCAGGCTGTTTAGATCTGCTCAGTTGCTATGCAGCTGACTAAAAAGGAGTGCAACTGAGAGCATACACTTGTTTACGTTTTGGCCTCGCAGGAGGGTGATTCATTCTCCAAGCCTTTCTTATCTTATCTTGCTCGTTGCGAACACATTAATTCTGAAATCGTTGCTACAGCTAGCAAGTTGAATGTAACTGCCAGCTGTGAAGAGATTACGAGAAAAGAAAAAAAAGAAATGCACTTTGACAAGCATGGTAATATGTGAAGTTTTTGAACTGAGACTATGTGCATGAGAAACCACAATTTGCAGTTTTTTCCAATGTGATCAAGATAATTTGTTTACAACTACAAGTAGTAGGTTCCTTTATACAACTGTTT
This sequence comes from Lepisma saccharinum, assembly GCF_977018435.1. Classification (NCBI taxonomy): domain Eukaryota; kingdom Metazoa; phylum Arthropoda; class Insecta; order Zygentoma; family Lepismatidae; genus Lepisma; species Lepisma saccharinum. The sequence continues at coordinate 15,673,094 of NC_139230.1, read as the reverse complement.
CACTACAAATCAGTAGTGTAAACACAGCCTCAATTGCCGGTTCTTGTGTTTCCTACTTAATTCAATGATATTTCACAGCTATTTCATGAAAAGGCATTAATTTCATGGAAAAGCACATATTTTGCATTACTTCACAAATAGAAGTCGCACATGTTTCATCATTGGTGATATAGTTATTTGTAGAATGTTAAAAATTGCAATGTTTCTTCACATTTCACATTTTTGCGCATCACGAAAATTCAATGTCTTTATTATGTATTACATTAGATACCATCTATAGATGTCATTGTTGCAAACAAATGAAAGTTTCTAACAATTCTAGGTTTTCCTAGTGAAAAAATCAGACATATTGATGTCAAATGTCACACACACTAAAAATGCATGAAATGCATGCACTGTTTTAAACTGCAAAATACCATGTTAGAAAGTATGAACAGGGACTGGCCACAGGATGGAGAGAAAATATACAAAGCACGAAATGTGGAGGAATCCATATATTATGATGAATCAGTGACAGCACCAGAAAAAATTAGGAAAACAGAGGAGGTCAGTCCCATTCAATATGCACCTAATACAACACTAAAACGTATATTATGACTCAAATAGCATCTAAAGTGGAAATCATAGAACTTGTAATGAATTTGCGATATTCTTCAAACATCAACATTCATTACACCAGTTTTGTGACGCATCTCCTTAATTGGACAAAGTTCTAAGTTTTGCCACTCGATTGCAGGCATCTCCCTACTGGTTAAATGATACTTGCTGCCACCTGGTGGTACTTCTTGTCACATTAGATTTGAATGTTTGAATGCAGTTGGAACTCAAATTTACTTGGCCTAGATTCAGCGACTGGGAACGTCATGCAAAAACAGCTCGCAGCTCTGCTGTTACCTACATGCCTGCAACTGACAAGGAAGTCTTGCAATGCATCGTGATTACGAATTAGGATGCCATTTGCAATTTTAGCAACTTGCACGTGCATTTAAATACGATGGTTGCAATACGTAGTCACTTCCAAGATTGGTTTCATGTTATGCATAAACTACAGTGACATAATAAACAGGTACGTTAAGAATATGTAGTGTTTTGAAACTTTGTGAACTGTGTAGCAAGTGAATTTTGAGTTATTGTGCGTAATCATGTACCTGCCTTCGAGTGCGTATTTTTGCTAAATGGTCAGATCAATCTTGAACTGTCTAAATTGAAAGTTAAAATTGCACAACATTTTACGTAGCTTCATTCCCATGAACTGCAAAAATAATTCTTAGTGCAGAGTCATTAAATATTCACATGTTATGTAATTTAAAACTGTTCTGAATTGTAAAGTAAGGCAAATGCACAAATTGTGGTTTAATTAAATCTTGCGACACTTCACAGAAAAATGAAATTGCAATTTTGGCAACGTTAAAGCGTGTCAAGATCCAATTTTTGCATTGTACTGAAATACTAATCAATTAACCTGTCCTTTTAGTAGTGTTAATGAGTACGTAATAGTTTGAGTGTTGACGGGAAAGATTAAAGTATTTATAGAAATGTCAAGGCATGCTTAGGTTTCGAAGTGAATAATTACAATAATGTTAATATTCTAGTCTACTTGCTTGGTAAACAGATTGAAGCTTTATTGCATATTCCGTGGACTTGTCAGCAGCTACACTGGCATCATGTGCAGGCTGTTTAGATCTGCTCAGTGTTAGTATTTGTGAAAAGTTAATTAATAATGGAATATGAAAACTTATTATATATTGTTGTTTATAAAATGAATAGCAGAAAAATGAGTATAGATTCTCTGACATTACATGCATCAAAAAACCTTGTTAAGAATATTGTATGCTTAAATGAACATGTGAATAAAAGCGTGCATGTTGTTAACAAAAAAGAAAAAAAAAGACCATTCTTGAAAACTAAAAACAAAAACTCCTGCATCGATCAAATAGTTGGTGCTGGGCTTAGCATGCATGTTGTAATGTTCTAATGGTATTTAAGCTTGAGCATAAAAGGAACATATGTAGCACGACAGTGAAATTGACTCCAGTCTTGTAAGTGGCACTTGCGTCCCTCTATGCTTGTAACCTTGTGGCTTAAGGAAAGAAAAAACTTTAATGACCCTTATGCAAAACCTTTTCACAACAGTACCAAATATTGTATGTTGTGAGTACACGAGATTTTTGTGCTTCCTTCATGCTCCCCCCCCCACCCCACCTTTTTGTGCTAGCATAGCCTTTAACGATTGACTCTGTATAAGTTTCATTGAGTTAAAAGGAGGAAAATCCCAATTGTTTGTGAGTGCCTGGTTTGGTTTTGAACTGCTTTTACCATCTTGTCCCAATTAGCGAGTTTCCTCCAATTCTGGGTATTGGTTCATTAACTCAAGCAGGTGTCACAAACTTAAGACCTTCTGTAAACAAAAGCACTTGTACCTTAACAGTGTTGCAAACTTTTGAAAATAAAATAACCCACATAGCCACAAGGTAAAAGGACATTCCATTTTTCAAACAACGCGGAATAAGCAGTGTTTCACTGATGACCTGTTGGGAGTTAATGTATGTATGTAAAAAAAGAAACCAGAGTTTCTTGATTAAATTTTTTTGGTGTTTGAAAGTGTTATGGTTTACTATTATATATAATGAAAGTTAATATATATGATTGGAATGACTAAATTAATAATTATTAATTAGAGAAAAAGAAGGAAAATAACTAATTTGGAATTCAATTATCACCTATCCTTGAATCGTCTCGGTACCTAATGACAAATGTGGTCAATCTACACCTCAATGCCACACATTCCAGTATCCTCCAGGGTGTACATCAATGTCTCAAGTTACATCATCCAAAAACACCAAGGAAAACTAAAACAGCAACTTAGTGAAGCGCACACTCAAAAAGAAAAAAAAAGGTGGGGAAATAACACTGTAGGATGCACAAACAGGGTGGCTACAGATAAGGAGAAATGAAATTCCCTGACTTTTCCAGGTTTTCCAGGACAAATTATATATTTTTCCCCGTCATGTAAACTAAATCCATGTTTTTACAAATGTAAATAATAAACTCTCATACAGATCCAGATATGGATTGTGTTACGTACCAATATTATCTTGAGAGAAACTGACTTCATTTCTCTATGACTTGAAACTGCAAAATAGTGAAGTTGGAAAATTATTACAATTCACAAGCTAGGGAGAACTTATTACAGGAATTTTTTCATATGCAGCCTGTTTTCAATAAAAAAGATTGATTAGTTTAAAAGTTGTGACTAAATGAGATAAGAGTGAAACTGCTATTGATGAAAAAAGAAATTTTGTAATTTATCAATCTCCTTAGACTTTCTCATTATTATATGTTGATATTTCCACTGAGGTTTGGATCCCTCTGCTTGCAAGACCCATGAGCGCAGATTTACTTTTTGATGCATTAACACTTTTATCATACTTCTCTTTTCTCTGTAAATGAAACAACTTAACCTTTGCACATATGAGCGAGATTTAGACAGGGCAAATTCATGACTTATTCGATGCACACATGGAAACACAGTATCTGCTTGGTACCAAAACTTCTAAAATCCCTTAAACCTGATTCTCTGGAGTAAATGTTCTGAAAGTGAAACAATGGGATCGTACAAAACAAAAACAAAGTGTTATATTTATTTACATTATAAATGGAACTTCTCCTTCAGTACAAAAATTCACAGTATACAGTATATCCATGTACTGTGAAACTGACAACACGCAGTTATACCATTATTGCAAAATTATACCATTGGCAAAAAGGGTATATACATACTGTATTAAAAGGCCATAAATTTATAGACAAGAGTCTGCTGCACTCGCAGCACAGTCGTGTTAGGTCAGTGCTAGGAGAAAGATGGTACGTATGGTAATCAGATTTTTGCATGCTCAGAAGTGAGCCATCAGCATAGAGCCACCAGCAATTGCGTGAGGTGTATAAACCAGACGTCATGAGAGACAGTATGGTCTTACGATGGTGCAATTTACTGAAGGATGATCTAATGTGCACTACCCCATCCATAAGTGAATGTGGATTGTTTTGAATCACTTCAAGTGAGAGATATTGGACCACTCCTATACACTCCCGACCTTGCACATGACTCATCTCTTTATTCAGCTGAAGAGGCACATTCTACATTATTCACCTCTATAACACCAAAATGTTATTTTATTTACCGGTTTTGAACCCGAAATAGACTCTTTTTGTACCAAAATTTTGCTTTATTTGCCAAAAATGTGTGCCTCTACAGATTAACAATCATCTATCATGAGTTTGAATGGACAGGGCCGAGTGGGGGGGGGGGGAGGGAGGTGAATTGCAATGCGACTGTAGCAGAAAACTGAGGTTGGGATCATGCACATGCCAATTTTTGTTAACGTTTACAAATGCAGATATCTGTTCCACTATGTTGTGATATTATTCAATAGATATATCCCGATTCGCTGGATTCTTGACATGGAATAACAGTTCAATGTCAATGTAAACATGTGTTAACCTGTATTATGTTAAGGGGATGAAAAAAACCCTTCATACACTGCTACAATAAAGAAGGAAAAGTAAGCCAAAAGAGTAATACAATTCTAGCAGCATATTTGCAGTGGTGCAGCAGTGTAAGATTCCATTTATGAATTTGAATTTTGTTGCATGTTGCATCCGACAAACATCGTAAACTACAAATATTGTTATTCTGCGACATCCAAGGAACATTGGATTAATAAGAGTGCAATGCATACGATTATTTTTGAACCATTTTACATTGGAATGTAATAACAGAAAATAACGCGAAAAATAATAAACTAATATTACATGTGATAATGTGACTCCTATATTTTTACTCAACAGCCTTCTAAAACTTGCCTGATTTTCAAAAATGCCTATTTTGTTTGTTACATTATTAAATTGCTGGGCAATCTGTGGAACAGGGAACAAATGTCGAACTGCTATGTCCAACATGCATAAAAAGTTGTTTCAATGAAGTGTGGAACCACACCAGACAAACTCCGATATACAGTCACTGACACTTCTGGGTTTTAACTATCCCATTAAAAGTCAATGAAATTGTTACAACCCAGAATTGTCCATGACTGTACAAGGCTCTGTTTATGCATGCAATTTTTGTCCGAGACATTCAACAAAAATTAATTGCATAAGAGTGCCATGCATACCATCACGACTCGCCCTCTTTCACCCACTAAAGTATTCCGGAGTGTGAGCATCTCTGGATTATAAATCTGCTCCTCTGCATCCCGACCCTTCCCACTTTCCCCCTGCAGCATCATCCTCACCGACAATGTGAAATCACACTATCATATGCTGACATTCGACTTACCACTTCTGTTTTTGTACTTAGTGAGAAGGATTGAGGTTGGCAACAGCCTAATAACTGATTTCTTCTGCAGCATGTAGTCTGTTCTATAAAAGTAGGCTAATTCAAGAAAAACATGTAAATTACATTGAGTTATACATTTTAAATCTATTTTCATTAAAGGTTTCAACTGATCACGTGAGCAGCAAGAAAATAGCACCAGTTTTGAACATGGTGACTTCAATGTGTGCTCAAGAGTTTCCTTCAGAAATACAGCCGTTTGAAATGTGTCGAGAAGCAGGTTGTTCTTAACATTTATGTGACGTTGAGAGATGAAAGCATTGAAGTTGGTGTCAGAGTGTCGTTGTGTGTCTGAATCTTGCATTTTCAGTGTGATGAAAGAAAGGAAAATGACCGGCCAAGTCGTGAGTCCCATAAAGAAACACATTGTTGCTTGCATAAACAAGTACACCAATTTTGAGATAAGCCTGATTCGGCACAAGGTGCATTCATATTTTTTCAATCAGAGAGATGTCCACTGTGAAGAAAATATTGGCGGATGCTATTAGTGATAATGACTATTTCCCCGTTTTGACATTAATTCGCCTCTTGTGGCACATTGAGTTAGTTTTTGGGGAAGCAAATTTGACAGACACTCAATGACAGGGACGATATCGTCTAGCATCGCAAATGCCTCCTGTTCAAAAAGGAACTGCTGAATCAAGGTAAGAAAATACTTGCATGAGACGTGGGTAAATAATGTGATTATTATCGTCTTATAGTTTCCAGTGCACGAGAAACAAAGAAATATAAACAATATATTTTCATTACTCGGCTTATCTTTCTTTAGCTTCCCCTAAAACTGGCAGTATATTTGTTGCACCAAGGAAAAAAACAATCCTCTGTATGTCAACAATGTTAGGCAATAATTTGGTGGAAGCGACAGCAACAAAACCAAAAGGTTTGAATTTACTGAAGCCATTCTCTCACCCGCTTGTAAGTTTTACTTTCGTGATGCCATACTGAGAGAGGAAAGGGAAGGGTGATCTGCTAACCTAGTGTCAGATAAATAGAACTTTTGACGTAGAAAACTATGATCATTCTTCAACAAGAACAAATTTTTAATCACTTCTCAAAAATGTATTATACTTCAGTGTGTAGATCTATCAGTTAAAATAGGAATAAGTTTTCCCACATTACATAAAATTAAAGGTCGGGTGGTGTCAGTGAACAGCATATGATGGCCACAGCATTCTCGAAGTGAGATGGCTTGTTTACAGAGGGTTGTAAGGTTTGTTACTCCAACATACAGGGTGTCCGACTTAAAAGTATAATAAAAGAAAAATTAATAACTTGAGAAGTAATTAAGATATTTATTGGCGGTTTGCTTCTACAAGTATATTAACTCAAAATGTTTTTTTACGTACCTAATACACCTCGACATGTGCACCATTAGTGGCGCGACAGACATCTAATCTGTATTCCACTTCTCTCCCAAGTGTTTTGCAGGATTGCAGGCGTAACATTAGCAATAGCTGCACGAATGCGATGGTGTAGATCTGGTAGATCACGAACTGGTGTCTGGTACACTTGATTCTTGATACACCCCCACAGAAAAAATCAAGTGGCGTAATGTCTGGGCTTCTAGGGGGCCAAGCAATCCATGTACTACCTCTCCCAATCCAGCGCTCTGGGAACTCATGATCCAAGAAATCGCTCACAATGTTTGCAAAATGGCATGGTGCACCATCTTGTTGAAAGATCACTTCACGAGGAAGTTGTGGCACAACATACAGCTCCAACATGTTGATGTACGTTCTTGCATTAACTGTAGGCTCCGCAAAGAAGAATGGGCCTATAACCCTGTGCTTCAACAATCCACACCACCCAGTCACTTTCGGAGAGTCACGTTCCCACTCCATCACTACGTGGGGGTTCTCACTTCCCCATATGCAGCAATTGTGCGTGTTTACCTTGCCGGAAGTGTGAAATGTAGCCTCGTCCGAGAAACAGATGAAATCGAGGAATGCCTCATTTTCATCAATTTTTGCCAGAATTGTCTCCGCGAAGTTCTTCCGTCGTGGCCTGTCCTCGGGCTTGATTTTGTGACGAAGCTGCATTTTGTACGCCCGTAGGCGCAACCTTTTATGGACGACATCGTGTACTGTCGAACGAGGTAACTGTAACTGCCTACTTGCTTGTCGGATTGACTTACGAGGGCTCTGCTGCAAGGACTCTCAGATTAATTCAACAGTAGCCTCTGGAACTGCGTGCTTGGCATGGCGGCCCGACATTGAAAGCAAACTTCCAGTTTCCCGAAGCTGCTTGTCCCACTTCTTGATTGAAATGTAACTGGGAACATCGTCGGTTGGTCACAGTCCATGTTCAAGCCGAAAACGACATTGTACCAGTGTAACAGACTTTAGTTCCGCGAGAGAAAGCACACAGAACACCTTCTGCTGTGGAGTACACATGGCTACTGACGTGCGCGTTTACGTGAACAAAGCAGTTACGTGCAGTTATGAGAATGCGCACGTGGTACCAACTGCCGCAAGCATACGTAAAAAAACATTTTGAGTTAACATACTTATAGAATCAAACCGCCAATAAATATCTCAATTACTTCTCAAGTTATTAATTTTTCTTTTATTATACTTTTAAGCCGGACACCCTGTGTATATATATATATATATATATATATATATACAGGAAAACCTCGTTAATACGATATTCGATATTGGTTAATACGAAGTACCCTTTAATCCGAAGTTCTTCCCATTCCCCAGCCGATAAGATAGGATTTATAATGTATTTCAGTACGGATAAATCGAAATACGGATAATTTTTAATACGAAGTTGTTTACAAGACCCTTCCGCAAAACTGGTTTCGCTTAATTCGAAGTAGACACCTGCGTAAGTCGACAAGAGAAGATCGAATGTGGAGAGAGCTTGGATGTTATTTTAACTTGACCTTGACATGTTTCCTTGTCCTAAGAGTTGCTGACAACTTGAGGGAAGCAGGCCGAAATGCCCGCTGGACATTGACATTCTTTGTCAATGTGCATGGGAGGTCAAGCTCTTTCCCCGCTGAATGCGCCACCTTGGAAATATTCACCAGTGCTAGATGAGAAATGCGAGATAAGATCACACGAATGTTCCAAAATACAAGACGCGTGGTGCCTGGAAGTCTCACCCATCTGTCTAGCTCTGAGCTCGAGATACAGCAATTTCCCGTGAGCGAGCAACTTTTGGCCTGGTAGCCGACAACTTCCGGTAACCACTTTCATTAAAAGCATGTTCTTTGTGCCCTGTAGAACTTCATAAAAAAAGGGAAACTGTTACAGATAATCAAAGCGGCATAGGCCAACTAAAGATCGTCAACCTGCTTAATGCGTTGTCATCTAGGTTTCCCGCAAAAGTTGACGTCGATCTTACGTATGTTGCAACTCGTTTCCCGCTTCATACGTTTCCCAACTGTGCCGGTCATAAAACTTGCCAAAACAGTGTTTTGTTGTCTGGGTGACTTCTCCCCTTTTTCTATCCGCAAATGGGGGGGGGGGTCCGTTGCTAATTGTTTCAGCCACGATTTTCTTTTTTTTTTTTTTTTTTGCTCGTGTGCACACACGGGCTCCTTTCCTAAAAAAAAGCAAACAGTTCTGAATTCCTTCTTCAAAACGAACAAAAACCGCATGATAAGTAAAAGAAAAGTGACCCCCTTCCTTCTCCTACAACAGCTCATTATCCACCACTGGCCTCTTTCTTGTTTGAATTCAGCTGTCTGGATATCTGGATAGGAAATATTGACCGTATTATTGTCTGTTGCATGGTAAAAGGTAATAAAAGGTAATGCAAGGATCATTTTTCTTTTTCACACTGCTGATAAAAGTTCGGTCTTCGACAACTGCGTTATCTTTAAAATGCCGATGATTTCCCTTCTGCCACCTGCTGCTCGAACTTCCAGCCGGTCTCATTGTGTTTACGCTGCAGCTGGCACCAGTGTTTAGTCTAGCGTCTGGGAAAGCTCTCGCTTGTCAATAACTGCAATGACTCATCCAGTGCGAAGGAATAAGCGTCATTGTTTTGAATCTCGCAAAGCCATATATAATCCCTGCTTTTCTTCAGAACCATTAGCATGCTGCTGTTAAAAAAAAAAACTACAAAAAAAAACCCGCAATGCTCAATGTAGGAATACGAGAGGAAAAGTTTTGGCGGAGCGAGTGTTTGACCTCCAGAATACTCCTGAAACCTACAATAAATTGTCGATTAATCTGAAAATACGCAAGTTTCGTAAAGCTTGTTTTTAGTTCATTTTATGCTGATGAGCTAAGCGGGACTAAATATACAGTTTAAAGTGGGATCCAAACCAGAGTGATTATCAAGTGCGGCACTGTTTAATGTGTCCTAGGATACACATTCGGTTCAAACAGATCACAAGTTGTGTGTTTACTTTTTCAGAGTGGATTACAATGCAAGTTGAGGAAGAGTTTGAACTAATCCCTGCAAAGGGGGAGGGGGGGGATATGAAGTTAACTGAAGCAAAGAATACGTGACTTTTTTTACAACGAAATTTACAGCCCCGATTTTTTTGTTTTGTGCCAGGGAAAGGTTGTGTTCTCTCCCAAGAGAATCTTCTCTTACCAGTTAATCCTGTAACGGACAATGTTCTAGTGAACGCACATAAAATCCAATATTCGTTCTGTCCGATTATCTCTCATCTCTTGCTTGCGCCAGTGTGACTACTGTCAAGATTCTTCCGAGTTTCACTTCTTGCAATACACGAGATTGTTTTCCTTTACGGGTTTCTTATGAACTAAAATTGTAAGAATTTCGTGGAAGCACGATGACTTTGCACAATTAAAAGAAAATACCGTTTTTCAAACGACTTTTTGCCACAACATGCATCCCGTGCATAACCGGTTGTATAACTAGGCAGGATAAATGGTGTTAACCTTCTCCTTGGAATCTTTGTGTCCACGTTAAGGTCCGTGTTCTCATTTTTTGTAACATTTTTTACACTTTCTTTAAAACATACAATATTATTATATAGTACATATAAAGCTTATTTTCTGAGCTACCACCAAGTATAAAACATCCTTTGTGGGCGTAATTTATAGTCTACTTTATTTACACCTGAAAACAGGCGCCATCTTCAAAATTTTGGATAACTCGAAGTCGTTTAATACGAAGTTGACATTTTTTGGTCCCTTGAACTTAGTATTAACGAGGTTTTCCTGTATATATATATATATATATATATATATATATATATATATCTTGTTTTCTTGTATGGTGGGGTTGACAGATCAACCACGGGAGAGCATCTGCCCCCTGGGGACATCATGGGGTTAATTGAAGTGATTATGTTGGTTGATTTAACTAATGCCATTTCTTATAAATGGACAAGGAAGGAGGTAAAAGGATATGGCATTTGTTGAAGTAGCCATTGCAGCACTGCCTCGAGTGATGACAGAGATAATGGAGAAACTTAATTCAAGTTGCAAAAGCCATGAATTTTGACTAGGACTCAGCCAATACCAATATCGGTATCGGAAAGTATCAGTTGATATTTTTGCACTGATACTAGCCGATACCATTGTCTTTGTGTTGCTAAAAGCGTGGCCAAAACCAAAATTTGTTCCTTTAACAAAAGTCCATTCACTTTTTCCAATTTACCTTTGGCTTTGAAAAAACTTAAAAATAAGTATATTTTTGCATTTGTTAGTTGAACGTGGACTCAAGTTCCATGAACAGCAAGTACATGACAAAGAATCCATACCCAGATAAGACTCGCGGTCAAGTATCCTGTAAATCAAGGGTAACGTGAAACTATCCCAAAATGAGTTCCTTGGAAGTCTACCAGGCTTTGTTCCCACAGATGCTGTCTCGTGTAACAATAATTCCAACAAGGTCCCAGTGCCAACAAGGCCCCTGGTGTATTGTGGACATCTCTCTCAGAGACCTCCCGCAGTCAAAACAGTCACCGCCCACGTGGTGGACATGTCTCCGACATAGTACATAGCATATTTCTGGAAATTCAAATACCTGGGCTAACCCCCTTTTCCATTCCAACTTTAGACTTTTGTTTGTTCCGACCTGGATAACTGGGTTTCAGCAGGCATGTTTCGACACAGGGACGTGGCTGAGGAATAATGATCTTTGAACGACAGGTGATGGCAGGTACTTTCTGGAACATGTAGTGATGGGTTTGGATTTTCCTCCACGCCAATGGATAGAAGAACTATGCAAATACTTTTTTTTTAAGAAGTCATTTGCCGAAGTTGAAAGCAAAGTCACATTGGAATATCACTGTACTGAAGTCAATCGCCTGATATATAACCAACTGGTTAGTTAACATTCTCTCCTTACATTTTGTTTACAAATTTCACTGTTAGTTTTGGACAACGTGTCCGGTCGGGGTTAGTAAATCGCCATTTATTCTTGTGTTCACGATGATTTAATGTTAGTTTGGGAAGATTGATCCCTTAGTTTTAGAGGAGGTTGAAGAGGCATGATCTCATTTTTCAATACTGGGGGTGGGGGATGACAACACTATTATCTCTCTCTTAGCATCTTATAATATTTCTCTCATATTTGAAACATCTGATCGATTATCACCGATCTAAAAAAGACTGTAAACTTGAGTATCGGTATCGGTGAGAGTATCAGTATCGGCTCAGCCCTAATTTTGACGTTTTCCAAAGTAAGCAATATTTCCTGAAAGAGTGGTCTTTTGTGGCATGTAAGTTTAAATAACTAGGGTACATAGCCTGTTAGACCAACAGGCTACTTAGGAATAGTTGGCAACTCCACATTTTTGCTGCTTTGCATAATAAACTATGGGACAAGTTGCAACTATATTTAGCATGACTATAGATACACAGCAGTGGCACAGTTTTAATTTATCTATTCACTTTTATGTAGGGCTCTGATTGTGGCTGTATTGAGATGGAATGTCCACACTTTACTTTCTGGTTCACTTGTGGCTTGTAGTTAATGAAGACTTCCATAATTATAAAAAATAATAATAATAATAATAATAATAATAAAATCGGACACTAGTAAAATCTGTCACCAAAGACTAACCTGGCTAGTTTCCATTTCTGCTATTGGTTCATTTTCCACAGTGTCTGACAATGGCATGACATCATCTCCTTTAACATCATCTCCTTCTCTTTCTTCCAAGTCACTGACCTGCTGGGAAGGTGGAGTCTCTTTTTTCTTTGTTTCCTCTTGCTGTTTTAGCTTTATAATCTTTATTTTGATGCGCTGCATCTCCCTTTTCAACTCAATCGATTTTCGCGTTCTGTAAGCTTCCGACACAGCATTCAGCTTAGTCCTAAGACTTTGAAATGATTCTGACACTTCGTCCTGCCTCAAGTCCTGCAGAGACAAAAATAATCATCAAGAAACACCATGGTGGCTACTCTAATATACAGCTGAAAGAAAAGTGCAATAAAAGTTTTCACATAAAATTTCTAAAAATTCAAGGCTAAAAATTCTGCTATTTTGTTACAATCCTTATGAATATATATGGTGCACACAAATTATTGACTGAATTTATAAGATCATATTTTCACCAATACTGAAAAAAAAATACTTCATACTACCACCACTACCACCATTTGAAAGAGGAATAATTGCAGTTTTACATAGATCTTAAATGCATTTAACATGCATACATGTGGCAGGACAGATGTCCAGGCAGTACTCCCATTCTTGCCAAACCTTCTCAAGCATGCCTTGGGTGTTGGTAAGTGCAACAAGAAAGTTGTAACTACCATCAACAACAACAAAGTGATGTCTGAACCCCTATGTTCCTTCACTAGGTAATGAACTCTGAACCCCTTGATTACAGGCCATGTGTTTATCTTAACATTTAACTTAGGCACATAAGGAGAGTAATCAAGCAATATACATATTGAGCTTCTCCAATGGCAACATACACACCTTGTATTCAAGAGGTCCTGGGTTCAATACCCAGTGGAGGCACACAGTGGTTTGGATCCCACTTTAAACAGTAGGTGCAGTTCCAATTACCTTATATGAGCATTAAAGTGGTATTAAAGAAAACCTGAAACCAATCTGAATACAGTATAACCTTGATTTTACATTTTTCAGGGGACCAAGCTGAACAAACGTAAAATGCAGGAAAATGTAAAATCGAGGAAAAATTCTTAATATTTTGCTATGTTGGGACCATCAAGCTTGAATGTAGAATGCAGGAAAATGTAAAATCCAGGAACATCAGGAAAATGAAAAATCTAGGAACATAAAATCAGATGCAGATAAAATGTGAATCATCATTTGATTTTGTACAGACTCCTAAATGAAACATACAATTAAAATTATTGAAATAATAAACTAGAATAAAGAACAGGCTTTCTACAATTAGTGCACACCTATACTATATACAAAGTGGAATCCTCATACATACATGCATATCTCTCTCTCTCTTTTTCAGAAAGAGAGAGACCGAGAGACAGTGAGTGAGTGGGTGGGTGAGAGTGAGTAATAGTAGTAGAAAACACTTACCAGATAATAAAAATGTGGACATTTCTCTGCATCAGTCGCATTGTCGCAATCGTATCCAAAGAGCAGGTGATGGAGGTTACATAAGGAAATGGCCATTGGCCAGAAGGTTCCATGTAGTGAGCTGAAGGGGAAGAGGGAGGGAGGAGTGAGAGGAGTGTGCTGTCAGGCGTATAGATAGAGTTGAGTGGGTGGGTGATAAAATGGAATGGTTGCTGAGTAGTCTCCTTCAGAACAGGGGGGTATGCATGCACTTGTAGCAATTCTGTAAGCTCTGTGCTATCTTACAGAGGTACTGGTAGATAGGAGTGGATAATTTGATTTTTCGATGTTACTTTTCCAACATTAGGGGTTTTTCTCTTAACTTTTTGGTGTTATTTTCTACAAAATTTGCATATTAATTTCAGCATGATTTTATGCCAAATATTATGCCATTGTTGTGCTTTCAATACATTTAATATTATTCTCAAGGAAATTATTTTCCCATATTCTTCTACACAAATGCCTCCTGTTTGACTGTAGATGACCACATGATCTCTACAAAATCAAGCCACTTTGCTCAGGACCGGAAAAATGTTTCTCAAGTGACAAATAAGGCTCCTGTGAGCTGGAAATTGTGCCTTCAATCTCTGTCAAAATCATGCCATTTAGCATGTGTTCTTGCATGAAAAATACCGATATTAAGTCTCCTGTGTGTTGGTAGGTGCACACTCGATCACCAACAAAATCCTGCCACTTCACTCAAGAATGCACAACCATTTCTAACACAACAAATACTGTTGTTGTGGCTCCACGTGATGGTAGGTGCAACTCATTTCCTGTTAGAAACCAGTCACTGTTTTGTGATGCCAAATGTTCTGACAGAATGTGTAAAAACATGGGAAACATATGAGGGCAATTTGAAAGTTTTAAAAATGATTGATAGATGGCCACAGTAGTTCAGAATGGCACATGCCAGTGTAATCCACCACCCTTCAAGGGAACATGTGCGTACAGTATCACCTGAGTGCCTTCCTTTGTTTTGTGTCGAGAGGCATGAACAGCCGAGCAGGTGTGACTGTAGTGCAAAATGGACAATATTGAGCACAATGCAGTGATGAAAAAGTATTTCACAAAAAAGAGAATCAAGGTGACAGAAATTCATGCCAATATGAAGGACACTTTAGGGGATTCTGCTCCTTCATTTGCCACTGTGGCAAAATGGGACTACTGAATTTAAATGTGGCCATGAGAGCTTAGAAGATGACTCATGTAGCGGAAGGCCAAAATCAGCAACAACTGCAGAAATGATTTAAAATGCACATGTTATAGTGTTGGAGGACAGTCGTCTGAAGGTGCGTGAAATTGATTAAGCTAAAGCTTCTTAGTTGAATGGGTTTTCTTATTTTTATGGTAGAATTGGGCATAAGAAAAATGTCTGAGAGATGGGAACTGTATCTGTTACAGTTTGATTGATTTGGCTTATTTTACTTCACTTTTGTGCCACTTTGGCTAATTGTGAAGATGAGGATGGGTTATATGATATGATATTGATGAAGGGATGCCCACAAACACCCATGCCCAGGCTGGGATTTGAACCCGGGACCCCTAGCGTTGCAGCACTCTGTGCTAACAACTTCGCGACGGAGGCCAACTGTTAACAAATGATCAAAAGTGAATGCTGATGCATGTCCAATGAATGAGTGACTCATTTTAAGAAGAACACGACAGATTGTGTGAGAAGATTCATAACTACAGATGAAATATGGGTACACTACTACATGCCAGAGACAAAAGAACAATCAAAACAATGGAAGCATCATGATTCATCACCACCAGAGAAGGCGAAGGTGGTTAAGTCAGCGGGAAAAATCATGGTGTCGATTTTTAGGATGCAAATGGCATCCTGTTGACAGATTATCTCCCAACTGGTTCCACGATCAATGGACAGTACTATGCTAACCTAATCAACCAACTGAACACAAATATTCATGCAAAAAGAGCAGGATTGAAGAAGAAAATCATCATGTCCGCTCACACACTTGTGTTTTTGTAATGTCAAAAATCGACCAATTGAAGGATGATTTGCTGCCACATCCTTTTTATTTACCTGACCTGGCATTCTCAGACTTTCATGTCTTTCCACACCTTAAAAATTAATCGGTGGGAAGCAATTTTCATCAGATGAAGACATGAAAGCCGGCAGTGGAGGACTACTTTGCAAACCTTGAGGAATCTGCATTTCATGATGGGGTCATGGCACTGAAACATCACTGGATGAAGTGCATTTTTCTCAAGCAAGACTATAGTAAATTGAAACCAATTTCAACAGGTAACTATGTTGCTTTTTTTCCCCTTTGCCATTCCTAGAACTTTTCAAATTACACTTGTACATTTGCACATGGTTTCATGTAGGAATTATTTCATGTATAAAATGCCCCATAGTTTTCTTCTGGATAGTCTGGGGAAAAATTGAATTCTGTAAGGTAAAGTTCCTCATGTACATAGCAATGTGTCATGAAGGCACACTTAGGAGCGCACACATTCTCGATCTTCGCCATTTTGAAGGTGATGTGTGATCAGTACAACATTCCAGCTACCTTTACCCCCCCCCCTTCCAGGTACCCATTGATTTGAGGCTGGGTGAGCCCCAGAGGCACTTTATGGGGGACCAAAAATGGAAAAATTCCAACCTTAGATCACCCACCCTGGGAACTGAATGTTTCAATATGGTACATTTTATTAGTTATACCGCGTACGCTTTTAGAAGGAACATGAGTTCAGCCAATATGCAGCCAGTGCTGTCGCCCTGTTGCCAAACCAACTGCTAGTGGAAGGAAAACACACAGAATTCGCTGTGTCCAATATTCAGCTTTTTATGGGTATAATGCATGCACGTGATATTTCAGTACAATGAAATATATAGTGAATAATTCTACACAGGATTATATCATATCACTGCAGCATATAAGATAAACTCATACCTAAAAGAAGTTTGAAGGTACGTATTTATTGTAGAGGAACTGCAAGGTCGCATCATCGCTCTCGTTTCTGTTTTCTGGCATTTTTTCCCAGGAGATTTGAATAGGGGTTCGCCAATTTCTGTGGTAGATACTTTGTCCTGTTTTATAATGAGCAACAGAGTATGCACACATCACACGCTTTAGCTGTTAAGTTCTCGACTCGGAGAAAACACTGTTTCAGCACGCACATCTTGCGAACGTCAATTCCTTGAAGTAAGAATAAGCTTTAAAACTAAGATTTCTGTCTAGTGAATGTAATATGAGTATTTTACCCTTGGTGCCTGTACTACTGGTACGTACGTACTGTAAGGGCTGTATTGCACAATGCACTACAACGCCAGGAGTCTCGGATTCGAATTCCGGCCCGGGCATAGGTGTCGTCTGTAAGTGTCCCTTCATCAATTTCATCGCCGGCCCCCGTGGCAGAGTGGTTAGCACATCGCGCTACGACGCCAGGGGTCCTGGATTTGATTGATTGATTGATTGATTTGGTGTTTCAAGGCCACTTTATGCACAGGAAGGCTAATCGGGACTGGACCTACTGTTTAAAGTGGGATCCGAACCACTTGTGCCTCCACCAGGTATCGAACCCGGGACCTTGTGATTGAAACACGGGTTCGAATCCAGACTTTGGCATGGATATTTGTGAGTGTCCATTCATCAATTTCATCATATAATTTTTCATCCTCATCTTTGTAAATTAGCCAAAAGTGGCAGAAAAAGAGAAGTAAAATAAATCAATCAATAAGGGCTGTATTGAATCCTCTCAACAGTTCTTCGTGCCGTACGAGTAAAATTATCTTACACCACCATTGCTATGAAAACGCTGAACTCAAAACTGACCCAGACTCGCAATGTTTGTGAACACACAAGATAATGAAAGGTCATTGTACATATTCAGCCGAATTTGACACCCATAGCTTTACCAAGACACAACAACTCATCAGGGTCAACACGGTGGCAACGAAAAAAACAACAGACTGAACACGGAAGGAAAACGAAAGGGTCATTGTGTCTGTGTGTAGAGACGTGTTGTTTCCAGTGTTTCTTCGAGAAAGGATAACTCCGGCTGTAGGCTATGGAAATTCATGGGACTTTGACAGTCAGGTTCAAAATGTCATGCCCCATCTTATGATGAACCTTAAAGTGGCGAGTTTTATGAAAACTTCTTGCGCGCAAGAAAAATACAGAACACTGCGTTTAACTTGCATGCCGCACTTTCCTAACTGTACAACGTTGTACTCCTGCCACGCACACCCCCTCTGTGTGGCTCCGCCCGATATCGATTCTAAAACCGTGCGTCGTATAGGTCTAAAACAGAAGTATTATTGGTTTTCACTATAGTCTTCATTTTCTAACCACACATTGAAATTCTCAAAAAGGCTACCATTTGCATTTTATGGCAAATTCACGTTATTTCCTTATTTCAATGGATGATAAATGTGATTAGAACAAATCACTGCACAAACATTAATTTGCATAAATTAACATTACTCAGTGCTATCGCATTTGAGAAAAATTAAGAACTCTAAGTATAGGTTTGGGTGGAACAGCAGTGGATGATTTGAGGTTGAAGGCTGTGCATGCTTTATGAAGGAAAATATATCATAGGTGAGGATGTAAATGAAGCTTGAGGTGCAGAGTAGAGTTTGGGGTAACTGTGTGAATCTGAAGGGTTGAGGGGGTAATACGAAAAAGGAATCTCTGGTTGTTCCATCAAGTGGTGTTTGGCTAGAAAACTAAAATACTTTTGGTCAAATTTATCAATATTGAGAAGCAGACACTGAAAACCAATGGTAGGTTTATGCAGTAACTGAATTAGAGAAGTTAAAACTACAATCATAGAGGAAAAAAAGATTTAATAAATGTGATAAACTCTACCATGAATATGACATAAAACTTACTTTCAAATTCTACAATGTTAATTTAAATAAATCAAATACATGATATATGTGAAAGCATACCACAGATGGGCTGATCTGCACATCTTGCATATGCAGATTCCAAATCTTCTCAGCTTCCAAGATACAAGGGGACAACAAGTTCTTCGATGCTATTCTCAAGAGCTGCTCCATCGCACTATCTGAAATGTATGTTTAAAATGTATTTAAACTGAATTTTGTATCATCTCATACCAACAGCAAGGCTTGGTCGACAATGCATATCCAACCATCACACCTGTCACCCATCACTCCTCTCTGGCTACAATGCTGCACAGACACAGACTATTTCATTCTCCTCTAAACATGCACACACACCACACAATATTGACCTTCTCTTTTTGTTTTTGGTAAGTATGTAGTCTCCTACCTTACATATTTTTGTTAACTTTACATCATAATATATTTAATTTTTCCTGTGACTGATGAGTTTCCTCTTTCATTTCTTATTTTACATATATGGATAAAAGAAAGGAGGGCTAAAAGGGCTAAATAAAAATCAAAGAAGGAGAAAGGAAACACTCACCTGACAGTGGAAAAAATTCAAATTTTCGCAGACTATCGCTGCATCATCAGTGTTAGGAAAGACTGAAACGATGACCATCATCCTAACACTGATGATGCAGTGACAGTCTGACTCCAACTTCACAGTTGCCAACAGCCATAATACCATCTTCAACAACTGTTTCAGTGTTGCCATTATTCATCTTTAACCCCCCCCCCCCTTACAGACACGTCTTTCCGCAGGCAACGGGAAAAGGCCTATATATCAGGCATGCAGGCCACTGTACCCCCTGGACTCAACCCAGCCAACCAATAACTCTATCCCCTCCTCCCTGAAACCACCCATCCACCATGCAGTAAACACTGGTGAAAGGATGTAACCTTTGTTACCTATCAACTAACTTTCTCTGGCAACATTGTACCGACACTACTTTCAGTATTCTGTGCCCCTGTACTACATGAAACTATGCACCCCTTTCTTCTCGAATGACAATGTGGTAACTCCGCAAAATATCAATGTATTTTTTTCATGTGGTAAGTGTTTACTGTCTCCATCATTTGTGTGTGTGTGTATGTATATATATATATATATATATATATATATATATATATATATATATATATATATATGCGCGCGCACACGCACGTGCGCACACGCACACACACACACACACACACACACACACACAAGGTTCACCGATAAAAGAAAACGATTTTTAGGAAAGAAAACAAGTAATTACCTTCAAATGACTTTATCACCTTCAAAATAATCCCCAGAGGAGGCAATACACTTTGACCAGCATTTCTATAGGTATTGGAAACACTGTTGATAAGTCATTAACAATAAATGCTTGCAAAATACACTTAACATTTTATTTAATGTCCGTGACGTCGTCAAATCTTTGCAATTTCATAGCCATCTTAAGCTTGGGAAAAAGGAAAAAATCTGCCGGCAATAAATCTGGAGAATATGGAGGGTGATCGATCACTGTCACTGAATGCTTAGCAAGGTATTGTTGTACAGACAATGCGGTATGAGGCTGAGCACCTCACTAGTGACCTCTCAGTAACAAAATACTGATGGTGGAAATTTCTCTCCTTCCCCCTTTTTTGTGTTCTGTTTAAAATTGATGCATCTCCTATTTTTGTAATTGTCACATATTTACCTGGAATAATCTACATTATTATATAAATAATATATAAATATATTAAATAATATACTAGCTTATTTCCACAAGACTTTCTTGTGATTGTTTTATTAATTTTGGTGGTCCCTGCCGCCATCCACATGCAAACTGATTGAAATTAACAAAACCATTACAATTTAAGTATTGTGCAAATAAGTTAGTAATTAATATTTCTTTGCAATAAAAAAGTAAGTACTCACCCTCGGAACTTGTTACACTTAATTCCCTCAGGATCGAAATCGAACGATCTTTAGACGGACTTGCATGAGGAGAACTAAGCCTGAGATAGAAAAAAAGGGAATTTCAATTACTGGTAATGGCATTTATGAACTTATATATTCTCTAACAGCAGAAATGATGACATGCTATATTATAACAAACTACATCCTGTTACAAACCCAAATATATGAAAAGAAGGGAGTTTGGGAAGGTGAATAGAGATGGCAGCACCGGATACAAAAGAGTAATTAATTAATTAGCCATAAGATAAGCAATGATTAAGTAAAGCTAATATGTAAAACAGGAGATGATTAATACATGTTATTAATGTAGAAAATCAAAGAATCAATAAAGGAAGAATATAGAAATATTAATATCTAAAGTGGAACCCCGATTTTATGTTCCCCCGTTTTACATTTACCCCCATTATATTTGGAGTTTCATAAATAATTGAGGGGTTACAAAAATTTATTGTAAGTACTGAATCACACTAATGAAACCAGTCCAGAATGAACTAGGAACTAAAACACTTTTCTTAACACCTATAAATGTTCAATGTGTGCACCACGGGTGACACGGCAGACATTGACACAATAGTCTAGTTCTTGCCATTCTCGCATCAACATCGGCCTGTTGATATTGCCTATCACTGTGATGATGAGGTCCCTTAGGGCTGCGATGTGGGTGATTTGAGTGTCGCCCAGTGGCAGGCATATGAATTCTCAGCTTAACAAAACACACACGTACAAACTGTTCGCGTTCCTCAATCATTCTGTACTGTTTTCATAAGTTCAACAGTTTACTTGCAATAAATTCTTGTAACACCCCAATTTTTTTATGAATCGCCCAGTACATTCAATTGTCAAGGTCCCAATAGAGCAAAATACTAGAAAATTTTCCTGGATTATACATTTTCCCACATTTTAAGTTCTCACCAAAAAATATAAAATCGAGGTTCCACTGTACATAGATTCTTATAGGTAACAAATATAAAAAAGTCTAGAAGAGCCCAGAGAGATCTTGGAACTCAACAGCACAGTGTTGCTGTATTAGCGTCATTTCTAGGAAGGAATTTGTTTAACATCAGTGGCAGTGAATTCCAGCCATTGCCCCACAGCACTTTAAACAGTTTGTGCAACATAATCACTGCATTGGCTTTGATACCTCATTTCAGCCATTGTATTAAGTGACAAAAATGGTTGTATAGTTCAGTGGGGAGGCACATTCCAGTTGATGCTCCAAGGAAGGAAATAGCAAATAGACAAAAGTTAATTAAAAAAGGTGCTGCTGGAATGAATGAGAAGTTTTTGATGATATGCCAAGTTGTTGCCGAGATGAAGAGTTATTGTAGAGATGCAGTTTTCAAATTAAGTGGCAGTGATGTGACTGAACTGCATACGTGTTTGGTATATCCATATCTACTCACAAAATATATACAGGGTAGGCTATATTGTATCTACCAACTTCAAATGACAACGGAAAGTCGTTGAGTGCTTGTCGTAACTTTACATGGTTATGAAATAAAAATATATACATGGGCATTTAATACAGTGCATAATATGGACAATACAGACATTCATGCACCTTGAAAATAACATCCTCTAATTGTCCTCCTCCTGCCTGGATGCACTGTTTGAGGCAATACGAGAAGGCCTTCATGACATGCATCTCAACATATCCTGTCGAATAATGTGAACTTCATGATGACTGATGGTTCACATCATTACCCATTTAACCCACCTCATAATGCTGTGTATCTCAGAGACAAGTGCATGGCGATCTTCATGTTTTGCAGCAGTGTGTGGTTTGGATGAAGGCTTTCACCACTGCAATCTGCATGGATCAATATTCCATGGTATTCTAATTGATTGACTGATGTGATGTTTTAAGTCCACTTTATGTACAGTAAGGCTAATCATAACTGGACCTATAGTTTTAAAGTGGGGCTAAACCACTGTGTTTCTCCACTGGGTATCAAACCTGGGACCCCTTGATCACACGGCAACGATGCTACCACTGCACCATAGAGTGCATACAGTACATAGAGTACCCTCATGGTATTCAAATTGCGCAACTCCCAACTCTCCATGGATGTAAGTATGCCACACATGCACACGTACATTCTGGTAGGGTGGCCAACTCAAATTAGTAGATACAATATGCACCACCCTGTATCTATACATATAAAGGACTCAATATCAAAAATATAAATCTTTTAAGTTTATGCTTCTCCATATACTTTTATTAGACAAAATAATGTTTTACTGATATCCCTTATGTGGCCATTGCCTAGTATTCTTTTCTGAGAAAGAACTCTACCTGAGGTAAACCTGTGGCGTGAAAAGTTACCAATAGACATGGCAATTCCATTACACTAAGAGCTGTATCTCAACATGGTTCATGGTTAACTCTTCATCTGAATATAAATGAATATATAATGTGCTATAATACCGAATACCGTTGGGCAACAATGTTAATCCTGCACATAACGTACAAATTACATCAATGATTAAACAACAGAAATGAGATTTCACTAAACAAAATGTTGTAACTTACTCTGCACAACCTACCCAGGTTCTATTTCAAGCTGCACTCTCATCTAACACATCTAACTCTCAACTTAATTTACACATAGACAACACTGACTTGTATTGTCTATTGCACATGCACGTAGAAAGAAATAAGCATTACAGGTTCTGGGAAACTCTGGTGTACAGACAAAGGGTTCACTAAACTGCTGTAACTGACCTGTTCAGAAGGAGGCCTCTGTTAAGTATCTTAGCCACATGAACACAACATTTTCACACACATTCATCATGTGAACAATTAGCAACATTAATAACTCACCAAAATGAACTGATGATACTGCATATGTCATCTGCACTATGACCAGTTCTGTCCAGTGCCAGTTCTGTCACCCCTGCAGGCGGCTGCAATGAAGAGAAAGCCCATGAGTGAACAAATAAAATCTCTTTATGATCATAGAGTACATAATTTCTACAAGGAATGAAATGTTTTATGTGAGGTCCTCTTAAGCTAATTAAATATGCAAGCAACATCTAAATATCCATGAGAAGTGGCATTTCTTTGCGAGTGTCCCTTCATCAATTTCATCTCATCACTCATCCTCACAATTAGCCAAAAGTGTCAGAAAAGCAAAGTAAAATAAACCCAATCAATCATGTTCAAGCATCTCAAGTATCTGCCTTTTTACTTACAATTTATAAAATTGATCTACCAAAAAGTGAATATAAATAGAGATTTACATTGGCTAATGTTTCTCAAAATTATCATCTTAGCAATTGTACATTCCCTTTTGTACTTCAATATTCTTCTCAAACATTCAATTAGCTTTACAGCTACCAAAAAGCAATCAAATAAATCCCCAACATTATTTTGCAAGTGATTATAAACTTGTGGTTACATACTGCATGTTGCGTTTATCCAAATAAATGTAATTCTCTATGCGGAGGACAGTATAGGGCTCGGATCTTTACAGACGTTTAGCAAGAGAACACTAAATTGATATTTATCAATGTTATATTTATAATATAAACATAACACATTAACTAATAACATATTTGCAATAGCAACGCATTGCAATGCCACTGTTCAAATCGACTCAGTATTGTTTTGGGCTCAAGTGGATGAGAGTAATGGAATCTACAAAATTCTGCCATCTGCGGTCAAAAATTAACTTACTGATTAAACATGAGATTATACAGCACGGGGCATGAAAGTTTCAAGAATTCAATAAAACGTCATTAGTGAAAATTCAGTTCTGCTGCACATATAGCATCATATTAAGCATCTAGTATCAAGAAAAAAGAATCATAACTTTCTGATCTTCAAAAAATAAAATTCTAAGTCAAAAATGGCCCCTAATATAGCACTTTCTACCTATTAATATTCAGTAGCAAGAAGTTCCACAATGCAAGCAACATGAACAACACTAAATATTATACTCTACTGATGAAGGTCAATATTTACTACAATCTTCACACTGGGAGCATTCCATTAGCACATACCTTAAATGACTTATCTTCTGGAACATCCAGAGTACTTTGAAAAACCTGTAAAAAAAATTATAAAATAAATAAATACTGCGACAATTTCACAGCTCTTCATTTTACACTATACATAGTTGCATTTAATAAATATATACTAGGGTTGAGCCAATACTTAATACTTCGTATCAAAAAGTATTGGATGGATTTTATTTACATATATTTTCCAGCATTTTGAGGCCTCCCGATGGTGCAGTGGTAGTGTCGTCACCTTGTAATCAAGGGGTCCCAGGTTTGATACCTGGTGGAGGCACAGAGTGGTTCGGATCCCACTTTTTTTTTAAGAGAAAGACTCGCACCCAGTCTCCAGAGTACCAAAATACATCCTCCACCATTGAGCTACCGAGCAGGACTGGCTTCGCCTGATTTTTCACTGTGTGGAATCGTCTCTACTAGTGCTACCACAAAGGGATCTGTTGACTTTGGAACACTGTCAATGTAGACACTGCCTGGTTCCTCCCAGAGCAGAGATGAAGTTTACATGAAGATTTCACACAGGTAAAACAGCAACAGTGAAAAATCAGACAAAGCCAGGCCAGCTTGTTAGCTCAATGGGTTCACGTCCTGGTCAAGGCTGCATTTTTCGCTGAAAATTTTACATAGTATAACTCATAGTTAAACTTGGCACAAAATGCATAATATACATCAATTTGTGCATCATTGGTTGCTAGAGATCGTGATGAGCAAATTATTTTCAAATATTGTTTAAAAATCTGCAAAATTGTCCTTTACTCCAAGCTCATCATTAAATTTTCTGAATATGCTGGGGCACAATATTTTTATGTAATGTAGTCTACATGTATTGCAATAGCACTTTGCATGGTATGTCCATGGGATTGAATGGATGTAAAAAAGCCTTCCTTTTGTCAAGTGTTTTGCAAAAGGAATGTCTACCACAGGAAAACACAGAAAATATAGAAATGACTGCTAAAAGAAGAACTGAATGCTCTCTCTTTCAGCCATAATATCAATTACAAAGACTGTACAACAGAAGATGCATCAGACTGTACAAGAACAAAGATAATCAGTTCAAGAGCCATTCCTGGTCAGGACTTGTCTTACTTATGATTTTAGTAACATCTGCACACTTCTCTGATTATAAATATGGCCAGATTAAACATGAAGATCTTTCATAATTGGGAAAAGAGAGACGTGGTAGTATATAAATACGGAGAAACTAGTACTCACTTTTATCCGCGAAGCTGTTTTTTCTTCTTTTTCGATTAATTTCAGTGGCCACTGCCACCATCCTCGTTGGAACTTGCTGCGCTGTTGCTTGGCCAAGCCAAGCCAATGAAATTAATCGAAAAAGAAGAAAAAACAGCTTAGCGGATAAAAGTGAGTACTAGTATATATAGTTAAATGTAATAATACCCCGAATATTAAATGTGTCTTTCCAACATCTTGATTTATCAATTCATATTTGGGCGGGTAAGTCCGGGAAGCGTACCTCTCGCTCCGGAATAACTAGGCTGAAAGTCCCTATGATAAACCAGCAATCATTCCTCGGAATGAATGCTGGTCTACTGGGGACATCCTCCATGTTAATGGTCACTGGAGGACAGCGTAGAGCTGCACGGGGATGGGTGCGTCCAGGTTGCATAGCAGGGTAGTTTCGTAGGTTCAATCAAGCCCAAAGTGGGTGAGTAGGTTAGGTTCACCTATCCTATTGCTCGGCAACGTAACCTGGAGGCACGTATCCCTGGACCAGCTGCGTAGACGAAGCCATTCAACTCCCGAATCTATCGTCTGTCTTTTGTCTCTCGCGGATCGCAACGGTTCCCGGGAAAAGGGTCATTATACCCGGGGTCATAGAATCGAGAGTTGACTGTATAAGGTTTTCAATATAATGTGCTTGAATTTTCAACGTAGCATGCACCGTTGAGGTTGTAAGCTGGTACGAGCCTCAATGAGAACTGGCATTGTATTGTTGCCACATGCTTCGTCCTTAAGGGCGCATTTATGTTATTGTGACACCGTACTGTACTCTGTACATTGAGAATTATTATGCAAAAATAGAGGCAAAGTAAGAAGAGTGTGTGTATCTTTAATTATACCTAATGTTATCTGAAATAGAGGTTCATCATTAGGGCATAGTGATATGAAAAAAGGATAAAATTTGATAGACTCTGTACAACCTTAACATCTGCTGGTTATGCTGTCTTCCCTTATCACCACATCTTGCTTCTCGAAACTACCTTCAAGGTGTCTTCCACCATTACTGCCCGTAGTCCTATAGGGTTGCAGTCATGACGGATCTCCAATTCTTGTAACTTAACTTCCCCAAAATTCTCACACTTTTATGCATTTTCTTCACAGGCACATAGTGGTTTGAACCTAAGTTAAACTGCATGCCATAGTTGTGCATAAACCGGACTTTAAAATAAAATTAAGTCTATGTCCATTCTTGGGCAATTCATCACCATTAGCAGGCAAGAAGAGCTAATGAGGCGTTACCTTCAGCACAGACAAGTTGTAGTCTTCTGAGGGTGGAAACTGCCAT
Source organism: Lepisma saccharinum (assembly GCF_977018435.1). NCBI lineage: Eukaryota > Metazoa > Arthropoda > Insecta > Zygentoma > Lepismatidae > Lepisma > Lepisma saccharinum. The sequence continues at coordinate 15,645,832 of NC_139230.1, read as the reverse complement.
TTAGTGACATGACAGAGCTTGTTATCGAAGATAACAAGAAACTGTGGGCGAAAGTACACATTTCCACTGTCAGCAATGGAAGAATCCGCCAGGTTCTGAAGAAAATGCATGACAAACAGTTTCGGAAGAAAGTGGGGTCATTCTAAATGGCTACAGAGAGGAAGTTTCTTTACACCTTGTCACGCAAATGTGAGGACTATACTAAGTGCCAGAGTGACTTGAAAATTCTGAAAATAGTGTGTGACTTCTTACAAGATCAGAGATCCAAGAGACTGTTACACATGATATGAACAAACGCTAAGACAATCCAGAAGAACTTGATGGCATTGCAAGGCATTGTGAGAGAGAAACAAAGGACTTTAAAATACTTGTCAACAAGGTACTCATATTTATCAACTGCAAGTACCTCCTTAGGACATCCAGGAAGTCACTGCCACTTCAAACGATGAAGGTGTACATGATCCAGACTACGTTCCCTCTACGCGAATAAGAAAACCAAAATTGTTGCGGCGCCGAGGGAGGTCCCATGTACTGCATCAGCAACATAGCCAAAGTAGCAGTTGTGATTGCAACCCTATAGGAGCACCGGACAGGATGGCGTAGGACACCTCGAAGGTAGTTCAGAGAAACAAGGTGTGGTGACAAGGGAAGACAGCGTAACCAGCAGAGGTTAAGGTTGTCCAGAGTCTATCGCTAAAAATGGGACTAAAGATTGGATATGAATACATATGCCCTCCATGCATGCCACTGGCCCTTTGGATATGTTCCAGAGGCATCTGGAAGAGAAGCAGGGAATCATTAAATTTATTATTATCATCATTATGCTGGTCTTGAACCACTGCTTCCTTCCTTTTGATGAACGGTACCAGATCTCTTTCCTTATTCATTGAGACACACAACTTACTCGATACGGCTAATCTAGTGCGAAGTTTGCATGAACCGTTACCCTCTTAATAGTCATTATTGTTATCATATCTGGTTTGCGCCAACAGAAGATGTTGTCTGAGCGCAAATATATTTTACCCTGATTAGAAGGATGAAAATGAAGACCTCTTTAGTTTCGAAATGTTATCCTTTGTTACTTGCCTGTTCTTCCTGGCATTTACTTGATATGGGTTGCACTTCCACATGTACAGACAAATCTTTGGTTTTAGAAAGTTCATCAACCAACAATTCAGGTGTATCCGTGCCTACAACTAATTCTCTGGCTTTCAATAGCACCTGGTTGGAAGGAAAACATTATTAGACATGTCAAACAGTAGAAAGAAAGCAGTATGAAAATATTCATGAATTCCTAGCCATAGTAGCTTCATTGTTAAGGCATCTGCACGTGAGAGACCTGGGTTCGATCCCTGGTAGGGGAGAACTGAGATTTTTTCCCCACCTGTTCAAGTGGCTGGAGGTGCAGATGCCATGATCAAGAAAGTGTGAGGTCCTAACTCCACATCCCCTATACACCTTGATGGTATGGTGCAAAGCACAGGGTATCACCTTACTTTATATTTTACAATGAGACTCAGGTAAGGAGAACTAACATAAGGGGAATAGATTTTATTTTTCCTTCTTGGCAATCTGGCATCGTAACTATTATTTTTAGATTAACTTGGAGATACAAAAGACACTGCCATTTTTCCCATTGTTCCATCAAAAGTAGTACTGGGTATGGTGGAACTGATAGTATTTGTTTGATCCCTAAAACATCCACTTGTAGTGTTTTTCTCCTGGATTCTGGATGTTCTTGATCCTCTCTGCATGAAGATTTACCGGAAGGTAAGATTTCAAGTTTGGCTTTTTTGTCACATGCTTTCTTATTTTACAGATCAGAAAAGCAACTTGATGTAAATGAAAGTAATTCACTTTCATAATTCAGAAAATAGTTTGTTAAAAGGTATGAAAATAACTTGATGATAAACTTGAACATGCAACTGATGACATTTTAAACCTACAACATAGAAGAATGTTTACCATGAAAGCAATGATTGAACCATAGTGAATCACATTCTAAGAATTATAAATTGTTCATTTATGTGTAATTAGGCCTCAAATATGCATTTATATGGACTTGCCAGAGTTTACGAAATCAAATGAAATTAAAAAATCCATTGTACGAATATGAATTTTCTCCAAGGAAAAACAGATGCAAATATGCAAAAATCTACCCCTAATGATTATAGTGTAAATAGAGGTTGTGACTATGAATTGGGTGATTTTTGCAAGAGCTTTAGTTCTTATACATGGTGTGAAGAAATTTCACAAATACTTGAATGGAAGAACATTTACTGTGTACAGTGATTCTCTTCCTGTGAAGTATATTTTCAGGAAGAAAGCTAAAATTTCTTCCACAGGTAAGAGTAGACTTCAAAGATGGGCTTTGCTTTTATCTACCTATGATTTTAAAATTTAGTACACTAAGCATGTGGAAGTAGCAGATTTGTTATCAGGATTGTCCTTAAAGGAAGCACCTGAAGATGATATTTCTAGTGATGAGTACGTATTTCATTTAGAATGTGAACCAGTCTTGTTACAATGTATTAAGGAAGAAACTGCAAAAGACTTATTAAGGCTGAGCCGATACCACTTTGAACCGATACTCTTACCGATACAGATACTTGAAAATTGCAAGAATTAAAATTTGTTCAAAATATTGACCAATATTGATGTGTAAATATTCTTCTCAAACTATATGAACAAATTTTACAAGACATTTGCTTTAGAACATTCAAGAATTACATCAAAATATTAAAATAGATATCAAGTAATTGCAAAATATAGTTTCTTGTGCAGAATTTGTGCAAGTTTGAATTTTGCATATTTCCAGGAAAATTATACTCCACGAAACAGTCGCACGACATTTTTGCAGACACCATTAAACACTAATGTATTAGAAAAGTATCGGCAGGTATCAGCCAATACCAATACATCGGCTCAGCCCTACTTATTATCACAGCACATAATCTTATATGTTACTGAAGGATGGCCAGCAAAGCTAAACAAAGATCAACAAGCTTCACCATTAGCACATTTTTTCCCAGAGAAGACATGAAATAGTTACTGAAAAAGAATGCTTGATATGGGGCAATAGGCATTGCATGATACAGTCTTGAAAAAACTGCACGTTAATCATCTAGGCTTGTGGAAATCACAACAAATAGCAGATCAGGCTTGTGGAAATCACAACAAATAGCAAGATCAATGTATTGGTGGCTGCAAATTGACATTGGTTTGGAAAGAGAAGTTGTTAACTGTCAAGAGTGTCAAGCACTTCAGAACAATGTTCAAAAAAAAAAAAAATATGTACCTTCGGAGCAAACAGAAAAGCCATTTCAAAGAGTTCATTTGGATTTCTTTCATTTCGCTGGTCGCACATGTTTATTGTTAGTTGATCCATGCGGCCATAGTGGCTCAGTCGGTAATGCGTCTGACTACCATGCTCAAGGTCCCGGGTTCGATCCCTGGCCGGGGTCAAGTCCGGGAACTTTTCTAACGTTGGAAGCGGCCCCGGCGTCGAATAACATGGGTACCTGGGGGAAACCATGGGGCTTGATGCTGATCACATCACCCCCACTCATGACCGGATCAAGAAAGTGTGGGGCGTTACCCCCACACCCCCTATACACCTTCATTGCATGGTGCTAAGCACAGGGGAACACTTTTTACTTTTACTTTTTGATCCATGCACACGATGGATAGAGGTTTGGGAAGTTCAGTCCACATCTAGTGAAGAAACGATAAATTGTCTCAAAGAATGTTTTGAAAGATATGGATATCCTAGTGTAATTCGTATTCGTAAATTAGTGCAAAATTCTTAAGCTTCCTTCCCAAAAATGGAAGTCCATTATCACATGTGTTTACACCTTGCTATGCAAAGGGGAAAACTCCTGCAGAGTTGTTGTCCTCATATCAGCCTCTTAATATCTATAATTGGTTCTGGTCGTAAATTATGGAGATGGAAGTTGTGAGAAATGACAACAACCAAGAATTACTGTCTATCGGAAGTACACTGTGGACAAGAAATTATGCATCCAGATTTCCAAAATATGTACGAGCTACAGTTACGGGTCATTTAGGAAGATGCCTGTTATTGGTCAATGCCGGTAGAACAACGAGAAGGGTACACCTGCATCAAGTAAAGTTTAAATCTAACATGTCGGATACGGACAGTGGAGAAGATAACTTTTGGATCTTTGATGGTTCCGTGTCGGCACAGGAGAGGGATTGTAAAAAGACACCGCAGACATCGCAAAAGGAAGCTGTTACTACCTAAGCTGTGAACAGTCCTCTATGATCTTCCAGTCAGAGGAATTCACCTGACAGGCTGCAGCTGTCATTTGGAAGTAGAGGAAAGTTTCAGTAGCTAGATTGTGAAACATCTAGGATGTTGGTACATCTTTGAATATGGATGTTCAATTCTTTTGTTGTTTGGTGGTCAAGCATGGAGTTAGCCATGTTGTATTTTTCTTAGTTATGGATTAAATTATTATTTTGTAACATGATTTATTATATTACCATGGTTGGTAACACATACACCCTGGATGTAGCTACTTGTTGCATTAGAGGTAATACACGACCCTGTGCTTTACCATTCAGTTATGATGGTAAAAGGTAAAAAAGGTAAGTGCTTCCCTGTGCATAGCACCACGCCAAGAAGGCGTATAGGGGGTGTGGGGGTAACGCCCCACACTTTCTTGATCCGGTCGTGAGTGGGGGTGATGTAATCAGCATCACGCCCCTGACTGCCTTTACCATCATTAGAAAAGTTCCAGGATTTGAACCGGCCGGGGATCGAACCCGGGACCTTTAGCGTGGTAGTCAGGCGCGTTACCGACTGAGCCACGAGTTGTGGAATGGGCCATAGCATGCATATGCTGTAAAAACATTACAAAAACAATGAGATATGCATGTCCATTCAATGTGCATTTCAGAACGAAATAGAGGTAATTTATGTTAAAAAAATCAAAATGTAAGGATTTTCATTTGGCATTTTATTCTTTAATGAATAAAGTAGTTAAATTTGTTTTCAGTATCGGTATGTATGTTTTGCTATGTATTATTTTGTCCCGAGTGTGGAGTATTTAAAATTGTCAGATTCATTGTCGCACCCTGAATAATACATAAAACTTATTCAGTCTGTCATGACTGAACCTTAATTAAGTTATTAATGCTTAAAATCACAAAATGAAAGAACACTTATGACATTCATATACTTACCACGTCCTGGTCTCTCTTCTTTGCACCCTTCCTTAGAAACTTATTTGTGTCCCTTAAATCATACTTTCTCTTCTTTCTGAATGAACGTCCTAAAAGAAACAAGACAGATTTAAAAGGATATTATTACATGTATCTCTTAATATGCAAATATATTTTTAAAAAATAATTAAGAGAAGGTTTGGTGTTTTAAGTCAACTTTGTGCACAGTAAGGCTAATCGGGACTGGACCTACAGTCGGATCCAAACCACTATGTGCCTCCACTGGGTATTGAACCCAGGACCCTTTGATTACAAGGCAACAATTACTTGAGAGAAGATTTTGTCCTGCTCATATTTCTGGTTGGCTAAGAAACCTGTACCAAAGGTGTTATTTACATGCCCACTACAACACAGTGTGAAGTTACAAGCAGCATCCATTAATCCTTTCCTTTCTCAGCATACTTCTTGAATTGCTACTATACCTACTTCATGTTCTCCACTTCCACTTTCAGTTCCTTAGCTTTTCTACCAATCAAAATTTAAATATTTCATGTAAAAATTAATCTTTATCTTTTTTTGTGTTATCTTATCCATATTTTAAATCAGTTTGGCGTTCATCTCCTGACTTTCTAAGAATGGCGAATTTCTCATCCATGCTCCAACCTGAAGGAGCAGGCCATTTAATTTTGGCGTTTTTGTACCCTTGATTGGTTACTTTCACCATAGCTCCAGAGCCAATGCTGCTTCCAGTATTACTTCATTATTTTCCTCCTAGCCTTTACAAACAGCTTGACCAGGGGGGGGGGGGGACAGTGTAATATGAAGGGAAATTTTCCTTGGTGCAGTAAAACAAAAATTTATGGAAAATATCTAAAATTGCAGGAAAATTGTAAGTGGTGGAATATTTTTTTTTTTAGATATCCATATGCTGAAGAAAATGCATAATAAAGGAGAAAGGCAGGTCAATCCCTGCATTACCAGGCTTGTTCACACAAAACTGAATTGGATGTTCTATATTGCTCCAATGACTCTGATTTCTCAAGAAGGCTCTTCACGAACTTGTTAAACTTACGAATGTGAAAGACTTGATTTGGGCTATTCCAGAAATCTACAAGTTAGCTTGTTTGATTACAACAATATCCTTGACAACAGCTTCTGTCAAAAGATTTTCTTCTGCACTTGAGAGCAAAGATGTACTCAGAGCAACTCAACAACAAGAATGGTAAAGTTCCCAGCCCAAGTTTCTTTGGCTTTATTGTGATATCGTCATGTTACATATGCATTTTTTACATGGTTCAATTTCAATTTATGTCTGTTAACACATACTGCAGAGCAGTAGTGAAGAGTGGACTGGACTGACGAAGGAAGCAAGTGATTCGAGACATTATATATATACAAACACACATACATAATTGTTGATTCAAATTTTGCCCCCCCCCCCCAAATTTATATTAAGGTGGTGCTTCTGACTAAGGAGTCATAAACATTAAAATCTCCATCCAAGAAAACACATGCATGGACGATGTACTCACCACAATATATTCCAAACTCCTGTAAGTGTCGCACAAAGCCTCCATGAGAGAGGTAATTCTTTCAAATCGGGTGTTGGTCGGTTCGCTTCCACGATTTTCATTTCTACTTTTCTCCCTTGAGCTAAACGAAGCAGATGTAAATTGCTAAATAATAGTCACTTCTTTGGGTTCCCCGATGGTGTAGTGGTAATGTCGGTTATTCACTTCCATATACTTCAATATTATTCTTGCCGCTAAAATGTTTGAAGATTTTGTCCAATACATGCTTTTGAAGTTAGGTTAGGCCACTTAGAATTTTAATAATAACCCTAAATGCTTTCATGGTTAGGTTACATGGTAGTCTGTGTAATGTGTCAAGAATGAGGAATGGGGAGTTTTGAGAAAGGTGCCTCTACCATCTAATTAATGGACTTTTACAAATTAAAATTGTGCTGATTAGTTTCAAATTACTTCTACATTCATTCCAATTATTGTACGATACTTGTTGCTGCTTCTTCCAATGGAGAATGCCTTGTCCATGGGTACCATGCATGCTAAAGGTAATTTTATTATTAAAATGCCGAGGGAACTAAACCTGACCCACCTAACCTAACAACAAAAGCATGTTTTAAAACAAAATCTTCACACATTTTGGTGGCAAGAAGAAACTACACATCACACTCCATGGTAAACGAACAGATTCCTTCAAACAATACTGGAGAAACAACAGCCCTCCCCCCCACCTTCAATGAAAGTCAATTCTGGGGGGGGGGGATATTGACAGGCAAGGGCACCTGAAGGGGGGGAGGCACAGAGGAGGATTTCCCCCTTCGATTTCAAATTTTATGTACATTTCGTAAAATTTCCTTGCTTGCTTTGCTCGCAATATACAGGGTGCCCGGCACCAACACTACAAATAAGAAATGCATGCTTGCATTTATTTAAAAAACAGAAACTCAACAAGATTTTTTGGTAGTAATCAGTAGATCTCCTCCAGCATCTGCAGGGTGACTGTGTCACAAACACTGACAATCCTCTGATGCAAATCATCCACATCCAGTACTGGGGCTTTGTACACATTGTCCTTTATGTAGCCCCAAAGGAAGAAGTCCAAAGGGGTAAGATCAGGGGATCCAGGTGGCCATGCAATGGGACCACCAAGTCTGACCCAACAAACTTCAAGGACTTCATTTAAGCAATCCGTCACGTGAGTGGCATAATGCAGAGGGTGGGGGTGGCATCTTGTTGGAACATTTATCCTTCTAGTATCTGAGGTAAAGCAAATTATCAATCATGTCCAAATAAACATCTCCATTTATTGGTCATTCAATAAAAAAGAATGGACCTATGACCTCATGCACTAGTCTGATACTTATTGTTGCATGTGAACGGAGAATAGCTTGTCCATGGGAAGCGCACATGCTTGTGTAAGGTAATTTTAAGTTGTTTTTTCCAAAATAATTACCTTTTTTTTTAAAAAAAAAATACAGTGTTCATTACTTTAAGGAAGGTTCAAATTTCCTGTGACAATGGTTGCCAAAATTCTATGATAATTAATCTCCCTACTAGGAGAATTTGAAAAAAAAAAAAAAAAAAAAAGAGTATTCCTAAAACAATCAACAATTGCACTTTTGGTACAGTCGACCCTCCGTATCGAAGTGATAAGGTCATTTTTGTATCATTTATGAAGATTATGTTGTATACGAATGATTTGTGTTGTTTTTAGCTTTGGGAGATGTATTATAAGCTGTAAGCTGGATTGCTTTGCTATGACCAAAACATTTTTTACGTTCGTATTGGCAATGGTTGTGGCATGATTTTACAATACCAGATGGTTCCCCAATTTCTTTCATTGCTTGCATAGTCAATAATTTAGGCCTCGTAATCACGAATCTGCAGTTAAAATTTGGCACTCACATCATGCACGGGTAGCCCCACGAACCATGCATGATAAGGTTAGGTTAGGCAAAATTACCCAGTTAAAATTTGGGTACCAGTTTCATAGATATTTTGTGTTTCGCATGGTTTGTACTTACCAATTGTGCATTGCGGAACATAATTCAAGGTGCCATTATGCTTTTTACACAAAACCCAACACTTTTTCTACTAAAATAATGCATTTGGTACTCATTTACTATTCCCCGATCAGATTTCTTCATTTTACAGAAGAAACTACTTATTCATGGTGGTTGCGGTAAACGCGGTTTAAAATTACTTACGTGAAATTTAAAAGATTTCGTAATTCCGTGTTGCACAATTTAATGGTTCAATCCTATTAATTTCGAAGATCCACTGTCTTCATTCACAAAAGGGTACGGCGTTTGAAGCGGAGATGGTACCGCGTCAGTACATTGTTTGTTCCCAGGCGGCGGTGGTTGCGATTTTTCCCGTTCGGCAGCACTGGCGCGCGCATCTTGGTTTGCGTCGTCTGCTTCCTGTTGTCCCGTGGCGTTGCCAGTTGGGGGTTGGGGGGCTGGGCCGTGTTGCTCGGTAATGTGCCGTTCCTGTTCCCCGCGTGGCTGGAGGGGGGTCGAGTATGTGCATAGCATCTTTTCTTTTTCAGGTCGGGGATCTTTCTGAGGACAGGGTGCCAAGTTGGAGCATGGGTTTCTTTGATGGTGTTTTCTATGACAGAGCCGGTTGGGTGAAGTATGGATATGGAGGAGATGGTGTGGTTAGTGGAGTGGAGGTGTTGGGAGAGGCCTGATTTAGGTGTGTCGTTTTTGGCATCTTTTACATGTTCGTTAATCCGTTCTTGGACGGTGCGGATGGTTCTGCCAATGTAGGTGTTGTGGCATTGGCATGTGGTCTTGTAGACACCGAGGGATGCAAGTTTGGGTAGGTAGTATCTCTTGAAGTTGGGTAGTGCCCTTCCGATTTGGGATATGGGTTTGTGTGCTACTCAGATGTTGAAGGGTTTGAGGGCCTTGGCAAATTTTCCAGATGTGGTGGGGTGGTATGGAAAGGCGATCCATTTGGGTTTAGGATTTTGGTTCGGGTTATCTCTGTTTCTTGGATGTCTGAACTGGGTTTCTGTTTTTGCGCACCACATGGATAGTTGGCGCTCGGTGTAACCGTTGTTTAGGCCTATTTCCGTTACGCACGCTATTTCATCTTGCAGGTCATCTTCTGTGCAGCTGTGTGTGAAGGTTCTTCTGTAAAAGTTCATCCATACTCCAGCTTTCTGTTTTGGTGGGTGGTTGAATTTTGCATGGATATACTGGGTGCCCGAACCTGGTTTCCTGTATACGGATGCGACAAACTTGTCTTGGAGTCGTCGGATGCTGAGGTCGAGAAAGTTGAGGCGGCCATTTTGTTCCCTTTCAACGGTGAAGTTTATGTTGGGATGTATGTTATTGAGGGCAGTTAGGAGAAGGGTTAGGTCCTCTTCCTGTTTGTAAATGACTATGGTGTCATCGGCATATCTTTTGTATCTTATATGAGCAAATTCTGGTTGGGTGAGAATTGACTTCTCGGCCACATGCAGCACTACGTTGGATAGGGGTGCAGAAAGGGGGTTGCCCATCGCTAGGCCCCCTGTCTGGTGGAAGAAACTGTCCTCGAACTGGAAATAGTTGTGGGTGAGGCAGGCTTGTAGAAGGTTGCAGATTTCATCAGTTACAAATGGAGGCGTGTTATTGCTGAGTAGCCAAGTTCTGGTGGAGTCAAGTGCAAGGCTGATCGGGATGGAGGAGTACATGTCAACTACGTCTATGCTGGCTAGTTTGCAGTTGTAGTTTGTCATTGTGGGCGGTCAGTTTCTGGAGGAGCCATTTGGTTAGGTGGACACTTGGTTGATTGAAGCCGGCCACTATGATTCTCAAGGGGGTTCCTGGTTTGCGAGTTTTTGGTATGCCATATGCACAGGGAAGGCTGGGGTGGGTGTTCCTTAGTTTCCGCAACCACCATGAATTCTACACCTTTCATACGGAAGGAAATGCGGGAATACGAGCGAAAAGAAAACACCATCAAAGAAACCCATGCTATCATCCAGCAGAAACCAGCACTAAACCTGGACAATGGACAAGCACACCCAACTTGGCACCCTGTCCTCAGAAAGATCCCCGACCTGAAAAAGAAAAGATGCTATGCACATACTCGACCCCCCTCCAGCCACGCGGGGAACAGGAACGGCACATTACCGAGCAACACGGCCCAGCCCCCCAACCCCCAACTGGCAACGCCACGGGACAACAGGAAGCAGACGACGCAAACCAAGATGCGCGCGCCAGTGCTGCCGAACGGGAAAAATCGCAACCACCGCCGCCTGGGAACAAACAATGTACTGACGCGGTACCATCTCCGCTTCAAACGCCGTACCCTTTTGTGAATGAAGACAGTGGATCTTCGAAATTAATAGGATTGAACCATTAAATTGTGCAACACGGAATTACGAAATCTTTTAAATTTCACGTAAGTAAAACTACTTATGGTAATAAGTTCCTGTAGCATTGTCTAACATCTGGAAGGTGTTTTCCGTGATGTGGGAATGTATCATAGTGAAAATTCATGTCTTTTGTTGAAAATTAATTCACCGGAGGACAACAGCCTTTGGCGAATATATCTTGGTAGATCATCACACGTCGTGCTTGTGTTTTGTTTATGTTCATTCTGTGTTTCCAACCAAAAATACAAACATGTTGTGTCTTGAATGTGTGGTGAAATTCATACCGAGAGCCCCACAAACGATTCACGCATAGCCCCACAAACCATTTCTGGCAAGGTTAGGTTAGGAAGGCATAGTAAAAATTTGTCCCACAAACCATTGACGCATAGCCCCATGAACCATTTCTGGCAAGGTTAGGTTAGGCAAGCATAGTAAAAATTTTGTTTGTAAAACAATGCAAAAAAGTTTTAAAAAAAATCAACTTAGTATTTTTGGTAACGAAGGTTGAAACACTGCATAGTGGATGAAAATTGAAAAAACAAGCATGACACACAAATGTGTACATGCCATATTGTGTTTTCCGCAAGCGAAAACTAAAAGAAAGAAGTACTCGTAATGTGAAAAATTGTAATTACTTCCATTAAAAAAACGTGAATACACCTTGAACAATGTTTCACGAAGCAGATAGGTATGTACAAATGTTAAAAATGACGAAAAGAAGAAGTTACAGGTGTTCGGGGAATAGCAAATTTTTACCACGAATTTTTCTACATGCTACCGAACGCACGTAACTGTGCGATATCGCTTACTTTGCATGTCATGCTTGTGTTTTGTCGATTTGGAGTGGGTATGCAATGTTTCCAACCTTAACTGAAAAATACCTACTTTCGTGTTCATTATGTCATCACAAACCATTGACAGATAGCCCCACGGACCATTTCTGTGGGTTAGATTAGCATAGTTAAAAAAAAAATCTCATAAAAAGGCACGTTTGGAAACACTGGCGAGAACGTGTGACTTTCGACGCTCACGCCATCTGCAGGAACATAATGGAAACAAGGGCATAATGTTGTCGCCTTGCACAAAATCAAAGTTTATTATATCAAAAGTGCTTATTTCTTGTTGTGCAACATTCTACGGTGAGAAAATACTTCCGCGAACTTTCAAAATGCTACAGATTTCTGCATGTAGTTTCGGTAAAAATTTACACCTATAACTTCATAATTTCTTCAATTTTTGACATTTGTACTTACCTATCTGCTTCGCGGAACATTCCTTAAGGTGTATTGATGTTTTTTTGATCAAAGTAATTGCAATTTCTCACATTACGAGTACTTCTTTCACGTAGTCGTTTGGTAACGGTTCAGATTGTTTTATGATTTCTCCTAGCACAAAGACCAACTGTGGTAGAATTTTGAAAATCATTGTCACATGAAATTTTAACCTTCCTTAAAGTAATGAGCACTGTTTGGACGGTTCGAAACACTGGATACCCAATGAACATGAACAAATCAGGACACGTGATTATGTACGAATGTGTACGTGCCGAAGGCTATTCTCAGTCTGAGAATTAATTTTCAACAAACATGAATTTCCCCTATCATACATTCAAACATCACACAAAACACGTAAACAAGTACCGTAGTTTCTTCTGTAAAAATGAAGAAATTTGTCTCCGATATAACAGACATTGGAACGAGTTTACAATACCGGACCACTCTCCAATTTCTATGAAATTTTGCCTACTCACTAATTGTGAACTCCTAATCATGAATCTGCATGTAATAATTGGCGGTCAAGTATGGAAATCGAGAGAGAAAAAAACGAAATAAACTACGTTTTCTCAACCTAACCCTACCATAAGAACAACAGCTCTACGGAAAACACCATTTTCCCAACATGAAGAAATCAACAGGCAAGACAAGGTTTAGTTCTCTTAGCTAAAATATTTATTTTTCTTTGTATTTATGCTAATGGTCCCTAACCTAACCTCGTAGGCATTCCTCGTCTGACGTCAGCAAAATTGTTGTGCGCAAAGGAAGACCATTAACGAATTGCGAAAAAAAAGATGGTTCCGAATTGCTGTGTATGGACAATCACCGTGGTAAATTGCAAGGTTATTTTACAAGTTCTACACATAAATGTACAATTTTAAGAAGTGACCGCCAAATATGTATCACAGATATGTCATCAGGACACCGAAATTAGTACATAGGCGAAATTTTATAGAAATTGGAGATTGGTCCGGTATTGTAAACTCCTGCCCAGACATTTACCAAAATAACTACTTAGCAGCAAGTACATCAACACTGCCAATGAATATAACAAAATACATATGTGAAGAACGCCACATTTTCTTCAGCCGCAAATACAAGCCATGCAACTTTCATGATTTCCTACTATCTGAAATGTTCATTTACATCTTAGCCGGGAAGGACTGGTTTCGCAGATTGCAACCCTGCCATAAGGAGCATGGCGTGGTAATAAAATACCTAAGATAATGCTTTGGCGTTCTTGAGTTAATTACTCTTGATGGTAAAAATAGCCATATATGTTTTCATGACCTGGTCAAAATAGATGCAGCAGTTCAGAATATGGTCTGCTATGTAAAAAAATCCAGTCTCGCCATATTTATGAAAAATGGTAGTACATTTTATTTGAATCGAAGTGGAATGATTCACAGCAGTTGGACAGAACAGGGTAGCAGTTCCAATTGTTTAATGATATTTCTTAATGTATCCTAGTATAAATTCTAAATATAAATTCTATCGCAGAATTATGGTACTTGATTGAGTTTGTGTTTTAAGCCCACTCTATGGGCAGGAAGGCTAATCAGGACTAGCCCTACAGTCTAAAGTGGGATCCGCATCACTAAGTGTCTCCATCGGGTATCGAACCCGGAACCCTTGATTACAATGCGACGACGCCACCACAGCCCCATCGGGGAGAATTGTGGTAACGATTGTCACACTAAATTTAAATCTTTCTAGCCTAGTAAGTAATTAGGACTGTTTGGATTTCCGGAAACCGGTATTGATTGTCGAAAAACTATAAAAATTGCCTTATGCACGCATCCGCAATTCCCATGGAAGAAAGAGTATCGCACACTATTAGGGATGATTGTGGAAGTAAACTCGAAGCTTTCTGAAAGTAATTAGCACAGTTTGCTGTTCGAAAATCTCTAATGTACAGACAAAAAGAAAAATGATAATAATGAGTCATACTGTACCCTTCATATCAACATGTTCGTATTCCGTTGTCTCTTTGGCCAACTCGCGACTACAGTTTAGACTTTGCATTCTTCTTTCCTTTAATCGCACAAACATTGACATTCTTTCTAATCTTCGCCTCAGAAGCATTTTCTTCTCTTGGAGGTCTAACTTTACCAAATCTTTCAACTTCATCTTGCAGAAAAAATCAAAGTTGTTCCACACTCTCGAACTGAAGACTCTCGTAGCGTCTGCTGTGCTGACTAATGCATTCTGGTACCGGAAATGATGTCACGTTTAGTGTTGCCAACTTCAAGATGACGAAAGTTTTATTTTAAAGAGCTGTTCAATGCCAAACTTTTCTACTAGAGGCGCCACCCCTGTTATGAAGAATAATTTCGATCGTCATCTGGCTGCCCTAAGCAAAACGTACCATTAATAATAATAATAATAATAATAAATAAAATCATTATTATTAATAGGCCCCAAAATGAGGTTCAGTTAACACGTGTAACAATAATAGGTGCACCAATGTTACGTCTGTCATGTTATCACCGAATTGAAATGAGAAGTAAGCGACATGAACGCAGCAAAAACAACATGTAAAGCTGGTGGAGTAGGGTTGCCAGGAGTGTAAAAAAAAATCCATTGCAAGAGGCGGAAAATTATGCGAATAGCGGTTTATGAATTTCTTTTTTTTTTCGTGAGGGTGTTGGACAATTCACGAAATTCACTAGTATCACGAAAATGTATGCACGTACGGACACAAATGCAACTGTAAGGGGTAAATTGTAAAAAAAAAAACCCCCGGCCAGCAAGAATCGGTTAACCTAGGATTTCATAAATACAACATTTTATTATAAGGCTGCATAGTCCACATCATTCTTCCTACAATATTCTAGCATCTAGGGAAATGGCATCGAATTGAAATGTCACAAAATAACGTATAAGACAGAATAAATAAAAACTTAAAGTCCCGCGGCACCCAATTTGCGGCCCGCGAGAATTTGGTTTTACAATGTAGTCAAATCACGTTCCTTCGAAAATTACCTTGTACGCTCCATATCTATTTCTTCGAATCGGATTCTATGTTCTAGGGCATTTTCAATGTAATCATACGTACCGAGTATAAGAAGGAAATTTTAAAATTCCCTCATGCCCAAACTGTGGCACGCGAAGATCTGATAATCTAGGGTGTCCTAGGCACATTCTTTGTTTATCACCCTGTATAGTCAAAATATTTTTTCGAATGATATTTTACATTCCAGGGAACTTGCACCGAATTCAAATGTCGCATAATAACGTAAAAGAGGGAATAATGAAAAACTTAATGTTCCGCGGAATCCAACCTGTGGCCCGCAAGTAATTGTTTTCACCATGAAGTCAAAGCACGTTCCTTCGCCAATCACCCTGTATGATCCATATATTTCTTCCAATCGGATTCTAGGTTGTAAGGCATTTTAAATAGATTCATACGTACAGAGAATAAGGGCGAAATTTTAAAATTCCCTCTTGTCCAGACTGTGGCCCGCAAAGATCTGATAATATAGGGTGTCGTAAGCATATCCTTTGCTTATCACCGTGTATAGTCAAAACATTTCTTCGAATGATATTCTGCCTTCCAGGGAACATGAACCTAATTGAAATGTATCACAATAACGTATACGAGAGATTAATGAAAAACTTAATGTCCCGCGGTACCCAACTTGTGGCCCGCTAGGATTTGGCTCTACCATGAAGTCAAAGCACGTTCCTTTGCCAATCACAATGAATGCTCAATATATTTATTCGAATCAGATTCTAGGTTGTAAGGCATTTTAAATGGAATCATACGTACAGAGTATAAGGTGAAATTTTAAAATTTCCTCATGCCCAAACTGTGGCACGCGAAGATCTGATAATCTAGGGTATCGTAAGTACATCAATTGTCTATCGCCTTGTATAGTCAAAATATTTCTTCGAATGATATTCTACCTTCCAAGGAAATTGAACAGAATTGAAACATAGTATAATAACGTAAACTTTGGAATAATGAAAAATTTAATGTCCCGCGGAACCCAACCCGTGGCCCGCAAAAAAATTGGTTTTACAATGACGTCAAAGCAAGTTTGTTCGTCAATCACCCTGTATGTTCCATTTATTCTTTCGAATCGGATTCTAGGTTCTACGAAATTTTGAACGGAATCATACGTATCGAGTATAACGGGGAAATTTTAAAATTTCCTCATGTCCAACGTGTGGCCCGCGAAGATCTGATAATCTAGGGTGTCGTAAGGACATAAATTGTCTATCGCCTCATATAGTCAAAATATTTCTTCGAATGATATTCTACCTTCCAGGGAACTTGCACCGAATTGAAATGTCGCATAAAAACGTATACGAGGGAATAATGAAATAAGCTTAATGTCCCTCGGTACACAACCTGTGGACCGCAAGAAATCAATTTCACCATGAAGTCAAAGCACGTTCCTTCGCCAATCACCCAGTATGCTCCATATATTTCTTCGAATCGGATTCTACGTTCTAGGGCATTTTCAATGGAATCAGACATACCGACTACAAAAGGGGAATTTAAATTTCCCTCTTGTCCAAACTGTGGCGCGCGAAGATCTGATAATCTAGGGTTTCGTAAGCACATCCTTTGATTATCACCCTGTATAGTCAAAATATTTTTTCGAATGATATTCTACCTTCCAGGGAACTTGCACCAAATTGAAATCTCGCATAATAAAGTATACGAGGGAATAATGAAAAACGTAATGTCCCGTGGAACGCAAACTGTAGACCGCCAGGATTTGGTTTTACCATGAAGTCAAATGGCGTTCCTTCGCCACTCACCCTGTATGCTCCGTATATTTCTTCGAATCGGATTCTAAGTTCTACTGCATTTTCAATGGAATCATACGTACAGAGTATATGCCCAAATTTTAAAATTTCTTCTTGTCCAAACCGTGACCCGCGAAGATCTGATAATCTAGGGTGTCCTAGGCACATCCTTTGTTTATCACCCTGTATAGTCAAAATATTTCTTAGAATGATATTTTAACTTCCAGGGACCATGAACAGCATTGACATGTTTCATAATAACTTATACGAGCGAATAATGAAAAACTTAATGTCCCGCGGTACACAACCTGTGGCCCGCGGGAGATTGGTGTCAACATGAAGTCAAATCACGTTCTTTCGCCAAACACCTTGTATGCTCTATAGATTTATTCGAATCGGATTCTTGGTTCTAGGGCATTTTCTATGGGATCATAGGTACCGGGTATAAGGGGGAAAAATTTATAATTCCCTCATGTCCAAACTGTGGCATGTGAAGACCTGATAATCTAGGGTGTCGTAAGCACATCCTTTGTATATCACCATGTATAGTCAAAATATTTCTTCGAATGATATTCTACTTTCCAGGGAACTTGCATCGAATTGAAATGTCGCATAATAAAGAATACGAGAGAATAATGAAAAACTTAATGTCCCGTGGAACCAACCTGTGGCTGCGAGGATTTGTCTTTATCATGAAGTCAAAGCAAGATCCTTCGTCAATCACCCTGTATGATCCATATATTTTTTCCAAACGGATTCTTGCTTCTAGACCATTTTCAATGGAATCATACGTACCGAGTATAAGGGGGAAAATTTGTAGTTCCCTCATGTCCAAACTGTGGCACGTGAAGACCTGATCATCTAGGGTGTCGTAGGCACATCCTTTGTTTATCACCCTGTATAGTCAAAATATTTCTTCAAATGATATTCTACCTTCCAGGGAACTTGTTCCGAGTTGAAATGTCACATAATAACATATCCGAGGGTATAATGAAAAACCTAATGCCCCGTATTACCCAACCTGTGTCTCGCGAGGATTTGGTTTTACCATGAAGTCAAATAACCTTCCTTCGTCAGTCACCCTGTAGTCTTCATATATTTCTTCGAATCGGATTCTAGGTTCTAGGGCATTTTAAATAGAATCATAAGTACCGAGTATAAGCGGGAAATTTTAATATACCCCCATGTACAAACTGTGGCAGGCGAAGATCTGATAAACTAGGGTGTCGTAGGCACATCCCTTTTGTATCACCCTGTATAGTCAAAATATTTCTTCCAATGATTTTCTACCTTCCAGCGAACATGAACTGAATTGAAATGTAGCTTAATAACGTATACGAGGGAATAATGAAAAACGTAATCTCCCGTGGAACGCAAACTGTGGACAGCGAGGATTTTGTTTTACCATGAAGTCAAATGACGTTCCTTCGCTAATCACTCTGTATGCTCCATATATTTCGTCGAATTGGATTGTAAGTTTTAAGGCATTTTCAATGGAATCATACGTACAGAGTATATGCCCAAATTTTAAAATTCCTTCATGTCCAAATTGTGGCCCGCGAAGATCTGATAATCTAGGGTGTCGTTGGCACATCCTTTGTTTATCACCCTGTATAGTCAAAATATTTCTTCAAATGATATTATGCCTTCCAAGGAACTTGTACCGAATTGAAATGTCACATAATGACGTATTCGAGGGAATAATGAAAAACGTAATGTTCCGTGGTACACAATCTGTGGCTCCCGAGGATTTGGTCTTACCATGATGTCAAATCACCTTTTTTCGTCAATCACCCTGTATGCTCCATATATTTCTTCGAATCAATTTCTAGGTTCTAGGGTATTTTAAATGGAATCAGACGTACCGACTACAAAGGGGGAATTTTATATTTCCCTCATGTGCAAACTGTGGCCCGCGAATTTCTTATCACTGTGTAACAAATTTACAACTTTTTTCTCTTTCCGAAATGAATGCAACTGTTTCCGATAGAACTTGTCATGCTGATTACAGTGGTGTAACTGAAATTCCTGTATCAGCCTCAGATTTCGAGAAATAATAGTTGAAAATTTTATTATGTAATGTAAATGTTATGCTATTTGAAGCACTGCAGGAAGTGGGATGTAACGAAGAATGAAACTAAAAGTAATTCGTTTTTGAAATTACACAGTACAAGAAGCAAAGATTACAATGCAATCGATCTACATAAATACCAGTACTGGTAACAAAATAAATACCCTGCCCGACCCCTGTCCCACATCCCTAGCTGCTCCCTTATACCACCCTGAGTCAAAGGTACCTACGTAAACGCCTAAATGAAATTAACATCAATTCAAGAGCTACAAATATATATTATGAACAAAATATGTTATGTATTACACCAATAGGTATCAGAAGTAACAATATTGATCAAATTAAGTAATGTACATACATCCAAGGATG
Organism: Lepisma saccharinum; assembly: GCF_977018435.1. Taxonomy (NCBI): domain Eukaryota; kingdom Metazoa; phylum Arthropoda; class Insecta; order Zygentoma; family Lepismatidae; genus Lepisma; species Lepisma saccharinum. Next base: position 15,626,272 of record NC_139230.1, on the reverse strand, counting down.
ATACATAAAGTAACATGTATAAAGATGTTCAAGGTAGTCTTATCGGCGCTTCCGTTTGTACTGAGCACTCTCGTTTCAAGCTTCAACATAAGTCAGCTAACATAGTAATCCCACACTTTCCCTTGTACCTTTCTTGCAAGACACGAATGGTCTGATGAAATCGTTCACCATGTTCATCTTCTGGGAAGAAATCTAAGTGACTGTGTAGATAATGAAGCTTTTGGGATATATAACAACCCATTGCATGAAAGCTCAGTAGCAGTTCTTCTACAAGTTCGGCATATTGTTCAGATTTTCGGTTTCCAAGGAAATTTGTTATCACATTCTTCAGTGCAACCCACGTTCTTTTCTCATTTTCATGCAGGATTTTGTCGAATGTTTAATGAGATCTCTAATCTGTTGTCCGACGAAGATTCCTTCCTTTAACTTTGCATTTGAGATATGTGGAAATATTGTCTTTAGGTACTGGAAACCACTACCCTCTTTATCTAGTGCCTTCACAAACACCTTCATTAATCCTAATTTTATGTGTAATGGTGGTAAGTACACATTTTTTTGATCAACAAGAGGTGTGTAACTAACACTTTTCTGGCCAGGAACCATCGACTTTCTTGTGGGCCAGTGTTTCAGACGATAGTGTTTCTCTTTTGCCCTGCTAACCCATTCACACAGAAAACAACAGTGTTTTGTATGTCCTGACTGAATTCCCAAAAGCAGACCAAGAACCTTAAAATCAGCACAAATGTGCCAAGGATGATCCGCATACTTCATTCTGTCAAGCAAGAGCTTCATATTTTGGTATGATTCTTTCATACCTACAGCATAGGTGACTGGAATAGCAGGGGGACTATTGCTATTGTGTAATAACACAGCTTTAAGACTGACTTTCAAAGAATCAACAAATAAACGCCATTGATTCATGTCATACTCAATGTTTAATGCAGACATAAGTCCACACACATCTGAACAGAACACCAAACCTTCCTGACAGCTGAAAAAATTCACTAGATCACTTCCACGACAGCGATACATTGTTACTTTCGTGTCCTTTCCCAAAAGGTTGCAACCTTGTGGTCTGGAAGCTAATAGTTCAGCCTGTTATTTGGACAATTGCAGATCTCTCACGAGATCATTTTTTTCTGCTTGCCATATTATATGTGGTTCCTTTGCGTTCCCCACATACACAGGATCTTCACTTCCTTCACTTTCGGATTCACGTTCAGTATCAGAGTCACTCAACGTCCAAGAAATTGGTGGCACAGGAACAGGAACTCATTACAGTGTGGAACAGGCCTAATAGCAGAAGGTACACATGGATAGTTGATTGACTTGTTTGTTTTTGCGGTTATTCCACGAATGTTTGTTAAACAAAAATAACAGTCTGTGGTGTGGTCTTGTGGCTCACGGCACACCATTGGCACGGCTAATGGTATTGCCTTGTGTGTTCCGTTCAACCATCCCCGAAGGTTCACAGCACAGGATTTACAACACACGTGCGGAGCCCATTTTTAATCCTGGTCCCCGACTTTGCAGGAAAAGTACAATTTATAAGCCTTTTCCACAGCAGGTGTCAGGTGAGTAACATTCGACTTAACAGTCACTCTTCCACATATGTAACAGAACTTGTTTGGGTTATTTACACAACTTCTTGGCATGATTTACAATAAAGATACATCAAACACATATAATGTCAGAACCGGAGATACTTGTCACATCCGAACAGGAATATCTAACAGTCACACGTAGCAACAAACTGAAATCTTTGTGCTGCAAGTCCAGCTTTCAGTACCTTCTGAGCAGTACATTAACACTGTGTGAACTCGTACAAGAGTTCTTGGAACAGACAAACATCCAGAACAACAATGAATAACAACACACAAATACACTCTCAATAATGTACCACCGGCTTCTGATACGGATTTTCATGCAGTGTTGCAGCTTCACAAGGGGAAGTGTTGCCACCTTGAAAGAGGGAAATTTCGTATTTTAAAAATCCCTTTTTCCCCATTTGCGGGAAAATGGAGGCTGATACAAACAAATGCACTAGTGCTCCTACATCAGGGTACCAAGGGGTATTATGGTCACTACATACCATCCAGGAAAGAAAACCTTTGTTACACAGTCTAATCTAAGCAGTGTTCCGCAACCGGTGTGCCGCGGCACACTAGTGTGCCTTCACAAGGAAAAAGGTGTGACGTGAACTTTTACTTCCTATTGTAATATTGTAAGAAATTAATTGTCGATTTGAAGTAAGAAGGTGCATGTTTATTCTTGCTGATAACTGTTATATTTTCATAGAAATTAAATGTAATTTATTTACTCAATATTGTTATAGTTTGCTCATCTTATATGTATTCTCGCCTGTAATATTGGGCCGTATTGATGGGTTACAGGCGGCAGGCTTTGTGTTCACCGCAAAGAAAGCCGCGTAAGACTTTTAGCAAGCACCAATCATACAATAGAGCTATTCAAGCGAGTTCTTTGTTTGTAACACTGCATCTTTTGTGTACGGCTGGATGTTTTGTGCCTGTTTGTCGGCGCTTCTTAAACTTTATTGCTCTTTTCCTTCGCCGAAGAACCCACACATTGTCAGACAAAAATTACAGTATTTCAGTTCAGGTCTATCACAGCTGTACTCTGCAGTAGAAACGAAAATATTCTGACTAGTATGGATAAGATTTAAGGATTTATTAATAAGTTGAACTTGTGGATACAGACAATTAAAATAGATCGTGAGAGATGTTTCAAACTGTATTGCCCCTTACTGACAATAACAAGGTGTTGATGGACTTGATTAAAGAACATTTAGTACTCTTGCAGCAGACTTTGAAAAAATATTTTGGAGAGAGCGTTGAAGATTTTGACTGGGTACTCGATCCATTCAGTATGGATTCGAAATATCTTCCGAAAAATTTTCGCTTACAAGAGGAACTGACAGATTTAAAAGCAGACAGAACATTGAAATTAAAATTTTTCGAAGTGCCTTTGGATACATTTTGGTTGTCAATAAGCAGTGAATACCCGGCTATCTCCGAGATGGCAGTTAATGTGTTATTACCATTTCAACTACTTATTTGTGTGAACTGGGCTTCTCGACGTTGACTGCAATTAAAACATCAAAGAGAGAGAGACTCAAATCCATCGATGAAGAAATGAGACTTACTTCGTCAAGGATTCCGCCACGAATCAGCCGTCTGTGTGCAGCTAAGCAGGCTCAAGTATCACATTGAAGGTATGAGTAGAGTTATTTAGTTTAAAATTCGTATTAGAAATGTGTATTTTCTACAGTGAATTAAAGTTAATAAATTTTTAATAAATGCATAAGTATATTCATGTTTTATAATAATAATAATAGCAACAATGACAATAATAATAATTGATTACATAACGACGTAATATTTCGTAATTATATTAAGTTTCATATGATTTTGAGGGGACAGACATTTTGGTGTACCGTGTTGAGTCTAGGCCCGTCTGGGGTGTGCCGTGAGTAAAAAAAGGTTGCGGAACACTGGTCTAAGGTGTCGAAAGCACATCCTTTGCTTATCACCGTGTATAGTAAAAACATTTCTTCGAATGATATTCTACCTTCCAGGGAACATGAACCGAATTGAAATGTCGCAGAATAACGTATACGAGGTAATAATGAAAAACTTCATGTCCCGCGGAACACAACCTGTGGCCCGCGAGGGATTGGCTTCACCATGAAGTCAAATCACGTTTATTTGTTAATCACCTTGTAAGCTACATATATTTATACGAATCGGATTCTTTTTTCTAGGGCATTTTCAATGGAAGCATACGTACCGAGAATAAGGGGGAAAATTTATAATTCCCTGATGTCCAAACTGTGGCACGTGAAGATCTGATAATCTAGGGTGTAGTAAGCACATCCCTCTTGTATCACCTTGTATAGTCAAAATATTTCTTCGAATGATATTCTACCTTCCAGGGAACTTGAACCGAATTGAAATGTCGCATAATAACGTAGAAGAGGGAATAATGAAAAACATTATGTCCGGTGGAACGCAAATTGTGGCTCGCGAGGATTTGGCTTAACCATGAAGTCAAATCAGCTTTTTTCGTCAATCTCCCTGTAAGCTCCATATATTTCTTCGAATCAATTTCTAGGTTCTAGGGTATTTTAAATTGAATCAGACGTACCGACTACAAAGGGGAACTTTACATTTCCCTAATGTCCAAACTGTGGCCCGCGAAGTTCTGATAATCTAAGGTGTCGTAAGAACATTCTTTGCTTATCACCGTGTACAGTCAAAATATTTCTTCGAATGATATTCTACGTTCCAGGGAACACAATCTGTGGCCCGCGAGGGATTGGCTTCACCATGAAATCAAATCACGTTTATTTGTTAATCACCGTGCATGCTCCATATATTTATACGAATCGGTTCTTGGTTCTAGGGCATTTTCAATGGAATCATACGTACCGAGTATAAGATTAATAAAATTAATAATTTCCTCATGTCCAAACTGTGGCACCTGAAGATCTGATAATCTAGGGTGTAGTAAGCACATCCCTCTTGTATCACCTTGTATAGTCAAAATATTTCTTGGAATGATATTCTATTTTCCAGCGAACATGCACCGAATTGAAATGTCGCTCAATATAATATATAGGAGGGAATAAAAAAAACGTAATGTCCAAACTGTGGCCCGCAAGGATTTGGTTTTACCATGAAGTCAAATCGTGTTCCTTCGCCAATCACCCTGTATGCTCCATATATTTCTTCGAATCGGATTCTAGGTTCTAAGGCATTTTGAATTGAATCATATGTACAAAGTATATGCCCAAATTTTCAAATTCCCACACGTCCAAACTGTGTCCCGCGAAGATGTGATAATCTAGGGTGTCGTAGGCACATCCTTTGTATATCACCCTGTATACTCAAAATATTTCTTCGAATGATATTCTACTTTAGAGGGAACTTGAATCGAATTGAAATGTCACATAATAACGTAGATGAGGGAATAATGAAAAACCTAATGTTCCGTGGTACCCAACCTGTGGCTCCCTAGGATTTGCTTTTACTATGAAGTCAAATCATCTTCCTTCGTCAATCACCCTGTATGCTAAATATATATTCCTTCAAATCCGAATCTAGTTTCTAGGAAATTTTGAACGGAATAATACGTACCGAGTATAACGGGGAAATTTCAAAATTTCCTCATGTCCAAAGTGTGGAACGCGAAGATCTGGTAATCTAGGGTGTCGTAAGTACATCAATTGTCTATTGCCTTGTATAGTCGAAATATTTCTTCGAATGATATTCTACCTTCCAGGGAACATGAACCAAATTGAAATGTCGCATAATGTCGTATACGAGGGAAGAATGAAAGACTTAATATCCCACGGTACACAACCTGTGGTCCGCGAGAGTTTGGTTTCAACATGAAGACAAATCACGTTCCTTCGAAAATCACCCTGTATGCTCCATATATTTTTTCGAATCGGATTTTTGGTTCTATGGCATTTTCAATGGAATCATACTTACCAAGTATAGGGGGGAAAATTTATAATTCCCTCATGTCCAAACTGTGGCACATGAAGACCTGATAATCTAGTGTGTCGTAAGCACATCCTTTGTTTATCACCCTGTATGGACAAAATATTTGTTCGAATGATATTCTACTTTCAAAGGAACTTGAACCGAATTCAAATGACGCATAATAAAATATACGAGGGAATAATGAAATAAAACTTAATGTCCCTGGGTACACAACCTGTGGCCAGCAAGAAATTGTTTTCTCCATGAAGTCAAAGCACGTTCCTTCGTCAATCACTCTGTATGCTCCATGCATTTCTTCGAATCAATTTCTAGGATCTATGGCATTTTCCATGGAATCAAACGTACCGCCTACAAAGGGGGAAATTTAAATTTCCCTCATGTCCAAACTGTGGCCCGCAAAGATCTGATAATCTAGGGTGTAATAGGCACATCCTTTGTTTACACCCTGTAGAGTCAAAATATTTTTTCTAATGATATTCTACCTTCCAGGGAATATGAACCGAATTGAAATATCGCATAATAACATATACGAGGGAATAATGAAAAACATTATGTCCCGTGGAACGCAAATTTTGGCTCGCGAGGATTTGGCTTAACCAAAATTTCAAATCACGTTCCTAAGCCAATCACCCTGTATGCTCCATATATTTATTCGATTCGGATTCTAGGTTCTAAGGCATTTTGAATGGACACATACGTACAGAGTATATGCGCAAAATTTTAGAATTCCCTCATGTCCAAACTGTGGAACGCGAAGATCTAATAATCTATGGTGTTGTAGGCACTTCCATTGTTTATCACCCTGTAAAGCGAAAATATTTCTTCGAATGATATTCTACCTTCCAGGGAACATGAACCGAATTGAAATGACTCATAATAACGTATACGAGCGAATAATGATAAACTTAATGTCCCTCGGTACCCACCATGTGGCCTGCAAAAAATTGGTTTTGCAATGACGTCAAAGCAAGTTTGTTCGTCAATCACCCAGTATGCGCCATATATTTCTTCGATTCGGATTCTACGTTTTAGGGCATTTTCAATGGAATCAGACGTACCGACTACAAAGTGGGAATTTTAAATTTCCCTCTTGTCCAAACAGTGGCGGAAGAAGATCTGATAATTTAGGGTGTCGTAAGCACATCCTTTGTTTATCACCCTGTATAGTCAAAATATTTCTTCGAATGATATTCTACTTTAGTGGGAACTTGAACAGAATTGAAATGTCACATAATAACGTATCCAAGGGAATAATGAAAAACTTAATCTTCCGTGGTACACAACCTGTGGCTCCAAAAGACTTGGTTTTACCATGAAGTCAAATCACCTTCCTTCGTCAATCACCCTGTATGCTCCATATATTTCTCGAATCGGATTGTAGGTTCTAGGGCATTTTCAATGGAATCATACCTACCGACTACAAAGAGGGAAATTTAATTTCCCCTCATGTCCAAACTTTGGCCCGCGAAGATCTGATAATCTAGGGTGTCGTAGGCAAATTCATTGTTTATCACCCTGTATAGTCAAAATATTTCTTCGAATGATATTCTACTTTAGAGGGAACTTGAACCGAATTGAAGTGTCACATAATAACGTATTCGAGGGAATAATGAAAAACCTAATGTCCCGTGGTACACAACCTGTGGCTCCAAAGGATTTGCTTTTACCATGAAGTCAAATCACCTTTCTTCGTCAATCACCCTGTATGCTCCATATATTCCTTCAAACCCGATTCTAGGTTCTAGGAAATCTTGAACGGAATCATACGCACCGAGTATAGCGGGAAATGTTTAAAATTTCCTCATGTCCAAAGTGTGTCCCGCGAAGATCTGATAATCTAGAGTGTCGTAAGTACATCAACTGTCTATTACCTTGTATAGTCGAAATATTTCTTCGAATGATATTCTACCTTCCAGGGAACATGAACCAAATTGAAATGTCGCATAATAACGTATACCAAGGAATAATGAAAGACTTAATATCCCGCGGTACACAACCTGTGGTCCACGAGAGTTTGGTTTCAACATGAAGTCAAATCACGTTCCATCAAAAATCACCTTGTATGATACATATATTTTTTCGAATAGGATTTTTGGTTTTAGGGCAATTTTCAATGGAATCATACGTACCGAGTATAGGGGGAAAATTTATAATTCCCTCATGTCCAAACTGTGGCATGTGAAGACCTGATAATCTAGGGTGTTGTAAGCACATCCTTTGTTTATTACCCTGTATGGACAAAATATGTCTTCGAATGATATTCTACTTTCGATGGAACTTGAACCGAATTCAAATGAGGCATAATAAAATATACGAGGGAATAATGAAAAACTTAATGTCCTGTGGTACCAAACCTTTGACCGCGAGGATTTGCCGTTACCATGATGTCAAAGCACAATTCTTCGTCAATAACCCTGTATGCTCCATATATTTCTTCGAATCTATTTCTAAGATCTATGGTATTTTCCATGGAATCAGACGTACCGCATACAAAAGCGGAACATTTAAATTTCCCTCATGTCCAAACTGTGGCCCGCAAAGATCTGATAATCTAGGGTGAAATAGGCACAACCCTTGTTTATCACCCTGCATAGTCAAAATATTTCTTCGAATACTATTCTACCTTCCAGGGAATATGCACCGAATTGAAATGTCGAATAATAACGTATACAAGGGAATAATGAAAAACATTATGTTCCGTGGAACGCAAATTGTTGCCCGTGAGGATTTGGTTTTACCATGAAGTCAAATCATGTTCCTTCACCGATCACCCTGTATGCTCCATATATTTCTTAAGATCGTATAATAGGTTCTAAGGCATTTTCAATGGAATCATACGTACAGAGTATAAACGCAAGAATTTAAAATTCCCTCATGTTCAAACTGGGGCACGTGAAGAACTTATGATCTAGGGTGTCGCAAGAAAATCCTATATTTATCACCATGTATAGTCGAAATATTTCTTCGAATTATATTCTACCTTCCAGGGAAAATGAACACTATTGAAATGACTCATAATAACGTTTACGTGCGAATAATGATAAACTTAATTTCCCACGGTACCCACCATGTGGCCCGCAAAAATAGGTTTTACAATGACGTCAAGGCAAATTTGTTCGTCAATCACCCTGTATGTACCACTTATTCCTTCGAATCGGATTCCAGGTTCTAGGAAATTTTGAACGGAATCATACGTATCGAGTATAACGGGGAGATTTTAAAATTTTCTCATGTCCAACGTGTGGCCCGCGAAGATCTGATAATCTAGGGTGTCGTAAGTACATTAATTGTCTATCGCCTTGTATATTCAATATATTTCTTCGAATGATATCCTACCTTCGAGGGAACTTGAACGAAATTGAAATGGCGCATAATAAAGCATACGAGTCAATAATGAAAAACGTAATCTCCCGTGGAACACAAAATGTGGACCGCGAGGATTTGGTTTTACCATGAAGTCAAATGACATTCCTTCGCTAATCACCCTGTATGCTCCATATATTTCTTCGAATCGGATTGTAAGTTCTAAGGCATTTTCAATGGAATCATACGTACAGAGTATATGCCCAAATATTAAAATTCCTTCATGTCTAAACTGTGGCCCGCGAAGTTCTGATAATCTAGGATGTCGTACGCACATCCTTTGTTTATCACCCTGTATAGTCAAAATATTTCTTCAAATGATATGATGCCTTCCAGGGAAAATGAACCGAATTGAAATGTCGCATAATGACGTATACGAGGTAATAATGAAAAACTTAATGTCCCGCGGAACACAACCTGGGGCCCGCGACGAATTGGCTTCACCATGAAGTCAAATCAACTTTTTTCGTCAATCATCCTGTATGCTCCATATATTTCTTGGAGTCAATTTCTAGGTTCTATCGTATTTTAAATGGAATCAGACGTACCGACTACAAAGGGCGAATTTTATATTTCCCTCATGTCCAAACTGTGGCCCGCGAAGTTCTGATAATCTAAGGTGTCGTAAGAACATCCTTTGCTTATCACCGTGTATAGTCAAAATATTTCCTCGAATGATATTCTACGTTCCAGGGAACATGAATCGAATTGATATGTCGCATAATAACGTATACCAGGGAATAATGAAAAACTTAATGTCCGCGGAACACAACCTGTGGCCCGCGACGGATTGGCTTTACCATGAAGTCAAATCACGTTTATTTGTTAATCACCTTGTATGCTCCACATATTTATACGAATCGGGTTCTTGGTTCTAGGGCATTTTCAATGGAATCATACGTACCAAGTATAAGGGGGAAAATTTATAACTTTCCAGCGAACATGCACCGAATTGAAATGTCGCTTAATAAAGTATACGATGGGTTTAAAAAAACGTAATGTCCAAACTGAGGCCCGCCAGGATTTGGTTTTACCATGAAGTCAAATCATGTTCCTTCGCCAATCACCCTGTATGCTGTATGCTACATATATTTCTTCGAATCGGATTATAGGTTCTAATGCATTTTGAATGGAATCATACGTACAAAGTATATGCCCAAAATTTTCAAATTCCCACAGGTCTAAACTGTGGCCCGAGAAGATGTGATAATCTAGGGTGTCGTAGGCACATCCTTTGTTTATCACCCTGTATGGTCAAAATATTTCTTCGAATGATATTCTACCTTCCAGGGAACATGAACAGCATTGAAATGTCTCATAATAAAGTATACGAGCGAATAATGAAAAATTGAATGTCCCTCGGAACACGAATTGTGGCCCGCGGCGGATTGGTTTCAACATAAAGTCAAATCAAGTTTAATACCCATCTCCTTGTATGCTCCATATATTTATTCGAATCGGATTCTTGGTTCTAGGGCATTTTCTATGGGATCAAAGGTACCGAGTTTATGGGGGAAAATTTATAAATCCCTCATGTCCAAACTTTTTACTGGTCGCGGTGGCTCAGTCGGAAACGCGTCTGACTACCATGCTAAAGGTCCCGGGTTCGATCCCCGACCGGTTCAAATCCGGGAACTTTTCTAACGTTGGAAGCGGCCCCAGCGCCCACCCAGCGTCGAATAACATGGGTACCTGGAGAAACCTGGGGAGTAAAGGCGGTCAGGGGCGTGATGCTGATCACATCACTCCCACTCACGACCGGATCAAGAAAGTGTGAGGCGTTACCCCCACACCCCCTATACGCCTTCATGGCGTGGTGCTAAGCACAGGGGAACACTTTACTTTACTTTTCATGTCCAAAACTTTGACACGTGAAGATCTGATAATCTAGGGTGTCGTAAGCACATCAATTGTCTATCGCCTTGTATAGTCAAAATATTTCTTCGGATGATATTCCACTTACCAGGGAGTTGCACCGAATTGAAATGTCGCATAATAACGTATACGGGGGAAAATTGATAAAAAAAACTAATGTCCCTCGGTACACAACACGGGGCCCGTTACAAATTAGTCACGCCATGAAGTCAAAGCATGTCCCTTCGCCAATCACCCTGTATGCTCCATATATCTCTTCGAATCGGATTCTAATCTAATGATCTAGGGTGTCGTAAGAACATCCCTTGCTTATCACCCTGTATAGTAAAAATATTCCTTCAAATGATATTATGCCTTCCAGGGAACTTGCACCGAATTGGAATGTCACTTAATAACGTATCCGAGGGAATAATGAAAAACTTAATGTCCCGTGGAACCCTACCTGTGGCTGCGAGGATTTGCCTTTATAATGAAGTCAAAGCACAATTTTCCGTCAACCACCATGTGTGTAAATATATTTCTTTGTATCAGATTCTTCGTTCAAGGGCATTTTCAATGGAATCATACGTACCGAGTATAAGGGGGGAAATTCATAATTCCCTCATGTCCAAACTGCGGCACGTGACGAACTGATAATCCAGGGTCTCGTAAACACATCCTTTGTTTATGACCCTGTATAGTCAAAATATTTATTCGAAAGATATTCTACCTTCCAAGGAACTTGCACCGAATTGAAATGTAGCAGAATAATAATACGACGGAATAATGAAAAACGTAATATCCCTCGGTATACAGCCTGTGGCCGCGAGGATTTCTTTTTACCATGAGGTCAAAGCACGATCCTTCGTCAATCACCCTGTATGCTGAATGTATTTCTTCGAATCGGGTTCTTGGTTCTAGACAATTTTAAATGGAATCAGACGTACCGACAACAAAGGAGGAATATTAAATTTCCCTCATGTTCAAACTGTGGCCCGCAAAGCTCTGATAATCTAGGGTGTAATAGGCACAACCTTAGTTTATCACCCTGCATAGTCAAAATATTTCTTCGAATAATATTCTACCTTCCAGGGTATATGTACCGAATTGAAATGTCGAATAATAACGTTTACGAGCGAATAATGATAAACTTGATGTCCCTCGGTACCCACCATGTGGCCCGCAAAAATTGGTTTTACAATGACGTCAAAGCAAGTTTGGTCGTCAATCACCCTGTATGTACCACTTATTCCTTCGAATCGGATTCCAGGTTCTAGGAAATTTTGAACGGAATCATACGTATCGAGTATAACGGGGAAATTTTAAAATTTCTTTAAGTGTCCAACGTGTGGCCCGCGAAGATCTGATAATCTAGGGTGTCGTAAGTACATCAATTGTCTATCGCCTTGTATAGTCAATATATTTCTTCGAATGATATTCTACCTTCGAGGGAACTTGCAACTAATTGAAATGTCGCATAAAAACGTATACGAGGGAATAATGAATGAAACTTAATGTCCCTCTGTTACACAACCTTTGGACCGCAAGAAATCAGTTTCACCATGAAGTCAAAGCACGTCCCTTCGCCAATCACCCAGTATGCTTTATATATTTCTTCGATGCGGATTCTACGTTCTAGGGGATTTTCAATGGAATCAGACGTACCGACTAAAAAGGTGGAATTTTAAATTTCCCTCTTGTCCAAACTGTGGCGCGCGAAGATCTGATAATCTAGAGTGTTGTAAGCAAATCCTTTGGTTATCACCCTGTATAGTCAAAATATTTCTTCGAATGATATTCTACCTTCCAGGTAACTTGAACGGAATTGGAATGTCGCATAATAAAGTATACGAGGGAATAATGAAATACGTAATGTCCCGTGGAACGCAAACTGTGGACCGCGAGGATTTGGTTTTACCATGAAGTCAAATGGCGTTCCTTCGCCAATCACCCTGTATGCTCCATATACAACCTTAGTGACAATGAAGTTCGACCAGTCACAAATATAGGAGTGCGTTGTGAAAGAAGGAGAACACATGCATATGCTGAACATATTTTATTCAGCAGGCTACATGGAACAAAGGAAAACATAAATTTCCGCTGCAACGCAGCAATGTATGGTGTCCACACAAAATAAAACATTTTCGTCCATCTACACGTGACATTGAAGTTCGACCACTGTTAGAAGGGATCCTGTTTACCATGGTGTGACGCCGCCCCGTCGAAGAATAACTGTGGCAATACGTCGGGGCATGCTGCGGACGAGTCGTTCAGGGTATTCCACATCGATGCGGTGCCATTCCTCCTGCAGGCAGGCGATAAGCGCAGCCACTGTCGTGGGTCCCCTGTGTTGCACACGCCACACATTCTCAATGGGCGAGAGGTCGGGACTCGATGGTGGCCATGGCAGAGTTCCCACGTGATGGCGAGTCAACCATTCTCTTGTCAGCCGCGCTGTATGAGGCCTGGCATTGTCGTGTTGAAAGATGAGACGCCGCCTATGGAACAGGTGCCTTCGCACTGTGGGAAGATGCCGCTCCAGTATGCGTGTATAGGTGTGTGCATTTACAATGCCCTCACAGACGTGTAGTGGGTCAACCCCAGATGCCGTCATGCATCCCCATACCATCACTGACGCAGGTTTCTGTACCCGACGTGCATAACATTTTGCTTCATTCTGTTCCTCCTTATGACAAATGACTGTTTTAAGTATTTTCCCGTACACAACATTGAAAATGGATTCGTCCGTCCACAAAACTATGTTCCACTGCCGAAATGTCCATCCCCGATACATTCGTGCCCACCGTAGTCGATTGCCTTTGTTCAACATGGAAAGGAAGGGTTTACGTTTCGCCTTGTACACTCGGTAACCGCATCGCTGTAGGTAACGGCGAATGGTTCTGGTTGACACTTCAATGTGAAAGCGTTCTCGAGTCCACAGTCGTAATTCGGCCACAGAAACATGATTTTTGGTCTGGATATAGCGCCTAAATATCCGTAGGTCACGCACGCTCAGCAGGCGTTTTCGACCGGGGGGCCTTACCTGGCTCTGTAGTACACGTATTTTGGTGGTGTTTGATGATGCAGTGGACGGTTGACTTGGGTAAGTTCAGTTGGCGCCCTATTTCCCGTTCACTGAGTCCATCCCGTTGCAACTCCACCACTCTTCTCCTCACGGTGTTGCCAATAGGTTTGCCCCTGGCCATGGTGATGTTGCACTGCGGTTCCTCGGTGCACAGCACGCGCTTATATACGGCGGACTCCCTTATCGTGTCCGTGACGTCATGCTTCCGTCGAATGCGCCACTATCTGGAATTTACCGCATGGGTCTGGTGCCTGGTCGAAGTTCAATGTCACGTGTATAGTTCGCCGTTTTCGTTCTTTACGTGACCTTAGGTGCAACATGCTGGGATCACGATTCTTGCCTGCTCACACGCCTCCTCTTACACACATGCGTTACTTCTGCGGGTCACCCATTCCACCGCCTATGTCTCTGTGCATTTAATCACGTATTCCTTTCTAGTCGAACATCATTGTCACCAAGGTTGTATTTCTTCGAATCGGATCCTAAGTTCTAATCATTTTCAATGGAATCATACGTACAGAGTATATGCCCAAAATTTCAAATTCCTTCATGTCCAAACTGTGGCCCGCGAAGATCTGGTACTATAAGGTGTCGTAGGCACATCCTTTGTTTATCACCCTGTATAGTCAAAATACTTCTTAGAATGATATTCTAAATTCCAGGGAACTGAACCAAATTGAAATGTCGCATAATGTCGTATCCGAGGGAATAATGAAAGACTTAATATCCCGCTGTACACAACCTGTGGTCCGCGAAAGTTTGGTTTCAACATGAAGTCAAATCACGTTCCGTCGAAAATCAACCTGTATGCTCCACATATTTTTTTCAAATCGGATTTTGGGTTCTAGGGCATTTTCAATGGAATCATACGTACCGAGTGTAAGGGGGAAAATTTATAATTCCCTCATGTCCAAACTGTGGCATGTGAAGACCTGATAATCTAGGGTGTCGTAAGCACATCCTTTGTTTATCACCCTGAATAGTCAAAATATATATTCAAATGATATTCTACCTTCCAGGGAACTTGTTCCGAGTTGAAATGACACATAATAACATATCCGAGGGTATAATGAAATACCTAATGTCCCGTAGTACCCAACCTGTGGCTCGGGAGGATTTGGTTTTACCATGAAATCAAATAACCTTCCTTGGTCAATCACCCTCTATGCTTCATATATTTCTTCGAATCGGATTCTAGGTTCTAGGGCATTTTAAATAAAATCATAAGTATGGAGTATAAGCGGGAATTTTAATATACCCCCATGTAAAAACTGTGGCAGGTAAAGATCTGATAAACTATGGTGTCGTACGTACATCAATTGTCTATCGCCTTGTATAGTCAAAATATTTCTTCGAATGATATTCTACTTTCCAGGGAACTTCAACCGAATTCAAATGACGCATAATAAAATATACGAGTTAATAATGGCAAACTTATGTCCTGTGGAACCAAACCTTTTGGCCGCGAGGATTTGATGTTACAATGAAGTCAAAGCACAATCCTTCGCGAATCACCCTTTTTGCTCCATATATTTCTCCCTATCGAATTCTTGGATCTAGGGCATTTTCAATGGAATCAGACGTACCGAGTGTAAGGGGGAAATTTTTTATAATTCCCTCATGTCCAATCTGTGGCACGTGAACATCTGATAATCTAGGGTGTCGTAAGCACATCCTTTGTTTATCACCCTGTATAGTCATAATATATATTCGAATGATATTCTACCTTCCAAGGAACTTGCACCGAATTGAATTGTTACGTAATAACGTATCCAGGGGAATAATGAAAAACTTAATGTTCCGTGGTACACAACCTGTGGCTCCCAGAGATTTGGTTTTACCATGAAGTCAAATCACCTTCCTTCGTCAATCACCCTGTATGCTCCATATATTTTTCGTATCGGATTGTAGGTTCTAGGGCATTTTCAATGGAATCATACGTACCGACTACAAAGAGGGAATTTTAATTTAACTCATGTCCGAAATTTGCCCGCGAAGTTCTGATAATCTAGGGAGTCATATTCACATCCTTTGTTTCTCACCCTGTATAGTCGAAATACTTCTTCGAATGATATTCTACCTTCCAGGGAACTTGCACCGAATTGAAGTGTCACATAATAACGTATCCGACGGAATAATAAAAAACCTAATGTTTCGTGGTACAGAACATGTTCCTCGCGCGGATTTGGTTTTACCATGAAGTCAAATCAACTTCCTTCGTCAATCACCTTGTATGTTCCATATATTACTTCGAATCCGATTCTAGGTTCAAGGGCATTTTAAATGGAATCATACGTACCGAGAATAAGCGGAATATTTAAAATCCCCCCATGTACAAAGTGTGGTCCGCGAAGATCTAATAATCCAGGGGGTTGTAGGCACATCCTTTGTTTACAACCCTGTATAGTCAAAATATTTCTTCGAATGATATTCTACCTTCCAGGGAACTTGAACCGAATTGAAATGTCGCATAATAACGTATACGAGCGAATAATGAGAAAAACTTAATGTCCCTCTGTACACAACCTGTGGCCCGCTAGAAATTAGTCTCAACATGAAGTCAAAGCACGTTCCTACGCCAATCACCGTGTATTCTCCATATATTTCCTCGAATCTGATTCTAGGTTCTAAGGCATTCTCAATGGAATCATACGTACCGACTACAAAGAGGGAAATTTAATTTCCCTCATGTCCAAACTTTGGCCCGCGAAGATCTGATAATCTAGGAAGTCGTAGGCACATCATTTGCCTATCACCCTGTATAGTCAAAATATATCTTCGAATGATATTCTACCTTTAAGCGAACATGAACCGAATTAAAATGTCGCATAATAATGTCACGAGTGAATAATGAAAAACTTAATGTCCCGCGGTACACAACCTGTGGCCCGCGAGTGTTTGGTTTCACCATGAAGTCAAATCACGTTTCTTTGCCAATAAGCTTGTATGCTCCATATATTTATTCGAATCGGATTTTTGGTATTAGGGAATTTCAATGGAAACATACGTATCGAGTACAAGGGGGAAAATTTATAATTCCCTCATGTCCAAACTGTGCACGTGAAGATCTGATAATCTAAGATGTTGTAAGCACATCCTTTGTTTATCACCCTGCATAGCCAAAATAATTCTTCGACTGATATTATACCACCCAGGCAACTTGCACCTAATTGAAATGTCCCATAATATATCCGAGGGAATTATGAAAAACTTAATGTCCCGTGGTACCCAACCTGTGGCTCCCGAGGATTTGGTTTTATCATGAAGTCAAATCATCTTCCTTCGTAAATCACCCTGTATGCTTTATACATTTCTTCGAAACGGATTCTTGGTACTAGGGTATTTTCAATCGAATCATACGTACCGAGTATAAGCGGGAAATTTGAAAATTCAATTATGTACAAACTGTTGCCCGCGAAAGTATAATAGTCTAGGGTGTCGTAGGCACATCCTTTGTTTATCACCCTGTATAGTCAAAATATTTCTTCGAATGATATTCAACCTTCCAGGGAACTTGCACCGAATTGAAATATCGCATAATAACGTATAAGAGGGAATAATGAAAAACTAAATGTCCCGTTGAACCGAACCTGTGGTCGCGAGGATTTGTTTTTACCATGAAGTAAAAGCACGATCCCTCGTCAATCACCGTGTATGTTCCATATATTCCTTCGAATCAGATTCTTGGTTCTGTACCATTTTAAATGGAATCATACGTACCGAGTATAAGTTGAAAATTTATAATTCCCTCATGTCCAAACTGTGGCACGTGATGAACTGATAATCTAGGGAGTCGTAGGCACATCCTTTGTTTATCACCCTGTATAGTCAAAATATTTTTTCGAATGATATTCTATTTTAGAGGGAACTTGCACCGAATTGAAATGTCGCATAATAACGTATACGCGGGAATAATGAAAAACCTAATGTCCCGTGGAACCCAACTTGTGGCTCCAAAGGATTTGCTTTTAGCATGAAGTCAAATCACCTTCCTTCGTCAATCACCCTGTATGCTCCATATATTTCTTCGAATCGGATTGTAGGTTCCAGGGCATTTTCAATAGAATCATACGTACCGACTACAAAGAGGGAAATTTAATTTCCCCTCATGTCCAAACTTTGGCCCGCGAAGATCTGATATTCTAGGGAGTCGTAGGCACATCGTTTGCCTATCACCCTGTATAGTCAAAATATTTCTTCGAATGATATAATTTACTTTAGAGGGAACTTGCACCGAATTGAAATGTCGCATAATAACGTATACGCGGGAATAATGAAAAACCTAATGTCCCGTGGTACCTAACCTGTGGCTCCAAAGGATTTGCTTTTAGCATGAAGTCAAATCACCTTCCTTCGTCAATCACCCTGTATGCTCCATATATTTCTTCGAATCGGATTGTAGGTTCCAGGGCATTTTCAATGGAATCATACGTACCGACTACAAAGAGGGAAATTTAATTTCCCCCATGTACAACCTGTGGCCCGCGAAAATTTGATAAACTAGGGTGTCGTAGGCACATCCTTTGTTTATCACCCTGTATAGTCGAAATACTTCATCGAATGATATTCTACCTTCCAGGGAACTTGCACCGAATTGAAGTGTCACATAGTAACGTATCCGAGGGAATAATGAAAAACCTAATGTTCCGCGGTACACAACCTGTCGCTCCAGAGATTTGGTTTTACCATGAAGTCAAATCACCTTCCTTCGCCAATCACCCTGTATGCTCCATATATTTCCCCGAATCGGATTCTAGGTTCTAGGGTATTTTCAATCGAATCATACGTACCGAATAAAAGGGGAAAATTTAAAATTCCTCCATGTCCAAACTGTGGCACGTGAAGATCTGATAATCTAGGGTGTCGTAGGCACATCCTATGTTTATCACCCTGTATAGTCAAAATATTTCTTCGAATGATATTCTACTTTAGAGGGAACTTGCATCGAATTTAAATATCGCATAATAACGTATACGAGGGAATAATGAAAAAACTTAATGTCCTGTGGAACCAACCTTTGGCCGCGGGGATTGTTTTTACCATGAAGTCAAAGCAAGATCATTCGCCAATCACCCTGTATGCTCCATATATTTATTCCAATCGGATTCTTTGCTCTAGGGTATTTTCAATGGAATCATACGTACCGAGTATAAAGGGGAAAATTTATAAACCCCTCATGTCCAAACTGTGGCACGTGAAGATGTGATAATCTAGGGTGTCGTAGGAACCTCCTATGTTTATCACCCTGTATAGTCAAAATATTTCTTCGCATGATATTCTACTTTCCAGGGAACTTGCACCGAATTGAATTGTTACGTAATAACGTATCCAAGGGAATAATGAAAAACTTAATGTTCCGTGGTACACAATTTGTGGCTCCAGAGATTTGGTTTTACCATGAAGTCAAATCACGATCCCTCGTCAATCACCGTGTATGTTCCATATATTCCTTTGAATCGGATTCTTGGTTCTAGACCATTTTAAATGGAATCATTCGTACCGAGTAAACGTTGAAAATTTATAATTCCCTCATGTCCAAACTGTGGCACGTGAAGATCTGATAATCTAGAGTGTCGTCAGCACACACCTTTGTATCACCTTGTATAGTCAAAATATTTTTCGAATGATATTCTATATTCCAGCGAACATTCACCGAATTGAAATGTCGCTTAATAACGTATACCAGGAATAATGAAAAACGTAATGTCCCTCGGTACCCAACCTGTGGCCCGCGAGGATTTTTTCTAGCATGAAGTCAAAGCATGTTCTTTCGCCGATCACCATGTATGCTCCATATATTTCTTCAAATCGGATTCTAGGTTCTAAGGTATTTTCAATGGAATCATACGTACCGAATAAAAGGGGTAAATTTAAAATTTCTCCATGTCCAAACTCTGGCACGTAAAGATCTGATAATGTAGGGTGTCGTAGGCACATTCTTTGTTTATCACCATGTATAGTGAAAATATTTTTTCGAATGATATTCTACTTTAGAGGGAACTTGCACCGAATTGAAATGTCGCATAATACCGTATACGAGGGAATAAGGAAAAACTTAATGTCCCGTGGAACCAACCTGTGGCTCCCGAAGATTTGGTTTTATCATGAAGTCAAATCATCTTCCTTCGTGAATCACCCTGTATGCTCCATATATTTCTTCGAATCGGATTCTAGGTTCTAGCGTATTTTCAATGGAATCATACGTACCGAGTATTAGAGGGAAATTTTTATATAGCCCCATGTACAAACTGTGGCCCACGAAGATCTGGTAAACTAGGGTGTCGTAGACGAATCCTTTTTTATCACCCTGTATAGTCAAAATATATCTTCCAATGATATTCCATTTTCCAGGGAACTTGTACCGAATTGATTTGTTACGTAATAACGTATCCCAGGGAATAATGAAAGACATAATGTCCCGTGGAACTCAACCTGTGGCTCCCGAGGATTTGGTTTTATCATGAAGTCAAATCATCTTCCTTCGTGAATCACCCTGTATGCTCCATATATTTCTTCGAATCGGATTCTAGGTTCTAGCGTATTTTCAATGGAATCATACGTACCGAGTATTAGAGGGAAATTTTTATATAGCCCCATGTACAAACTGTGGCCTACGAAGATCTGGTAAACTAGGGTGTCGTAGACAAATCCTTTTTTATCACCCTGTATAGTCAAAATATATCTTCCAATGATATTCCATTTTCCAGGGAACTTGTACCGAATTGATTTGTTACGTAATAACGTATCCCAGGGAATAATGAAAGACATAATGTCCCGTGGAACCCAACCTGTGGCTCCCGAGGATTTGGTTTTATCATGAAGTCAAATCATCTTCCTTCGTGAATCACCCTGTATGCTCCATATATTTCTTCGAATCGGATTCTAGGTTCTAGCGTATTTTCAATGGAATCATACGTACCGAGTATTAGAGGGAAATTTTTATATAGCCCCATGTACAAACTGTGGCCCACGAAGATCTGGTAAACTAGGGTGTCGTAGACAAATCCATTTTTATCACCCTGTATAGTCAAAATATATCTTCCAATGATATTCCATTTTCCAGGGAACTTGTACCGATTTGATTTGTTACGTAATAACGTATCCCAGGGAATAATGAAAGACATAATGTCCCGTGGAACCCAACCTGTGGCTCCCGAGGATTTGGTTTTATCATGAAGTCAAATCATCTTCCTTCGTGAATCACCCTGTATGCTCCATATATTTCTTCGAATCGGATTCTAGGTTCTAGCGTATTTTCAATGGAATCATACGTACCGAGTATTAGAGGGAAATTTTTATATAGCCCCATGTACAAACAGTGGCCCACGAAGATCTGGTAAACTAGGGTGTCGTAGACAAATCCTTTTTTATCACCCTGTATAGTCAAAATATATCTTTCAATGATATTCCATTTTCCAGGGAACTTGTACCGAATTGATTTGTTACGTAATAACGTATCCCAGGGAATAATGAAAGACATAATGTCCCGTGGAACCCAACCTGTGGCTCCCGAGGATTTGGTTTTATCATGAAGTCAAATCATCTTCCTTCGTGAATCACCCTGTATGCTCCATATATTTCTTCAAATCGGATTCTAGGTTCTAGGGGATTTTCAATGGAATCATACGTACCGACTATAAGGGGGGGAAATTTATAATTCCCTGATGTCCAAACTGTGGACGTGACGATCTGATATTCCAGGATGTCGTAAGCTCTTTTTTTGTTTATCACCCTGTAGAGTCGTAATATTTCTTCGAATGATATTCTACCTTCCAGGGAACTTGAACGGAATTGAAATGTCGCAAAATAAAAACACGAGGGAATAATGAAAACTTTAATATCCCTCGGTATACTACTTCTGGCCTCGAGGATCTGTTTTTACCATGAGGTCAAAGCAAGATCCTTCGTCAATCACCCTGTATGCTCCATATATTTCTTCGAAACAATTTCTAGGATCTATGGCATTTTCCATGGGATCAGACGTACCGAATACAAAGGGGGAAATTTAAATTTCCCTCATGTCCAAACTGTGCCCCGCAAAGATCTGATAATCTAGGGTGTCGTAAGCACACACATTTGTATCACTCTGTATAGTCAAAATATTTTTTCGAAAGATATTCTATATTCCAGCGAACATTCACCGAATTGAAATTTCGCTAAGTAACGTATACCAGGGAATAATGAAAAACGTAATGTCCCGCGGTACCCAACCTGTGGCCTGCGAGGATTTGTTTCTACCATGAAGTCAAAACACGTTCTGTCGCCGATCACCCTGTATGCTCCATATATTTCTTCAAATCGGATTCTAGGTTTTAAGGTATTTTCAATGGAAACATACGTACCGAGTATAAGGGGAAAATTTAAAATTCCTCCATGTCCAAACTGTGGCACGCGAAGATCTGATAATGTAGGGTGTCTTAGGCACATCCTTTGTTTATTACCATGTATAGTCAAAATATTTCTTCGAATGATATTCTACTTTAGAGGGAACTTGCACCGAATTGAAATGTCGCATAATAACGTATACGCGGGAATAATGAAAAAACTTAATATCCCTCGGTATACAACCTGTGGCCGCGAGGATTTGTTTTTACCATGAGGTCAAATCACGAACCTTCGTCAATCACCCTGTATGCTCCATATATTTCTTCTACTCGGATTCTTTATTCTAGACAATTTTCTACGGAATCATACGTACCGAGTATAAGAGGGAAATTTTAATATACCCCGATGTACAAACTGTGGCCCGCGAAGATTTGATAAACTAGGGTGTCGTAGGCAAATCCTTTTTTATCACCCTGTATAGTCTAAATATATCTTCGAATGATATTCTATCTTCCAGCGAACATGAACCGAATTGAAATGTCATATAGTAACGTATCCAAGGGAATAATGTAAAAGTTAATGTTCCGTGGTACACAACCTGTGGCTCCCAAAGATTTGGGTTTACCATGAAGTCAAATCACCTTCCTTCGTCAATCACCCTCTATGCTCCATATATTTCTTCGAATCGGATTGTAGGTTCTACGGCATTTTCAATGGAATCATACGTACCGACTACAAAGAGGGAAATTTAATTTCCCCTCATGTCCAAACTTTGGCCCGCGAAGATCTGATAATCAAGGGAGTCCTAGGCACATCATTTGTTTATCACCCTGTATAGTCAAAATATGTTTTCGAATGATATTCTACTTGAGAGGGAACTTGCACCGAATTGAAATGTCGCATAATACCGTATACGAGGGAATAATGAAAAACTTAATGTCCCGTGGAACGCAAACAGTGGCAAGCGAGAATTTGGTATTAGAATGAAGTTAAATCATGTTCCTTCGCCAATCACCCTGTATGCTCCATATATTTCTTCGGATCGGATTCTAGGTGCTAAAACATTGATTGATTTGGTGTTTAAGTCCACTTTATGCACAGTAAGGCAAATCGGGACTGGACCTACAGTTTAAAGTGGGATCCGAACCACTATGTGCCTCCACTGGGAATCGAACCCGGGACTTCTTGATTACAAGGCGATGACGCTACCACTGCGCCATCGGGTAGGCTCTAGGTTCTAAAACTTTCTCAATGGAATCATACGTATCGACTACAAAGAAGGAAATATAATTTCCCCTCATGTCCAAACTTTGGCCCGCGAAGATCTGATAATCTAGGGTGTTGTAAGCACATCCTTTGTATATCACCATGTATAGTCAAAATATATCTTCGAATGATATTCAACCTTCCAGGGAACTTGCACCTAATTGAAATGTAACATCATATATTCGAGGGAATTATGAAAAACTTAATGTCCCGTGGTACCAAACCTGTGGCCGAGGGGATTTGTTTTACCGTGAGGTCAAAGCAAGATCCTTCGCAAATCACCCTGTATGCTCCATATATTTCTTCCAATCGGATTCTAGGTTCTAGGGTATTTTCAATGGAATCATACGTACCGAGTATAAGAGGGAAATTTTCATATATGCCATGTACAATCTGTGGCCCGCAAAGATCTGGTAAACTAGGGTGTCGTAGGCAAATCCTTTTTTATCACCCTGTATAGTCAAAATATATCTTCGAATGATATTCTACCTTCCAGCGAACATGAACCGAATTGAAATGTTACATAATAACGTATCCAAGGGAATAATGAAAAACTTAATGTTCCGTGGTACACAACCTGTGGCTCCCAAAGATTTGATTTTACCATGAAGAAATCATCTTCCTTCGTCAATCACCCTGTATGCTCCATATATTTCTTCGAATCCGATTCTAGGTTCTAGGGCTTTTTATATGGAAACATACGTACCGAGTATAAGCTGGAAATTTTAAAATTCCTCCATGTCCAAACTGTGGCACGCGAAGATCTGATAATGTAGGGTGTCGTAGGCAAATCATTTGTTTATCACCATGTAAAGTCAAAATATTTCTTCGAATGATATTCTACTTTGGAGGGAACTTGCACCGAATTGAAATGTCACATAATAACGTATACGAGGGAATAATGAAAAACTTAATTTTCCGTGGCACACAACCTGTGGCTCCCGACGATTTGGGATTACCATGAACTCAAATCACCTTCCTTCGTTAATCACCCTGTATGCTCCACATATTTCTTCGAATCGGATTGTAGGGTCTAGGGCATTTTCAATGGAATCAGACATACCGACTACAGAGAGGGAATTTTAATTTCCCCTCATGTGCAAATTTTGGCCCGCAAAGATCTAATAATCTAGGAAGTTGTAGTGATATTCTTTGTTTATCTTTGTTTAAACTTGTTGGTGCGTAGTTTTTCTACCAGAAGTCTGGATGAAAAAAATAAACATAAAAAACCTAGGACGTCCTAACCGAATTTGAATCTAGAACAAGCATGTCTGAAGAAGATTTCTGGTAAGTTTGAAGTTTTTACTGTAGAGCTTGAACTTCTGGTAACGCAGATATCACCTTTCCAGTGAGATATTTACTTTGCTGCCCTATTTCACATATCAATTAGTCATGTTGGATGTAACGTTTTCAAATATGTTATATTCGTAAACCTTCCACAAAAGAAAATTGAATGTTAATATGCTCATGGGTTCAATTTTCGGCCATCAGATGGCGTCGCCCCTGATAGCTCCCCATGTGCTGCCTCTAGCGGCAGATTCTAAAATTAGCCGGCTTGCCGTAAATCTCGGCACACAGTCAGACACAGGGGGTGCTCGTTCGGCGGCGCAGATCGTATGCGCAGTTGTCCGTGGATACACGACGTCATCATCGAGAAGCTCGGCGCGGAAAAGGCTGGTTCCTTATGCAAATATTGAGATATTTGACAACGAATATCTTCTAAAATATAGTAACAGGGGAAAAGTTACAACTTTTACTGTTAAGATTCATCTTTTCTAATCAATTTATCACAAAGTTGATTCAAATGTGTAAAATGGTTTTCAAGAAATCGTGTTACGAAGGAACCCCTGTTTTGTTCTCTCCAGGCTTCCAATATAAGGGAGTTTTAACTTAAGCGCGTTGGATTTCTTTTTGCTCTATGTGTTAAAATAAGATTATTTTGTTCTTGTCAACTGAATTCATGCCTAAATGCTATAGAAAGTTGTGAAAACTATTATCAGAAAACTAACGGAAGCAATCTAAAATATCACAGCCTTTCCAGTCGGTAATTGCGTAAGTAAACGAAAAGACAAGATTGTTATAAAAAATGCGGGATTGCCCATTTTTGTGAAAAAGGCATTGTGCGAGATCTAAAAGCAGAACATTTTAATATTGTATGTAAATGTAAGGGTGTAATAAACGTGACTACTTCCCGTAAAATATCACTGCACTCTCCACGTTTCTCTTCTGTCTTTTCTTTGGCGCCGTCAATAGCTTCAACACGTTGTTTTTTTATATATATTTGTCACATATTTGTTTTAATTAGTATTCTGCTCGTTCCGCCACCTGAACGCAGCAGCTAGGGCTCAAAGGGCAGTGCAGTTACACCGGAAGAAGGCTCGGGAATGGCAGGCTTCAGAAGTTAACTCATCCAAATTAAATTAAATAGGTATGTGCTCTCTCTAAATTTAAACATAGTTCACAAATAATTTGATTAAAAGTTTTAAAAGTATCTGTTTTATTTAATAACGTATTAATTGGTGCAATCTTCTCCAGCATAGCTATAGACAGTGAACACACTACAAGGGGGGGGCAGGAGAATTTCTCTCTCTCTCTCTCTCTCTCTCTCTCTCTCTCTCTCTTATCTGCCCCCAGTATAACGACAAAAATAAATAAATGAATGAATGCTCTTTTAGCCAAAATATGCATTTTTGTGTCGTATGTAACGGAATAATAAACATGATTGCCCCGGAAAAATATGATTTACCCCTCCATCTTTTCTATTGCGCAGTCACTAGCTACAACATATTTTCATTTCTATTGTTCCCACATATTTATTTTAATTTTAGTATTGTGAATCATATTCCACTGTGTTACCTCCACTGTGTTACCCCCCCCCCCCCACACACACACACACACGCGCGCGTATGTACGATTTCAGTTGTAAGTTTTAGACTAAGCTTGTCAAATGTCCACTTATATCTTTGTATTCTTGAGCCATTTAAAAAGAATCATTTCGCCCCTTCTTCTGGACGATGTTTTCCCACTGGAAGCCCCTTTGCAGTTCGAGATCCGGGGCTATAGCCTTCCCAAGCCACAGTCTCCTCCAAATACTGTCCTGGCCTCATGAAAGAAAAATATATGTATTGATACGAAATATTAATTTGACTTGGCAGTTTCTTTTTTCGAACAGGAATAAGTTTTAAATTTTAATAGCTTATAAATTTACACTAGCAATTTTGAGTAAAGGTTTTACGTAACCCTAAAAGTACATTTAGAGACTGCAAGGTCAACTCTCGATATTTCAGATATATTAATAATTTTCATCACAACGTCTAGTAATAATTATTTGTTACTTCAATAACCTCCTCGCAAATGTTTCTCGCATATTAAAACGTAGATGCCATATGATCGTCATTTTCTGTTTATTTCCTTGTAATGCTGACCTCCGTGGCGAAGTGGTTAGCACAACACTTTACGATGCCAAGGGCCCCCAGGTTCGAATCCCCGCCCGGGCATGGGTCTACTTTCCTTTCTTCAATTTCATCATATCATCACGCATCCTCATCTTTGCGATTAGCCATATGTGACAGATAAGCGAAGTAAAATAAACTAAGTCAATTAATCAATTATTTTTTAAAACTCTTTCATTCTTCTTTAGCATGTCACGTTTTTGTTAAAATTATATTACGATTTGTAAAATAAAAATTCTAAAGGAGAACACGCAACTTTCTTTGTAGCGCATCGGTCAGAAAGTTTCAGGAATATGGATTTTCAAAATACATTTTTTCACATGTAATTTGTCCCCTTTTAAAAGTAGCGCGTTTTCAATTATGTTACTAATCATTAAAAGGATGCCTCAATACCATCTTGGAGGATGACAATTAATAATTTTCCCCTCCTAAAAGTAATAATATACTTTCGCTCTCTGAATCTCCCATATAAATGCTAGGGGCCGTCTGCTTGAGCCGAGCTCACTCCCTCTCTGGTGACGTCACACGTTCGTGCAAGATCGGCAATCTTCGGATGGCTTGACCTAATCTCTATCTACCTTGAGTCAGACCAGGGGGGTGAAACTCTAATGCCACGAGTTGTGGTCTTCGTGACGTCAGCGATGTTAGCGACATCTATTGGCAGTGCATCCAAGTTATGCGCTTCTCAGTCGCGAAGTATTTCATAGTTCAACGCTAGATGTCACTCCATCGCCAACTAACAGTGAAACCAAACACAATATACATTTGCTGATCCTAGTTACATTGAACGTTTTTAGGACATCTACTTGAAAGTTCTCGCAGGAATATCTCCAGAAGAAGTCTTTGAATTTTAAGTTTGTTTTATGCAGAGATAGGCTAGTTGGGACTGGCCCAGCAGGTTAAAATGGGATCACACCATTAAATGCTTGAAATGGACAACGATGTGCGGGGTATCTCCAAGGTAGAAATATCTACGCAAAGCATCCCAATCTGTCCTATTTTATAATTTATTATTTGAAAATATAGGAGCATTCAACAACTGAACTCACGGCTCCAGCTAGCATTCCCTCATCTAAAAACTTCCATTTCGAACACACTCTCCAGTCTCCACCAGTGTGATATCGAACCCGACACACCTTGATTACATGGCAACGAAGTTACCATTACGCCATCCGGGATGCGACATGGTCTTATGCATCGTGCATTATGTAATACAGTGTTGAACTTCTTTCCTTGAATAAGAAACTCGAAATCTGGCCCTGAGTTCCCAAAGAATACTGTAGACATCTTAGAATTAATTATTTATTAATTAGTATTAATTATGAATTATATCTAATCCTTGGTATTTGCTGCTTGTAATATGAAGCTTATATTACACAGCGCTTCACATTGATATTTATTTCCAAAAACATTTTTTTCTGTCATCCAGTGCTTAGCTTATTTTCTACTGGTAGAGTTAGCAACACTCATTCAACGTTCGCCAGCCCCCGCGAGCTCAGCTTTGAATTTGAAACGGCTGTCACCGCCAGTTGGACAATAGACGTGGATAGACAAGGGTCGAAGGTGCAGCGTGATGTATGGAGGATGCTTTGTTTTGGACTCGTTAGCAACGGCAGTGGGTGGATGCAGTTTAATGCACTGTTATTGTAACCTATAGCTGCAAAATTAGTTATTTCGCTCATGCTTTCATTGAAGAGAACTTGATATTAACAGTAGGATATTTAAAAGGTAAAAAGGAGAAACTTAGAAAAATATTTGAAATATATTTGTTGGTACAACCCCCTCCCCTCCCTCTCCTCTACACAGCCTGCCATCTAGCGTGCCCACAGAGAAGCAAATTGGCAACGTAGTTGGGTGCACTGCCAATAGGTGTCGCTAGTTTCGCCCGTGACGTATTAAGGCCACAGATTTTAACATTGAGTTAACAAGTCTCTCCCAGTAGTTTGTCTATGAGTCAGACACACTCTCGATCGCGAGGAACGAAACGGCACACAACCAGTTTTTGCTGCTCTCTACACCTGTTTCCTCGTCAGCGAGAGACGTACCTAGACATGCTGCCTGTCGAATAGAAGCCAGCCGTTTGTGCCACTTGTGCGATGGGACACTGCAAAAGAGTATAAGTAATGGAGCACGGTGTCATATGGTTTTTGGGCTGAACATTTTGTTAGGTACGTAAACTCAACGCTGTGCAATAGGAATGCAAAAACACATTGCCGTACATTTGCTGTATTTAACGTTCCTTTTTATCTTACATTAAGGCGACGGAAACTTGTTGTTTTCACCCCCCCCCCCCCTTTGTGCATTGAACAGAACAAGTGTGCCTATACCAGTTTTACACCAAAAAAAAAAAAAGGAAATTGGGCGCATATATGCGTGAACTTGAATTAAATTAAGTTTGCCGGTCCTTATGCTAAAAATACTTATTCTGGCTGTAAATTTGATGTGCACGCATAAATAATCTATGAGCAAGCGTACACCAAATTAATGAACAGGCAGGTCGTGTTCCTCGATCCTGCAGTGCAAAGTTGTTGTTTTTTTGCGTATTAATTTAACGTTTGCCCAGTGATGCAAAATCGCAACTAATTGAACTTGAATTTGCAAAAACAAAGTATAATCATTCTTCGAACCTGCTAATTCTCGCTGAACTATTCATTCCTATTAACCCCCTTTAACGGTAGCATTAAAAATGCCATAGAATCAGAACAATAAGTGGGATATGCATGTATCAAAAGGGTACTAGTTAAATAAAAAGGAAACTTATAGTGTATTTGAAACACGTACGAGAGAGAGGAAAAGTTTTGGCTAATTTTTGGGTTTTGTACTGGCTTATTGATGTCCGTTGTCAAATACATACATGTGTACGTACTATTTATCTGCAATTGGCACTTGATTAAATGTTAATGATTGTAATAGTGCACGCAGGCCGTGCTATCAATTAACAAGTGTGGCTGCACGCCTTGAGAATTGTATCTTTGCATGTACGGATTGTTGTTAGTTTTTGCACTCTTTTACAAGTCTTCTTGTTTTCATAAAATATGCAATAAAGTGCACAATATATTTATATTGTTAAAATTGAAATTTAAAATAGTATATTTTGCTACCTGGAATTCTTGTCCGTAAGCTGGTGTAAGAAACGTACGTTACTAGTCAAATAGCAAATTAAAATCCAAGAGATCATTGGGGCATAGGAATGATATAAATGAGAGAGGGAATAACGTTAACTTAATTACGAGAACAAACTATTTGCAATGGAGAAGGCTTAAAGGTGCTATTCATTGCCGGACCCTTCGACGTATATATGTATATATGTGTATTCTCTTACAGGGCCTTTGTCTCGTGCTTCTCGCGGGTTCTGCCCGTAAACTCCCGCATTATCGTGTGAGAAGTACGACACAAATTAAGAATTTGTAATCTATAGTACGGGTCTTATTTTCCACTCACAGTTGCCGTTGCCCGTAGCCGCTTCCAGCTTAAATATTGTGGGCAACCTCAACCGACCCCACTATACCATTACAAAATTGGCAGATTTGCATGGTTTAATTTTGATCCGTAGTGTGATCATTACAATTTTTTTTCTTCTCACTTGTTTTCGATATACGAAACTTGAAATTTTTTTCCCTCACATTTTTGCCCCCCCTTTTTTTCTCTCTTAATAGTTTTTTCCTCCCCTTTAGGTTTTTTTTGCTGCAATATATATATTTTGGTCATGTATATTTGTTTTCATATATATATTATTATTTATGTGCATGGGCCCTTAGTTTTTTTTTATTGCAACAATATGACTTTTGATATACCTCCTCCGTATTCACCACCACATTTACCTCCACCATCACCATCGACCTTGGATTTTGTACGTACGTGGCTTGGTATTACCCCAGAATCAAACCCCTGTGCGAGACTCTGTGAGATTTAATGCAATTAATTTTCTTTTTAAGGATTTGTCCTTGCTGCATGGAAGAGACCTCAACCAATTGTTTATTTTTATGCTTACATTACACAAAATCGTTAACTTAGATTTGCTTGATGTCGAATCTATTTTGTTATTGGCTTTACAATATACCTTACCCCCTCTTAAGGAGATATGGCTGGAAGGCCTCTTGCAGAAATTACCCTGGCATTTGTTTAAATTAATGGTATGGAATCTATTGGTTCCACATTCCTTGTTACTGCCTTTTCAGAACGGTGTCCTTCATAGGGTGCAACAACCCGATGAAAGTTTATATTCCTTTGTTCGGGACATCTACGATGCTTGTCAGACATTCCCTATTGAATGGTCGGATCCTCAGTTAATTGATACAATCATTGAGGGTATCGGTTTTCCAGCTCGTTCGTTACTTTTGGGGCATTCTCGTCCCCAGACGATTCAGGATTTATTCCTCTTGGCTCAGAATATCTGGCAGCCCGATTAAAAATGGAATCTTCAGCGACGTCCGGAGGCCGTTGATAGTCCGGTGCAGTCGTCTTCCGCAAACCGTTCTTTCGCTTGCGATAATTTGCCACATGAACCTGTTTCAGTTCATTCAAGTATGCCAGCTGTAGAGCCTTCAGCACAGCTTGGCCAAGTGATAAATTTACAAATGGATACGGGTAGACCTATTGTCGACACACCTTCTTCCTTCCTACATGCGGAGTACCCATTTTTGTTTGAGGGTCATCCCACGCCCACTATTCGGGTGCTTATAAAACATGGACAGGAAACGTTTTTTGTGTAACATTTTTACCAGTAATTCTCACGTTCAATGCACGTAAATATTAGTCATTGTGCTTATCAAGCTGTGTAAAAACGAATATTCCTTCTTGTCCTCTGTTAAGTTAAAAAATGCTACAACTAAATCTGTTAGAATTCTATTTCTTCTTCCATCTCTCGTAATCTTCGTATTACTGTTAAATAATTATTAATTTATCATAATATGTGCAAACGTGCAAAACATGATATTCGGAAAAGACGAATATATCAATTTCTTATCATGTTGGCTGTTATATACGAAATAAATCACTTAAACTCACATTACAAGTAGAGCAAATTTTTGAGCTGTCGCCCCTCCACTTTGGTTCACCACGAGCCGCCACTGCGTGGCACACAACCTGTGGCTCCCGAGGATTTGGGTTTACCATGAAGTCAAATCACCTTCCTTCGTCAATCACCCTGTATGCTCCATATATATCATCAAATCAATTTCTAGGATCTATGGCATTTTCCATATAATCAGACGTATCGACTATAAAGGGGGAAATTTAAATTTCCCTCATGTCCAAACTGTGCTTCGTAAAGATCTGATAATCTAGGGTGTCGTAGGCACATCCCATTTGTATCACGGTGTATAGTCAAAATATTTCTTCGAATGATATTCTACCTTCCAGGGAAATTGCACCGAATTGAAATGTCACATAATAAAGTATCGGAGGGAATAATGAAAAAGGTAATGTTCCGTGGCACACAACCTGTGGCGCCCGAGGATTTGGCTTTACCATGAAGTCAAATCACCTTCCTTCGTCAATCGCCCTGTATGCTCCATATATTTATTCGAATCGGATTGTAGGTTCTAGGGCATTTTCAATGGAATCAGACGTACCGACTACAGAGGGGGAATTTTAATTTCCCCTCATGTGCAAACTTTGGCCCGCGAAGATCAGATAATCTAGGGAGTCATAGGCATATCCTTTGTTTATCACAATGTATAGTCAACTTATTTCTTCGAATGATATTCTACTTTCCAGGGAACTTGAATCGAATAGAAATGTTGCATAATAACGTATACGTGGGAGTAGTGAGAACTTAATGTCCCGTGGTACCCAACCTGTGGCTCGCGAGGATTTGGTTTTACCATGAAGTCAAATCACCTTCCTTTGTCAATCACCCTGTATGCTCCATATATTTCTTCGAATCGGATTCTTGGTTCTAGGCTATTTTAAATGGAATCATACGTACCGAGTTTAAGTTGAAAATTTATAATTCCCTCATGTCTAAACTGTGGCACGAGAAGATTTGATAATCTAGGGTGTCGTAAGCACATCCTTTGTTCATTACCATATATAGTCAAAATATTTCTTCGAATGATATTCTACTTTCCACGGTACTTGCAATGAATAGAAATGTCGCATAATAACGTATACGAGGGAATAATGAAAAAAATTAATGTCCCTCTGTACACAACATGTGGCCCGCTAGAAATTAATCTCAGCATGAAATCAAAGCACGTTCCTTCGCCAATCACCCTGTATGCTCCATATAACTCTTCGAATCGGATTCTAGGTTTTAGGGCATTTTCAATGGAATCAGACGTACCGACTACAAAGGGGGAATTTTAATTTCCCTCGTGTCCAAACTGTGGCCCGCGAAGATCTGATGTTCTAGGGTGTCGTAAGAACATCCTTTGTTTATCACCATGTATAGTCAAAATATTTCTTCGAATGATATTCTGGCTTCCAGAGAACTTGAACCGAATTGAAATGTCACATATTAACGTATCCGAGGGAATAATAAGAAACTAAATGTTCCGTGGCACATAACCTGTGGCTCCCGAAGATTTGGTTTTACCATGAAGTCAAATCACCTTTCTTCGTCAATCACCCTGTATGTTGCATATATTTCTACGAATCGGATTCTAGGTTCTAGGGCATTTTCAATGGAATCTTACGTACCGACTACAGAGGTGAAATTTAGTTTCCCCTCATTTCCAAACTTTGGCCCGCGAAGATCTGATAATCTAGGGAGTCGTAGGTACGTCCTTTGTTTATCACCCTGTATGGTCAAAATATTTCTTCGAATGATATTCTACCTTGCAGGGAACATGAACCGAATTGAAATGTCGCATAATAACGTATATGAGCGAATAATGAGAAACTTAATGTCCTGCGGTACTCAACCTGTGGCCCGCGATTGTTTGGTTTCACCATGAAGTCAAATCAAGTTTCTTTGACAATCACCTTGTATGATCCATATATTAATTCGAATCGGATTCTTGATTCTAGGGCATTTTCAATGGAATCAGACGTGCCGACTACAAAGTGAGAATTTTAGTTTCCCCATGTCCAAACTGTGGCCCGTGAAGATCTGATGTTCTAATGTGTCGTAAGAACATTCTTTGTTTATCACCATGTATAGTCAAAATATTTCTTCGAAAGATATTCTAGTTTCCAGGGAACTTGCACCGAATTGAAATGTCGCATAATAACGTATACGAGGGAATAATGAAAAACTTAATGTCCTGCGGTACACAACCTTTGTGCCGCGAGGGTTTGGTTTCACCATGAAGTCAAAGCACGATCCCTCGTCAATCACCCTGTATGATCCATATATTTCTTCGAATCGGATTCTTGGTTCTAGAAAATTTTCAATGGAATCATACGTACCGAGTATAAGGGGGAAAATTTATAATTCCCTCATGTCCAAACTGTGACACGTGAAGATCTGATAACTGTACAACACGAAATTTGTCCTTTGCTTAAAAATATGTTTTTCTAATGTATTTTTGCATGAAAAACACGAATCTGAAATTAATTTCTTCGTATCACGTACAGTTTTTTGAAAAACGCCATATCTATATATTATGTGTATTAATTACGTTTAAACAATTATAAATTCCTTTAACTGTTTTTAACTGGTATTTTTTTTCCAGTGCTTGATAAAAATGATATAGCTATCAGTTCGCATTGTTACATAAAGAAACATTTTGCTGGATCATCTAGTGATAAATTTGTTACATAACAATAACCGTGCTGGCACCACTGACGAACAAGGTTTGCCATCTGTTTTGTCCTATCCAACGTGAAGGTTGTGCTTTGCAATTGCAGGAGTTTGTGTAAAGTTTTAACGTTTGTGGCGTGTTTCTGTTAGTGAGGTGTGTATGAGAAGGAGGCTTCGTTCAGTGGATCATAATGTCCCGTCAGTGTAAGAATAACCTTGATTCATTTTGTTATATATGTGGTGAACTGACGTTGAAAAGTCAAAGAAGTAGCCTTACCCTTGTTGTCAAAAAAGCATATGAACTGTATTGTGGATGCCGAGTAGGCGATCAAGATAAGCGATGGGCACCACATATCTGCTGCAATTCTTGTTCCAGGAACTTGCGAAACTGGATGCAAGGAAACCGAAGTGGGCTAAAATTTGCCGTACCAATGGTTTGGAGAGACCCCAAAGACCACGTAAGTGACTGTTACTTTTGTTTGACAGATGTAATGATCTTCTCTTCAAAATCAAAACATCACATCCGATATCCTAATTTGGAATCAGCAAGGCGCCCAGTGGCTCATAGTGAAGAGCTACCTGTGCCGAAAGCTCACGAAAATTGTACATTTGATACATCATTTGAAGAAGGAAGTTAAGGCAACGAGGACGTCGACTTCGCGCCACCAACCCTCTCAAGTGCACCACATCTCATAACACAAGAGTTAAAAATCTGGTACGGGACTTAAATCAAATCTATCGAAAACAAAAGCAGAAATCTTGGGCTCTCGACTTCAAGAATGGAAACTATTGGATAAAAATGTCAAAATCAGATCGTTCCGAACGTGACAGAGTAACTTTTCATCTTGCTTTTCGGAGACTGGAGGAATTGAGTTTTGTAACAATATTAATGCTTTATTTCAGGAGTTGGGCCATGAACACAATCCAGCAGAATGGCGATTGTTCATTGATTCGTGTAAGATAAGTCTGAAGGCAGTATTGCTCCATATTTGTAATCCATTAGTGCCAGTGGCGTATACTGTTCACACAAAGGAGACATATGAGGTAATGCGTGACATATCGCAGTACATTGAATATAATACATTCAAGTGGTGAATCTGTGGAGACCTGAAAGTAATTGGAATTCTTACTGGCATGCAACAAGGGTATACCAAATTTTGTTGCTTTCTGTGTGAATGGGACAGCCGGGAACGAGTTAACCATTACATGCGGAAAATATGGCCACCACGACTGGAATATGTACCAGGAATCAAGAACGAATCACATCAACAACTCGTGAACCCTAAAGATGTTTTTCTTCCCCCATTACACATCAAACTAGGTGCACTGCTTCCAAATCATGGGATGCCACATGTCCCTGAAATTACATTTTTTGGATTCTCATTTTGACTTCTTTCCACAAAATTTAGGGGCTGTTAGTGATGAACATGGGGGACGGTTCCACCAAGACATTTCGACATTTGAAAAGCTGTTCAGTGGACGATGGAACAGCAGTATGAGTAGAGACAAAAGGAGAGTTCTGCGCCAGAAAGTGGTGCTTTTTTTGCAACCTTAACGGAAAACATCGTAAGGCAGACGCGAAAGAGGTGCGCTCGTGTACTTTTCTTAGTCTAACTTAACCTAAAGCAAGGAGCTGGCAACCTTGCTTTAGGCTTGCATTATGTAGTTCCAGTGCATAAAGCAATGTTGCCAACGTACTGGTCTCTTGCCATAGCCTTTTACGATGGGAGTTTCTAAAAAAAAAAAGAAAAAAATGGGAGTTGGCCCACCCCCTTTGACTTGGGACCACCAAACTTGGTATAAATCGACATGGGTGGCATTTAGCAATACCTTTTACCATTTTTATTTATCTCTAACCGTTCTCGAGATATGATCCACTGACGAAATTTCGGAGGTGGGCCATAGTAATCGCAGCGCGCTCAAACTTGGTATGGGTATTCTCTACTATCATAAAATGCTTCCTCGAAGTCAAAATCGCGGTCTGTTTTGCTCTATCTCTTACCGTTTTCGAGATATTTGACATTTAAGTTTTTTTATTGAGGAAACCTGCGGCAAGTTATTACGTTATGTGATGACTCATATCTTCTGATTGCGCAACAAATTATGACGTAATATCATGACTCATATCTAACGTGGTCTCTTCTGATTGGTGGAAAAATACGTCATACTTAACGTGGTCTCTTCTGATTGGAGGAAAAATACGTCATAAATAAACCGAGGTTATATAAGGGGGTGCGCAGAGCAGTCAGTCACAGTCTGCGAGAGCAGCTTGAAGAGTACGGACGTCCTGTCGCAGTGTTCCTCGTAGATTTGCCTTACATGGTGAGTAGCAATTACTTTCTGTTTGATTTTTAAAAATTGTATACACAGTGCAGTGTAGTTGAGTTTATGCGAGACTGATTGAAGAGTAGTTATTTTGTAGTACTTAATGTCCCGCGGTACACAACCTGTGGCCGGCGAGTGTTTGGTTTCACCATGAAGTCAAATCACGTCTCTTTGCCAATCACCTTTTATGCTCCATATATTTATTCGAATCGGATTCTAGGGCATTTTCAATGGAATCAGACGTACCGACTACAAAGGGGGAATTTAAATTACCCTCATGTCCAAACTGAGGCACGTGAAGATCTGATAATCTAGGGTGTCGTAAGCACACCCTTTGTTTATCACCCTGTATAGTCAACATATTTCTTCGAATGATATTCTACAAGGGTTGGATAAAAAGTAATGGCAACACTGGTATAATTGCTACTTGACTGTATTGGCAGAGGAGCACGTGTTACATTCCTTCAAAGTAATCGCCCCTCATCTCTACGACCTTCTGTCACACGTATGGAAGGCGTCGTACACCGTCAGCGCGTCCATCTCTGTCGATGTCCCGCAGTGACCGCCCTATAGCATGTATGATGGCTTCGCGCGTGTCGTAGTGCTTCCCGCCCAGTGGTTCCTTCATTTTGACAAAACGGTCGTAATCACACGGTCTCATACCGGTGAATACGGCGGATGTTCCAGTACCTCCCACTACTAGTTATGCAGGAGCGCCGTCACATTGTTCGCAGTGTGACACCTTGCATTGTCAAGCAGGATGATGGGACACCGTGCCGTCGCTTCCTTCTTAATGCGAGACGAAGGTGGTGTTGCAAGAAGGTGCAGAAGTAGGCTGCGTTGACCGTCTGCCTGAGAGACGTTGTTCTTCTTGCCTAACATAATGTTAGGGCGCTTGCACTCTCGTCCTCCGCTTCAGAGCACTGCTGTTTTTGACTGAATAACATACAATCGCTCCCAACTCACTATACTTCCTCGTCTGACATTCCTTTATCAGCCACGAAACGCTTGTGGCGCTGTGACTCACCCCTTTCACGGGACAGCAGTGTTGCCATTACTTTTTATCCAACCCTTGTACTTTCCAGGGAACTTGCACCGAATTGAAATGTCGCATAATAAAGTATACGAGGGAATAATTAAAAATTTAATGTCCCTCGGTAAACAACCTTTGGCCCGCAAGGAATTGTTTTCTGCATGAAGTCAAAGCACGTTCCTTCGCCAATCGCCCTGTATGCTCAATATATTTCTTCGAATCAATTTCTAGGATCAACAAACAAACCTGGTGTCGAAAGAGGAACATTCCCTCTTCAAATCCGGCATCACTCACCTCCCCATTCAACCCCTACCTCCGGAATGTAATATACCCCCCAGAAGATCACAAAGAATCCACCTTCGACAAACTCAAAAACAGGACATCCCTCCTTAGGACTAAGATCACCAAGAGGATAATGAAGCAGAACCTCCCACAGGAACATCAAGAAGGAGACACTAATACACAAGACAGTGATACGCCAAAACGAAAAAAGGTTACGCTTCCCCGGAGAAAGGCAAAGGATAACACTGCAAGGACTCGACCTAGGAACCAACCGAATTTAACCCAGATTTTTCGTTTTCGTTTCTTTCTTAAATTGTAATCTTACACCGCCTTCTTTATTCTCGTTACTAAACACACTGCAAACTTCTCTCACTGATTCTTGACAATTCTCTATATTTCCACTACCGAACGTACTAATGTACCCGATACTTCCCAGGAAATCCCTCCCTACTTCTTCCCTTCCTGATGATGTCCCGGGTACCAACCGTCGTACCGATGTTCATCCCAGTCCGACCAACTCTTGCTGGTCTCCCGCAAGTCTCCTTGCATCAGGTACCACTCGTTCTTTCATATCTCTTCCTACTATTAATACGTACATCTCAAAGCCAATAATACTCTCACTATCTCAAACATAACATACTAGAACACAGACCCTGCTTAACATTCATAGAATCGTGTTAATGTCCATTCCTCATCTCATCCATCAACACTAATGCACACGACACACAATAAAACTTATCCTAAGAAAACATTACCCACCCAATTACACAGTTATGTAATTTCGTATCTGTGATCATAAATAATGTTAAACACTAACACTTATTTACTTCCTACTATTTCTAACCTTTATCTTAATCTTCTTACCTTGTAGAATGATGTGAAACCAACTTTGTTCAGGAAAACCGAACAAATTTGGTTCTTCACACTGGGACATTCTTGCCAATGTCACAGTGAATTATTGTAATTAAAAAAATAAATAATGGAAATCAAGGATGAATCAAAGAAAAGCGGGGGAATCCGTAAAAAATTCACGGACCTGACGCCCTGGGTTAATTTTCAGGTACCAGGGCATAAGCACATACCTCCGAAAGTAGCTCGACTACTTTTATCCGTATACATAAAATAATAATCGTTCTATGTAACCATATCTGGTATACTGTTTAAAAAAAATAAAATTCTTTGTTTCTAGGATCTATGGTATCTTCCATGGAATCAGAAGTACCGAATACAAAGGGGGAAATTTAAATTTCCCTCATGTGCAAACTGTGCCCCGTAAAGATCTGATAATCTAGGGTGTCGTAGGCACATCACCTTTGTATCACCCTGTATAGTCAAAATATTTCTTCGAATGATATTCTACCAATTCACCGAATTGAAATGTCGCTTAATAACGTATACCAGCGAATAATGAGAAACGTAATGTCCCGCGGTACCAAACCTGTGGCCCGCGAGGATTTGGTTCTACCACGAAGTCAAAGCACGTTCTTTTGCAAATCAGTGAATACTAAATATATTTATTCGAATCGGATTCTAGGTTGTAAGGCATTTTAAATGGAATCATACGTACCGAGTATAAGGGGAAATTTTAAAATTCCCTCATGTCCAAACTGTGGCACGAGAAGATCTGATAATGTAGATTGTCGTAGGCACATCTTCTGTTTATCACCATGTATAGTCAAAATATTTCTTCGAATGATATTCTACTTTCCAGGGAACTTGCACCGAATTAAAATGTCGCATAATAACCTATATGAGGGAATAATGATAAACTTAATGTCCCGTGGAACGCAAACAGTGGCCCGATAGAATTCGGTTTTACCATGAAGTCAAATCATGTTCCTTGGTCAATAACCGTGTATGTTCCATATATTTTTTCGAATCGGATTCTTGGCTCTATGGCATTCTCCATGGAATCATGCGTACAAAGTATAAGCGCCAAAGTTTCAAATTCCCTCATGTCCAAACTGTGTCCCGCAAAGATCTGATTATCTAGGGTGTCGTAGGCACATCCTTTGTTTATCACCCTGTATAGTCAAAATATTTCTTCAAATGATATTCTGCCTTCCAGGGAACATGAAACGAATTGAAATGTCACATAATACATAATAACGTATCGGAGGGAATAATGAAAAAATTAATGTTCCGTGGCACACAACCTGTGGCTCCCGAGGATTTGGGTTTACCATGAAGTTAAATAACCTTCCTTCGGCAATCACCCTGTATGCTCCATATATGTCTTCTAATCGGATTGTAGGTTCTAGGGCATTTTCAATTGAATCAGACGTACCGACTACAGAGGGGGAATTTTAATTTCCCCTCATGTGCAAACTTTGGCCCGCGAAGATCTGATAATCTAAGGAGTCGTACGCATATCCTTTGTTTATCACCCTGTATAGAGAAAAAAATTCTTCGAATGATATTCTACTTTCCAGGGAACGTGCACCGAATTGAAATGTCGCATAATATCCTATACGAGGGAATAATGAAAAACTTAATGTCCCGTGGAACTCAACCTGTGGCCGCGAGGATTTGCCTTTACCATGAAGTCAAAGCACAATTTTTCGTCAATCACCATGTGAGCTCCATATATATTTCTTCCAATCGGATTCTTGGTTCTAGGGCATTTTCAATGGAATCATAAGTACCGAGTATAAGAGGGGAAATTTATAATTCCCTCATGTCCAAACTGTGGCACGTGAAGATCTGATAATCGAGGGTGTCGTAGGCACATCCTTTGTTTATCACCCTGTATAGTCGAAATATTTCTTCGAATGGTATTCTACCTTCAAGGGAACTTGAACCGAATTGAAATGTCGCATAATAATAATGCGAGAGAATAATGAAAAACTTAATGTCCCGCGGTACACATCCTGAGGACCGCGAGTGTTTGGTTTCACCATGAATTCAAAGCAATTTCCTTCGTTAATCACCCTGTATGCTCCATATATCTCTTCGAATCGGATTCTAGTTTTTAGGGGATTTTCAATGGAATGAGACTTACCGACTACAAAGGGGAATTTTAATTTCCCTCATGTCCAAACTGTGGCCCGCGAAGATCTAATGTTCTAGGGTGTCGTAAGAACATCCTTTGTTTATCACCATGTATAGTCAAAATATTTCTTCGAATGATATTCTATTTCCAGGGAACTTGCACTGAATTAAAATGTCGCATAATAACTTATACGAGGGAATAATGATAGTGTGACGTGGAACGCATACAGTGGCCCGTGAGAATTTATGTTACCATGAAGTCAAATCATGTTCCTTCGCCAATCAACCTGTATGCTCTATATATTTTTTGAATCGGATTCTAGGTTCTAAGGCATTGTGAATGGAATCATACGTACAAAGTATAAGCGCAAAATTTTCAAATTCCCTCATGTCCAAACTGTAGCCCGCAAAGGTCTGATAATCTAGGGTGTCGTAGGCAAATCCTTTGTTTATCACCCTGTATAGTCAAAATATTTCATCGAATGATATTCTACTTTAGAGGGATCTTGCACCGAATTGAAATGTCACATAATAACGTATACGAGAGAATAATGAAAAACTTAATGTCCTGTGGAACCAAACCTTTGACTCCCTAGGATTTGCTTTTACCATGAAGTCAAATCACCTTCATTCGTCCATCACCCTGTATGCTCCATATACTCCTTCAAATGGCATTCTAGTTTGTAGGAAATTTTGAACGGAATCGTACGTACCGAGTATAACGGGGAAATTTTAAAATTTTACTCATGTCCAAAGTGTGGCCGACGAAGATCTGATAATGTCGAAAGTACATCAATTGTCTATCGCCTTGCATAGTTGAAATATTTCTTTGAATGATATTCTACCTTCCAGGGAACATGAACCAAATTGAAATGTCGCATAATAACGTAGATGAGGGAATAATGAAATAAAACTTGATGTCCCTCGGTACACAACCTGTGGCCCGCAAGAAATTGGTTTCACCATGAAGTCAAAGCACCTTCCTTCGTCAATAACACGTATGCTCCATATATTTCCTCGAATCGTATTCTACGTTCTAGGGCATTTTCAGTGGAATCATACGTACCGTTTACGAAGGGGGAAATTTTAGAATTCCCTCATGTCCAAACTGTAGCTCGCGAAGATCAGATAATCTAGGGTGTCGTAGGCACATCCTTTTTTTTATCACCTTGTATATTAAAAATGTTTCTTTGAATGTTTTTCTACCTTCCAGGGAACTTGCACGGAATTGAAATGTCGTATAATAACGTATACGAGGGAATAATGAAAAACTTATGTCCCTCGGTACACAACCTGTGGCCCGCAAGAAATTGGTTTCACCATGAGGTCAAAGCAGATTCCTTCGCCAATCACCCCGTATGCTTCATATATATCTTCGAATCGGATTATAGGTTCTAGGGCATTTTCAATGGAATCATACGTAGATATTATAAGAAGGAAATTTTAAAATTCCCTCATGTCCAAACTGTGGCCCGGGAAGATCTGATAATCTAGGGTGTCGTAAGCACATTTTTTGTTTATCACACTGTATAGTCAAAATATTTCTTGGAATGATATTCTACCTTCCAGGGAACTTGCACCGTATTGAAATGTCGCATCCGATGTAACGTGGTACCCAACCTGTGGCACCCGAGGATTCGGTTTTACCATGAAGTCAGATCACGTCCCTTCGCCAATCACCCTGTATGCTTCATATATTTCTTTGAGTCGGATTCTAGGTTCTAGGGCATGTAAGGTCTGTGAAAAGACTCACGCAGGCGCGGATACTACGAATCAACTTCTTTAGCAATGCAAATTTGGCGTGTTTCTACCCAATTTATATAATCTCGAATCCGTGTCTAGCAAGTTATGAAGACAAAATCTTTCTCAGATTACAATAAAGTATACAGTTTATACATTAGTAAGTTTTGACAAATCTCTCAAAAGTCTCTGATACACGTTTCTTAGTTAAGAAATATTTGTACATCAATAAGTATATATTAACCCTTCCGTCATCAGTTTCATACATAAAGATTAGTACGTTAACATCTTTCTAATTTTAAATCGGCGTTCATCCATTTATGTCATAATATTAAGTATATTGGAATAATCAAATCTACTCTTTTGGTCAAAACCAGAGGCGGGGCGTGCATGTATCCTCTGTTACCGCAGGTAACACCAAAATATAAAGAATTGAAGAAAACGTCTTAAAATATTATTACGTACATAAACTGGTAATATTGTCGTAAAGTTAACATTGCAGACTGACATTTTTTCTGACACCGGCAAAAGCGAAGAGGAGGACTGATCCGGTACCCTCCACAGGCAACATGAGGAAAGGGCCCTGAGCCCACGCAAGGAAGACTTCGCGTTGCGGCACTGACTGACACCGGGAGGAGGAGGCGGGTTTATGGCATTTTGCAGTCTTCCTGTTTGATCTGTTAAATAATCCAGTCAATAAAAATATACTTGCATAGAATAATCTGTTTTTCAAATACTTTAATCGGGTAATCTGCTTTTGCGTACTTCCTCAGAAATATACACAATCATAGTTCTTTATAAATTTAGCACCTGATATAGAATAAATCGAAGTCTACTTAGAGTTGGCCTGTGTGCTTCTGGTACATGTAGTTACTTGAAAAAGCAAATATTGGGTGTATAAAAAATAGCATTCTTGTGAAACAGTAAAAATCAA
Source organism: Lepisma saccharinum (assembly GCF_977018435.1). Classification (NCBI taxonomy): domain Eukaryota; kingdom Metazoa; phylum Arthropoda; class Insecta; order Zygentoma; family Lepismatidae; genus Lepisma; species Lepisma saccharinum. Next base: position 15,582,407 of record NC_139230.1, on the reverse strand, counting down.
CCTTATATCCTCATAGCATTAGTTGCAAGTGCTTCTTGCAGGCGAATAAGGCTCTGGCGTGTGGACCTACGTCACCTATAATCCTTTGTAAAGTTCGTGTTGTCCTATAAATTGTCGATATACATGCTAAGTCCCTAGTTACAACCTAAGCTTTTAGTTTCAATCAGAGGATTTCAGTGTTCAGATAGTGATTGTAGCCTCGTATAATAAACCAAATAGAAATAACCCAAGTGTTGATGCACCCAAAAAACCAGTAATACTTCAAAAATACCTTGAAAAAGGCTATAAGGCTAAATTATTCTTCTAGCATAGAAAAAAAGTTTAGCCAGTGGACCTATGGTCCATATAGTCAGTCGTCTGTGAACTTCGTCTTGTCCTGTGAATTGCCAATATATTGATAAATGGTTATATATAAATTATTTTTTTTTTAAAAAAAAGGAACAATGTTGGTAAGCGTCCAGTTATGGACCCATCGATAAAGGAATTTCAGTCTTTATAGACACAGAATAATTTTCGTTACACTAAAAATGTGGCCTCGTATAAAGGTAAATAGTCGAAATGATAAACATTTCGTGTACTTTATTCAGTAAGCCTTAGCTAGAAATACAATAACAGCGTTACAGACATAAAAATTAAGCAAGCTTTGATATTCTAGTGGCACATAATAAATATAAAATATCCTTTAAAATACTCTGACAAATACTCTTATACCTAGTATAAGAGTAACAAAATACTCAGCAAACTCTAAAATAAACAAACTTTCCTACGTAGCAGGCGTAATTTGCCCTAAATTAATATAGAAATACAGAACCAAAAATAGCATAGTGGAAATCAGTAAACCCTAATAATAATAATAATAATAATAATAATATATTCTGTGGCTTACATTTTAGCTAAAAGTACTTTTTCTTTAGTGTTTTTGAAAAGATTTAAATAAATACTAAACTCTAAGTTAAAAATTTGTAAATGTATATATGATACAAAACAAAATAAATAAAAATTAATACATACCCTGCAAAAAATCAGTAAAAAATTGAAAACATCTCTTTGTGCATCCAAAATATAATAAGAAATCCTTCCTGACTGGATTAAATTCTGTTATTTGAGTAATATTAAGCCTAAACTTGTAAAATAAAAGGGTAAAACTTGACGAAACACACTTCATGTGTACAAAATTTAATTCAAAACACATCTAAATTGTGTTATTTGAGTAAACTTGGAGAATAATCCTGTAAACTTGGAAAATCTCTCTCTCTCTCTCTCTCTCTCTCTCTCTCTCTGTTTGTGTGTGTGTGTGTGTGTGTGTGGATGTGTGTGTCCAAAATGTAATAAAAAAAACGTTCAAATCGTGTTATTTGAGTAAATATTAGGCTAAACTTGTGAAATAAACAGATAAAAGTTGAGAACACACACTTTGTGTGTCGAAAATGTAACTAAAAGTCTTTCCTGAATAGTATAAATAGTGCTATTTTGGTAATAATAGATATAAATTTGTGAAATAAACAGATGAAAGATGAGAAAACACACTTTGTGAGTCCAAAATTTAATAAAAAATCTTTCCTGAACAGATTAAATTGTGTTATTTGAGTAATAATAAGCCTAAACTTGTGAAATAAACAGATAGAAGTTGAGAACACACACTTTGTGTGTGGAAAATGTAACTAAAAGTATTTCCTGAATAGTATAAATAGTGTTATTTTGGTAAAAATAGGTATAAAGTTGTAAAATAATAAGTTAAAAAGTTGTAAAAATATATTTGCGAATCCAAAATTTAATAAAAAATGTTGCCTGAATAGTATAAATAATGGTAAAAAATAATTTAAAGGTGGACAAAATACACTTTGTGTGTCCAAAACTTGAAAAGTAAACAATTAAAAGATGAAGAACACAGTTTGTGTGTTGAAAATATAATAAAAAAATGTTGCCTGAAGAGTATAAATAGTGTTATTTTGGTAAAAAATTAACATAAAATTGTAAAATAATAAATTAAAAATTGAAAAAAATGTCTTTGCGAGTCCAAGATTTAATAAAAAAATGTTGCGTGAATAGTATAAATAGTGTTATTTTGGTAAAAATACATAAAAACTTGTAAAACATTTGACATAAAATCAAAGTTTGGTAAAAAAAATAAGCTCAATATTATGTTAAATAGCACACAGTAACATAAATTTAGTACCTAAATCAATAATCAATGGGTCCTAGGTTCGATACCCCGTGATCAAAGCAAATAGTGAAAACTGTAGGCCCAGTCCCTGATAGCACTCCCTTCTTCCTAGTACAGATAAAAAAACCCTTACGCTTCGTTCTCCTTGTTCAAATTAAAATTCTCGCTCCAATCTAATTGGGTATCCAAAAATCCTCTTTTCTTGTCTTCTCGGTAACCTTGGCTTACTTAGACAGAAACATGTTCTAGCATGCAAGCGACGCACAGTTTCAAAAAATTTGACCCTTGCTGCGCATTCTCAGACATCCTTTGTTGTCTGGATCAATCCCTTCCCCTGCCCTACAGTATTGCATAGCTTTCCCCTGTTATTGCGTACTGGTTAACCTTGGAAAAACCGGTTCTGAAAACCTACCGACGCGTTCTCTGATTGGTCAATCGGGTTCTTTCTTTGTTCTGACGTCATTTGACCTTGACCGCAACTTCCCCAGACATCCTTTCTCCTCTACCCTCAGCGCGGAGTTCACCGTCTCGTGTTTCAAACCACCGTCTTTTATAACATATAACATTATTACATAGTACTAACTAATAATATTACATATCGCGGGTTCGAGTACCGGGACCGTCTTCTTTCGTACCATTAACACCTTTCATAGCGGTTCATAGCGGTTCATAAACCATAGAAAACTTATTTTCAATACTATAAACATTAATATTATCGATTTATACATTACATACTTTGCAGTAATGAATATAAAACCATATGCATAGCGTTTAGTACCTCTAATTACCTTCTATATACATATTTTTCATAAAATAAATAATTATATATTCATAAGCAAATACATAAATGTAAAGTATTCTAAGTACTTGCAAATGAATTCTAAGTACGTGCAAATTAATTAAAACCCGTGCAAATTAGTTAGAAGTACGTGCAAATTAATTGCGAATATTAAATAGCAACATCCACTATCGTACATCTCTACTACTGGGGTCCTCTGTCCTTCTAAAAATGTCAACCTAAAATTCTATATTTCACACATATATTATTTCGGTTACAGGAATTTGTGATAATTGTTGAAAGGGCCGATTGAGATTGACATACGTTGTCGCAGGAATGCGATAATTTCGGATTGAAGCAATGTTTTTGAGGTGGTAGAACTGTTTTTGGGTGAAAACAATACTTACAAGCATAATTTCCCGATTGTTATCTTAGCACGCTCTGAAGTGTCAGGTGTCGCATGTTCGAATCCTCAGCAAAAAATGGTTATTTCAAATTTTGTTCTTATTATTTTACTTACATAATTATAAAAATTAATAATTACATACACAAAGAAGTAATAATTTTATTTCAATAATTCACCATGCATCCTCATCGTCACGATTATCCTATAAAGCGAAAGCCTTAAAGGTAGCAAAGGACGTAAAATATACGAAATAGTAGTGGTGTCAGAAATGAGATTTCAGTGGATTTAGCGAAACAGGGAGTGGGAGTAGTTAGGAAACAGATGAAGACTACATCTACTCTACATACGTCTTATTTGAAACGAAAAGTTTCGCGATTTGGGCAACTCTCGTTTCAAAAGAACTAAGATGGCAACATTAGTAGAACTGGACTTGCAGGTTCCGAAGGAAATATTGGGGAAGGGCCGATGCTGAGAGGAGAGGGGGCAAGGAGGGTGCTTCACGTGTTACAAAAATAAACAACGGTTTGTGGGAGGGACTGTGCAGTGGGAGTTTTGTGACTGGTGTCTTTCGTCTTTATGTTGTTTTTGGGCATTGCAAATTAATTAATGGAGCTTGCTCCGAGTTTCGAGGTGGCGGGTTCATCCTATCTGGACAGTGTGTGTAATCGTGCGATAGAAGATATTTTGAAGCAATCTTTCGGTTCGTTATTTTGCAGAAATAATCGAAATTATGGCGAAAGGGAGACCAAAGCCTATTTTGAACGATTTAAAAACCAAGTCGTCTGCTGGATATGACCGACATTTCAATGTTTCGTGGTATAACGACTATCCGTGGTTATGTGGATGTGTGCAGTTGTCGAAACTCTTTTGTTGGCCATGTACTCTATTTAAGGGTGAAAAAAAAAAGTATCGAATTCAGATGTGGATAACATGGACCATGACGCACCCAAAAATTCAAATTCAAATCAAAAACTTCTCTTTATGACAGCATCATAGAAGTTTTTTGATTTGATTTGATTGATTTTGCTTCGCTTGTGCCACTTTTGGCTAATTTGCGAAGATGGGGATGAGTGATGAAATTGATGAATAGACATCACAAACGCCCATGCCCAAGCTAGGTTTCGAACCCGGGATCCCAGCACCATATAACTATTTTCAAAGTCGGATTGATCTTCTCTATAAGTAGCCTTCGATGTTTCTGTAAGTATCAAATTACGTATTATTGCGTCAACAACCAATGTTTGCGATTTCACTTTAGTCCTTATGTCAACATTTTTTTTCCTGATTAATAACTTTACCAAAATCTAGTGTTGAATTGCATACGTACCAGATTAATATTATATGAACTACTTGGAAGACATTAGAGAGGGCGGCATGAGGTGGAGAGGCGCCCAAGTCTCCCGTAAATGTCCTACTGATAACCGGTAACACTTTTAAAAATCCACGCCACGCCACTGGTCATAACATATCTTTTAGTTTACAACTTTTAAACTTGCACCTTATATATTTTCTCTTTCTAATTGATCTATGAAATTTGTCAAATAAAGCAAGAGCGTGACAAGGGACAAACCCTGAAAACATCCGTTTAGATCAGGTACTCAGTCTCTCCCGCCTGGCACTCATGCACCCAGCTAACTGAACCATCGTTGATCCAGTTCTTAAATACATCTTGAGTAATTTCGAACAAGATAAGTTCCTTTTCGAACCCGCAACTGTTATCGGCGCTGTTAGAGGATTTTTACGTATAGTGTGGATATGAGGCTTCGATGGAAGCCGCACGCAATACTGTTTGAAACGACAATGAATTGACTTGAGTTGGCAAAATCTGCTAATGGAAGAGATTTGATGAAGTGAAAAGAATATTGCGGATTTATTTCACAAAAAGGAGTACGAACATAAACTACTTTCGCTTCGATCAATGCCTCCATTCTCTGCCTGATGAAGCACGAGCAGGTCCTCTGTAACTTCCCTTGTTTCAACTCCGCGAATGCTGACTCAATATCGGCCTGGGGTGGCTGGACTTGAAACTTTGAAATTACACCTATATTTCACACATACGTCAAAAAGGGAAATGGGTAAAAATTTAAAGCGCAAGCAAGTGGATTTCAAATCTTAAAAAAAGAGAAGAAATTAGGATCGTTATTTTTGGTTGGTTTGGTTGATTTTACTTCGCTTCTTTCTTGTCCTTCATTAACTGGTTTGAATATTTCCTGGAACACGATAACTTCAAAATTAATCTGCGATTTGGAGAAAAAGGCATTTCTTCTACTCTGGGAAAAGTGCCTCTCTTGGAAAAAATCACGTCCACTTTCATAAGCGAAGTTGGTGGGGAAGCAGAACGAGACAAAGTGGCCATGTGGCCATGTACTTAGATACAGAATGTATGGAAGCAGGATCGTTCAGCAAGTCATTCACATATTTTAACTATGTACGTACAAAGCCATATATGTAGCATATACGACTGGTTAGTGCATTACAATTCATCGGTTTGTTGTGCATTGTAAAACATTTATTGAGTTGAACGAACAAAATATACTTTAAAAATCCATTATTGTCCTAATTATTTGTTTGTCCAAATATTTAATAAACGATAAGATGTCCCTAATTTGCTAATGGACGTGATTATCATGGCATTTTAAAATATCGAGTGCCGATATCTGTGGCAAAGAAGTTAGCACAGTGAGCTAGGACGCCAGGGATATCTGGTTCGATTGGTTGATTGATTGAGTTGGTGTTTTAAGTCCACTTTATGCACAGTAAGGCTAATTGGTACTGGACCTACAGTTTAAAGTGGGATCCGAAACACTATGTGCCTCCACCGAGTATCGAACCCGGGATCCCTTGATTACAAGGCGACGACGCTACCACTGCGCCATCGGGGAGGCCTACATCTGGTCCGAATCCCGGCCTGGGCTTAGGTGTTTTTGTGAGTGTCCTTCATCAATTTATTTGTGCACAGCAGGGGCGTGCCGTGGCCTTTCGTGATAGGCAAGCGATGGGTGAATTTTTCGTTTCGGTTAATTATAACAATTTCAAATATAATATAGGCCTACACACATCCCCATTTACAATAATGTGCATAGTGGTGACGTATCGGGCTTGAGTGTGTGAAGTGCATACATACCGTAAAATCAAATCTTCGTTGCACGGTTTTTAAAGAAGGAAAACAGCCTTTCGATATAACTTTTAAATTCCAACCATGAAGAAAATTATGATTTACCTGATATTTGAGGGCAACTGTAAATTAAATTACGTTCTTCTTTAATCCTGAAAATAAGAAACATCCTATTAGCATGAAGTTTTGATATTAAATAAACGGACGGGTTTTGGTTTCTTACTTGGCTAGAATTATGAATCATGCCTTGTCTTCAGTTGGATGCAAGCGCAGATGTGATTCTGCGAACGTTCATGTCTTTGCACTGCATTATAAAAATTGCTCAAATCACTCACCGTAGCCTGTATAGTTCCATCAGTGGCGTGCTCGGGATTTTCGAAAGGGAGGGGTTATGTATACTTTTTCTTGGTAGTCAGCCCTCATTTTGTCATATTTTCCTACTTTTGACGTTCTTTTTTAGGAATACTTGGCGAAGGGGGGGTTATAACCCACATCACCCCCCCCCCCCATTTTGGGCACGCCACTGAGTTCCATGGTCCTAAATTTGTATTGAATAAAACGCATGGCCAACAAAATAATTTATTAAGATCATTGCTGCCACATAACCAGATAATATTGTTATACTGAGATGTTTTAAACTGCCTTATGAAAACTTTCCCATCTTTCTTAGTTGGTTTGGTTATGAACAATTCAGGACACGGTCGCTCATGGTTCACAAGCTCCAACCTTTCCACCTTATATTCTCGAACTGAATGGTTTTGAAAGAAGGCATCTAATAATCAAGTCCTTACCTGCAACACTGCAAATCGATGGCTCGTCTGGTATGTCAACCATGGCGGAAATTTTCAATGTAGAATCATACTTTTACATCAGGTACAAAAACACTACGCAAAGAACAGAAAAACACAGCACAATATCACAGTAAAAAACAACACGCTTCTTCCGTTTCACCCTACATGCAGTTGCAGTGTTACATACCCTCCATATTTCCGAGTAACTGACTGAATGACGGATATGTTCAAGTACCGGCTGTGATTTCATTTCTTATAAATAGCATACGACTAGTGATGATCACTGGCTAACTTCATAATGTAATTTGTTGATTACTATAGAGTTTCAAACATGAAAATAGTACCGCGTTAGGTGGTGTTAAGGACGCACAGAAAATTCTGGAAGTTAGCAACCTTGTGGCCAGTGTGGACGATTTTTTTCCAACACCCTTGCCAAAGACAGATGCGGGCTTGGTGTCGCTTGCCCTCTGTCTTTTTTCTTCGTGAACGGGGATCGACAGTGACCATGCAAGAACTGCATAAGTCACTCGAAAAGCGGGGAGAAAGGCGAGCAGTCCTCTTCTTCTAACGCAGTCAGTCGTGCCGCATCACCCAGAGTCGTCAAGGGCGCAGCCGGTTTATGTTCCAAGCCAATAGAACAGGAAATAGGGGAAATCAAAATTCTGTAATGTAAATATCTTATAGTAAATAAATTCCATTTTAAGGTATATAAAGGCATTGAAAAACACGGACTTAAGATATCAAAAGTGTTTTAAAAAACAACGCAAGCGACCAGGCACGTATCCAGGAATTCCTTTCGGGGGGGGCTCAACACCATTTTTTTAAGGGGTATAGTAAGAACCTCACAATTGTATGTTCAAGACCAGTGGTGGCAATTGGGTTCCAAAAGGGGGGGGGGGTGAAGGGCGGTGCAAGGAAAGTTTACTTTCTCTTGGCAGACAAGGCTTAACATTAAGAGGCCATAATGTTGAGGCAAGAAAATAAAAAATGGGGACCAACTATCCTTAAATCGTCGCCACTGTAAGGCTGTCATTTTAATCAGAACGTGAAATCGGAACATTTTTTACCACTCGACTCCTCTGTTTCCATGCATTAACATTATATGCCGGAACCATCTCGGTATGTGTGTTTGTCCATTTCTTCTCATCTGGCATAAAAACATCTATGGTATCTTTGAGAGTTTTTACGAAGCTGTTACACATGCACGGGATGGACAATTCACTCGACAACGCGAGATTCAAACTGTGGGTTGCGAACTGGGCGCAGACAGTTCTCGAGTATTTCTCTCTGATTTTAGCCTGAACACCACTAACTTGTCTTGTCCTCCCATTTTTGCAGCTCGTATAAAAGCCAAAACCCACCACATTGTTCAGATTCAGTCCTTAGCACTCACAAGTGTTCAAAAATGCCTGTCACAGCTTCCGCTGTCTTGTCATATATCGGCACGAAACAAAGGAAGTCTACTCGAATACAGGTGGATCACGAAACAATTAATGCACATTGAAAACCCTTCCGTTCCCAACACATCTAATGTTTCGTTTCTCAGTATGATCAAATGCTTAATCATTTATCTCCAGTGACGTGCCCAAGGGAGGGTTGGTGAGGTCATAACCCCATTTGACCCAGCATTTTTTTAAAAAAAATAAATAAAAAAAAGAGGAACGTCAAAGACAGGAAAAAAATGGCAAAATCAGGACTGACCACCAAAAATAGTATGCGTAACCCCTTTCCCTTCCGAAAATCCTGGGCATGCCTCTCTTTATCTCGGGCACATTTTTTTTTTAAAATCAACTCACCAGAAGTTTTTATCATTCCGTATTGGAGATTGAAGTAAGATGCGTTCTTCCTGCAGGTTTGAATATGATCCTTTAGGGTGCTGTCGTCTGCCTGCTTTCACACCTAAACTTAACAAGGCCCTAATTTTCCATCCTTGTGACTTGGATTTTCAAGACGTAGGAAGGTTTCAGACTGAAGGGACACGCGATACATGTCGATTGGAATGTGCCAATCAACAGCAACGTTTCACACCATAGCGACACAAGAGGACGCACAAACCTAATCTTCAGGCGACACGGTGTGAAATCTCCCTTATTAGGCCACTGTTATTGTCACCTCGACGTAGTTGTTCACCACAGAAAAAAATTCTCCTCAACCGGTGGGAATGCTCCTCAGTTTTCTTCTCTCTCCTATATTTTCTGTGCTTGTTCACTATACAGGCAACACCTTACGATTTGATATACACAAGACATGTACTATGTAGACATTTTAACGAAAAATCGGTTCAAGTCAAGGATGGCTAGTTGGTAGAGCCCTGATTTGGGTCCTGGTAGAGCCTGCAATTTCCGCCTAAAATGTCTACATATGCAACATCTTCCTTTTTCTTCTCGACATTCATAAAATTTTCGGCTGTCTCTTTATGGTAGTTAAGTGTTTCAATGTATTTCGAACCCAGTAGGCTTAAACACAAAAGTTATTTTTTTTTTACCATGAAATTCTCGGACTGCATATACGAAATTTAGTTCTGGCAAAACTAAATCATCACTCAAAACTTTGATTTTCAGTTGATCTATGCAGCTTATTTCTGTTTTAATAAAGCACTCCAATATCCGGTACTGCTGAAATATTCACTTTAGAGAGAGAGAGGCCTTGATCTCTTCGGCCCTCGAACCGAGCTATCACTACTCTGAGGCCCCGGAAGTTCTGCTGTCATCAATGTCTTCATTTTCGAATCACTATATATCTTATAAAGCAACCAGAGGATGCTGACTGATATGATCACCAATCGACTGTATGAATTGTCTTACCTCTGAAATCTCATTAACCGATTCTTTGTACAGATCAACCGAAAAATTGAATCCGCGTATTTATATCCTCGTTATATTCTAGAACGTTCCACAGATAAAACGATTCGTTAATATTGCCAGTAGTTGACTCCTTCTCTCATTCAAGAACGTACCCTCTCCCGGCTTCCAGAGATTAGAAATTACAACGAATCGCCCTACGTGTGGCGCTACCTTTGCTGTGCAGCTTCCAAATGCTGACAAGTCTCTACATAGTGCTCAAGTGCGCTGCGACAACACCGAAAGCGTAAGAAAAGTTTAAGTGCAATATTATCAACAACAGGGTTATAGAACTTTCTCCGTCTTGCCTCGATAATTTTCTATCTCCTTAAATCATCGTCACATTATTCAAAAAGCCAAAAACCTAATTTTATCTAGTGTAAAATATAAAATTTCCTGGGGGGGGGCTCGAGTACCCTCAACCCCACCTTGGATACGTGCTATTAACAATAACAGGGTTATATAACATTCTCCATCTTGTCTCGATAATTATTTCTCCCAAATTATCATCACATTATTCAAGAAGCCAAAATCCTAATTTTATCTAGTGTAAACAGAAAAAAATCCTGAAGGGGGGCTCGAGCCTCCTGATTTCCACCTTGGATACGTGCTATTGACAATAATAAGGTTATAGAACGCTCTCCGTCTTGTCTCGATAATTATTTCTCTCAGATTTATAAATTTATTATCTTTACATTATTCAAGACGCCAAAAATCTAATTTTATCTAGTGTAAATTGAAAAAAATTCCTGAGAGGGGGCTCGAGCCACTTCATCCCCACCTTGGATACGTGCTATTAACAATAACAGGGGTGTAAACATGCTCCGTCTTGCCTCGATAATTATTTCTCTCCTTACATCATTTTCACATTATTCAAGAAGCCAAAAACCTAATTTTATCTAACGTAAACTGAAACATTTCCTGGGGAGAGGGTCGAGCCCCCTGTGCTCCATCTTGGATACGTGCTATTATAAATAACATGGTTACGGAACATTCTCCGTCTTGCCTCGACAATTATTTATTTCCTTAAATTATTGTCACATTATTTTATTTCACACCACAAGAAACAAAAAACCTCATTTTATCTAGTGTAAACCTAAAACTTTCGGGAGGGGCTCGAGCCCCCTAAGCCCCCCCTCTGGATACGTGCCTGCAAGCGACGCTTGCCCCGCCTTTCCTTACCGCACGTTTCTGGTGCACAGCACGTCCAGGTTTTAATCCCGGCCTGTTCATGGTTAATCTTTATTGTAATTGCAATTTCATCATATCGTCACTGATCCTCATCTTCGCGTTTAGCCAAAAATGGCTGAAAAACAAAGTAAAATAAACCAAATTATTCAATCATTCAATTTCATTACATCGTCTTTAGAGGGTGAATTTATATGCACTAAATGAGGCCAAAACATTAAAACAAGCGTATGGACTTAAAATATGCACTTACAAATTATAAAAGCGTGTCCCAAGAATTGCGTATTATGGTCTGTATATATTTTACGACATTTCCAATTAGTTCCTTTTTAATTTATTAACAGTAGAACGAGAGAAGTCGAAAATACCTCCCACCCGACCCCCACCCACCAGCTTCCCAATGGTTGTCGGCACTGTCAGCGGCCAGTGTCTCCAAGGACCTACCACCCTCTCCCCTGCCCTACTTAAGTTTCCTGTCCCCTCAGTTCTTTTGTGAATGCAGAAGTGAAAGGCAATATTTTAAACTGTTACAGGGGACCCCACCAAAGAAGACGGAAGCAGCAAACAGCAGAATCGATGTGTTTTGTGATTTCTTTATAGTATAAGAAAAACATGATTTGCGAACGACCCCAAAAATAGTGTAAACAAAATTTGAGACATTGAAACATTTTTCGCAAATGCACACAAGTTTCTCATACAGAGTACACACTGGCGTACGCAGAGAGGGGGCTGAATGTGCTGCAGCCTCCTCCGAAATTTTGGTAAAATTAACATTTTCTAATATAACCAGCAAAGTACTCTGAAGAAACCATCACACTATGGTCTCTTAATACTAGGGCATGTCTACCAAGACAAGGGTTCTCTTTCGCACACACACCCCTGTTTCGACACCCAATGGTTGCCACTGTCCTCGGTTACCATTTTTGAGAGTGGAAACCTCTAAATATAGGAAATATCTTATTGTGTGTGCCACCCCTATTAGAAAGTAGCTATAAACTCTCCACCTTCACACCTTCAGACCGTCCCAAAAAAAATCCTGTGTACGCCAGTGATTACACACAACATTAGATATAAGCAGCGAAAATACACACATTTCGTGTAAATACACACACGCAACGCTGTACTGAAGACAAATTGAGCGGAAACTTCAACTTGAACTTTCTGCGGATTCTGCTGAGACACCCTGTATAGATCCACCACCGCATTTGAAACCCTGGCATGGAAGCAAAGGAAGGGTCTATATTTTGGCAAAATAAACTTTATTCATAATTGGGAAAAGAGAGACGCGGTAGTATATAAATATGGAGAAACTAGTACTCACTTTTATCCCCGAAGCTGTTTTTTCTTCTTTTTCCATTAATTTCAGTGGCCACTGCCACCATCCTCGTTGGAACTTGCTGCGCTGTTGCTTGGCCAAGCCAAGCCAATGAAATTAATCGAAAAAGAAGAAAAAACAGCTTCGCGGATAAAAGTGAGTACTAGTTTCTCCGTATTTAAACTTTATTGTTCTCTCTATTCTTCCATTTTGGATAAGAGGCGGAAGAGGAGCAGACGGATCGACCCTCTAGCATCGCCACTGAGTCGATACTGGGTCTCTCTCTCCCTTAGCCGGCCTCCATGGCGGCGTGGTTAGCACAACGCGCTACGATGCCAAAGATCCAGGGATCGAAGCTCAGCCTGGGCATGAGTGTTTTTTGTGAGTGTCACTTCATCAATTTCATCATATCATCTTTAATTGTTATCTTCGTGAAGCGAGGTATAATGAATGGTAAGGGAGAAGACTTCGGTAAAAAAAAAAGAAGAAAAGAACAAGACGAGACGAGACTCAGACTTTGTGAAATTTCAGAAACATTACCTAAACGAAATTTGCTTTACTTTGCGACTTCTCCAGCGATTTAAAACAAATATCTCGTTGTTTATATGTCATATTTAATTTTAAATATTTACAATTGTAATATATTATAGGGAATTGTGACCCGGTGTCGCGAGATTGCATATCTTTTCAAGTTAAAATTCCTATTTTCAAGAGTTCGTAACGTCACGACGAGGCGTCAAATGAAACAAGTTTATTTAGCAGTTTGTGTTAAATGATCTCTCTCTACACGTTATGTTACAACTTGGGGCATCTCGGAGGGCCGTTCGTGGTGTATGTCAGACTAAATACATTCTTTGAGACGAGACAGAGACTTGCTCTTCGATACCGAGAACGAGGTAGGTATATGAATGACTATGTATGCCGAGACTATAACCTGAGGAGTGCCTCTAATAAATTTTGTAACAATGTCCATAACTATTGGAACTAGTAAAGTATTTTCCTTGTTTAGAAAGTTTTCTTATTTTTTATACTCATTTCCACACTGTCGTATTTTCCTAATATTCCACTTCCCCAGTTGTGATTTGTTGCCAAGTTCAAAGCATACCAACAATACATCTGTGTTTCGGTTTTCAATAGCGGTGTCCTGGGCTAAATGCAATAAGTCTTCAACCTGGGCTTACATGAGGCCTATTGACAGCAGCAGATAAAGCCCTCATACTTACCACATTAGAGTCCCACAGCATAACTGAACTTCATGGCACGGTGCTGTATGCACGGGAAACTTTATATTTTTTTTACCTTACCTCGGCTTATCGACAATTTCAGTCTGAAAATTTGGATCGACGTTCGAGAGTAGAAATACGAGGGTTGGGGCATGGCAACTTTCTTTCCCGTGAGAATGCAAGACCGGCACAAAAATTCCAAATATACAAATGGAAGAGGACAGTGTATGGAACTGAACAATGGATGAAAAATGAAGTTCATGTGTACCAAGGGTTTTGGTAGGGAAGATCATTAAAACAAGTATTAGTCACAAGGCTACATTAGTTGTACAAAAAGAAAAAAAAATAGTGAGACAGAGTCATAGCAACTACAATATGTGTTGTGAAGCTCTGGGGGACTACTTTGAGGGTTCATGGAGCACTTTGTGCACCTATTTCGTTTTATATATTTTACAGATAATGTTACACATTTACGGTTTTAACGAAGGGGAAAAATAATAGTCTTAAAAATACCTAAAGTTTTACTGTTAAAGAACATTTTTATTGATATTTAATGACTAAATAATCGTATGAAAGTAACAATAATCTCAGCTAAAATTTCAACATGAATTAGCAACTTGCTTATTATGTTATGCAGAAGCCACTTCCATTAATTCTTGTCAACAATAAATCCGACACTTTTTTGGAAACAAACAGCCACGCATCCAGTCAAAGTACATAGTGTTTCGGATCCTTGTTTAAACTGTAAGTACAGTCCTGATTATCCTTTTTGTGATGAAAGGGACTTAAAAATAACTCAAAGAAAGAAACAAATAAGTAGTCACGCTTGTGCAATCGGAAATTAGGTTTTGGTGTTAATCAAGGGGAAGACCCGGTTTGGCACCCGCGGGCAGTTGTTCAGGTCGCCAGGCTCTTTAGCCGCCCGTGAATATCTGGCTGAGTTTTGCACAAAAATTGACACAATATTCTGTATAGGATTTCATATGCATTAAAAATGGCAGAATATGCATTACAGCCATTTCACAGAATGTGAGCCTGGATTGTCACGACAGTAACAGCGCTTTCAAGGTTTCTCTGTTGGTCACCACTTCAAAGGGAAATTGGTAAAAACACAATCGAGACTAAGGACCGTTAGTACTACGTACATGATTTGCTTGATTACTTTTTATCATGATACATTTATGAAGGGAAAATTATGTTTTATACACAGTCACGGTCTTGGCATCTAGCCTTACTTTTATTTCTGTGAAATGGCCCATTAACGGCATTCCTGCATTAGCCTATCTGTGATGAATAGTGGACCTAAATAAAATCGCAGACAGAAGTCGCCGGTTTTTAGCGAATAGTAGATGGAACGTTCATGGGTGAGACGGTTGTGGTACCGTTAAAGGTAACATTCCAGCAAAGGGGTGCACCCCCCCACACACACATCAAGGCCAATGGCGCGTCCCCCCTCCCCGATCATATAATAATCCCAATAAAGTGTTTAGTTACAACAGAGTGTCTACTACCATCCTATTACCGAAGGCCGCTTTTACTTACTGAGCATTTGACTTGATCTGCCCCCCCGTAAATCTTCCGTTTCTTCATATAATTGATTGAATGTGGTGCATCTAGTACAGCAGTTAAAGTAACTGAATTACTTACCAAATATATCCTCATTCACTCCTCCCCCAGCCATATCTCAGATATTGCAGCATGCTACCATGTGTAATCTCTTACGTGTTGAATTTTTTAATATTAATTTATAGAAAAATCCCTCTCTCTCATTTTGATGGCACGGTAGGCGCCATTACTCCGCCCCCTTACTCGACTTCGTGGTGAAGCTCGTGCCAGAATCAGCAGAGTAGCTGAGCGTAAAATGGGAAAACTTTGAGGAGGACTATTTGTTCTGAACAGCGAATACATATTATTGCATTGCGGGTTCGAGACCTGGTGAAAACACTTTGTGGTTCCATTCCTAACTTAATTTGTAGGTCCAGTCCCGAAACCCTGTGTGAGCATAAAGTTGACTTATCAGGAAACTGAAACTCCAACATTATGTATATGGCCTGATCCTGTGGCAGAGTGGTTAGCACATCGCGCTACGACGCCAAGGGTCCCGGGTTCGATCCCGCTCAGGCTTGGTTGTTTGTGAATTGATTGATTTAGTTTATTTTACTTCGCGTTTTGTGCCTCTAGGCTAATTTACGAAGATGGGGATGAGTGATGAAATTATGAAATTGATGAATGGACATTCACAAACAACCAAGCTCGACCGGGATTCGAACCCGGGACCCTTGGCGTCGCAGCGCGGCCACAGGGTAGGGCCGGTTGTTTGTGAATGTCCATTCATCAATTTCATAATTTCATCACTCATCCCCATCTTCGTAAATTAGCCTAGAGGCACAAAACGCGAAGTAAAATGAACTAAATCAATCAATTTTGAATATGAAGTCATCCATAACCATCTTATCTCCCCCTGATGGCGTAGTGATAACACTGTTGCCTTCAATCTAAGAGGTTGGGCTCGATGCTCGGTGGAAGCGCATATTTGTTCGGATCCCACTTTCAATTGTAAGGTAAGTCTCGATTAGCCTATCTGCGCATAAAGATCAGATCACATAAATTTTGAAATTCTGAACAACTTTCTTAGCTAAATGACAACAATCTTCCTGAATTCGAGACGCAAGGCTCGCAATTCTAGCGTCCTGGTGGTCGAAGAACTTCCGCAACCATGTATTGTAAGCCACTCAATGGAAAGGAGTCACACATTCCAGGAGCGTAGTCACGGCCGGGGGCAAAGAGAAGACTGTAAAGTAATTGAGAAGGCCGTAATGTCAACCTCTCACCCGAGCCCTAGACAGGTAGGGACAATGAGACGTCGATAGGTTTGGACCCTCCACGTGTGTGAAAAGTTGTAGCTATTCTGCGAAGACAAAGTTGTTCACCCTGGAGTGTATTTTGCAGACTAACGAGGTTCTGGCATCCAGACTAGCCGATAGTAAAATCGTCCCTTCATCCACTTCATCCTAACACCTTTCATCCTAATAATCACGATTAGCCAAAAGTGGCAGAAAGGAGATGGAAAACAAATCAATGGCAGTTACTGCATATGGATTATAATTGAAGTGACAAGAGTGAGGAGGGTCCACTCAATAGTGTACGAGGATTCACTCTTGCGTTTTAACCAGAGTCGCAGGTTCAGTCCCCAGTAGAATCATACTACATAGTATTTCGGATCTCCTTTTAAAATGTCAGATTAGTCCTGATTACCGCAGCAAAAAACGAAGTGGACATTAAAAGAGGTATGAAAATTGTGTACGATCTCTAATGCGAATCATCTATTAATGTAGAAACTACAAGAGTAAGGAATTTTCCAAACAAATATAAGAAAGTGAACAATTTGCCATTTATAACCAATGACACAAAAATATCTGGAATTTTAAAATGTTTCCCTACGAGCACCCAAAAGGAGGAAATTACAGTTAGAATTCTTGAAACAGGTAAATTAAGGTGCCGTGCAATGAAAACACATTTATGGGGTAGGGCCTCATACATTCTCGATGGCTATTTTGGACCTAACGTGTTCACCATCACGCTACAATCTATTCCAGGCTGGGTGAACATCATGTATGCACGGACAAGGTCTGAAAAATTATTTCATCACCCACCCAGTGAATAGAACCCAGGCTTCCCACGTGGAAGTCGGACACACTACCGACTAGATTACAGTGGCTCCCATAAATAAGAAACAGTACATAACGTTTACAAAAAAATCCAGCCACCTCAACATTTTCAACCGGAGCAAGGGTGTTTGATAAAAGACGTGAGATTTTTTAATATATATTTTTAACGAAGTTCGAGTTAACAGTTGAAGAGTTGTCTTGGAACACATCTCCCCATCCCAAATCTTCAAGCATGAATTTTGAAAAATATTTCAAATGTCATTCATAAAATTTGCTTATGTGAAACTTTTACAATATACATCATTGGCAAACATATTTACACACTTCTTTTAATAAAGAGGGCTGACAAAGGCAAGAAAAAAAAAAGTCACAACCACACATGAGGTTCTCAAGAACGTAAGATAAGTACGTATATATTGTAGAGATATGGAGATTACGAATACGAGAAAACCTCGTCAAGAGAATATTTACGCTTGTTTATTTCCTGGAATTGTCCGACCAGCGGGCGATCCCAAGAATGCGCTAACTTTGTAACTTCCGTGAAAACAATGACTGAAAGGCAAACGCGTGGATCTAAACAAGATCTAGCGTGTTCGAAAGGTTTAACAACCTTTCGAAGCCTAAGATTATAAAAGGGAGCTCACTCCCCGAACTCGCTCTCATTTGACTCTCATTGGATTTTGACGCTCACTCTGGATCATTAGTCTCAGATTACACTTTACTCTAGAACACATACAACTACAGAACTACGACGACGGAACACGAAGTTACGGCTGCATAGCATGCAGCGAGTCGCGGATTTGTGAGCCAAGCGTCACGGAATCGAACCTTGGCATCAGTCACCATTCGGTCTGCAAGAAGCATCTGGACAAGAACATCACTCACCTACCAGGTATGAACAAGCGTGAATAACCTTTAAATTCAACTTTCCATATCTCTTCCCTCTTAATCGGAGCAGGTTCAGCTAACAGATACAATTAAGCTCTACCTAAAATGTATAATTGAAACATCCCTGTGACCTCAGATCCCAGGTAAGACGGGATTACAACAATATGAAGAAACACTTAAATAGGGTAGATAGGTGAAACACTGAATTTCATAGCAAGGGAGTTGTTGTCCTACATAACTATCTTGACCCTAAGTACATTTCACTGAATTTGATAGCCTCGTTTAGAAATAGGCCGGTCTTTTAAATCCGTTTTTCGCTTCAAGTGTTCCTCGTTCGGGCTGACGCAACGATCAAAGTGCAGCGCCTTGAATTTAAGGCGCTGTAGTTCAAAGTGACGACTTCGGAGCTCGATATGAGGGGGTAAATAGGTGATTCTATAGGTGTCTCTCGGGTTGTCCTGTTGTGCGACATGCGTACATTGACGATAAGAACTACTTCAGTGTAGGACGAGCATCAAAGTTTAATCGGATGAGAACAGAAACACTGCGTGAGCCATACCAATTTTATAATAATTATTATATTTTTATTTCATTTATGTTTGTGATGTATCATACATATCATACATACTTTAACGAATATTAATAAAATAAAAATAAAAATATTGATATTAATGTAATAATTAGGCCTAACCGATTTTAAGGGGGTCGTATACTAACCCTCTTGGGATGTCCCCTTTTCGGGCCAACATGTTATTCGCACTTTAGCTACCAGGCCATGTACAGTGTCTCTCAATAGTTTTAGGACAACGACATTTTAAACTAGGCAACCCAATTTACACAAGGCGTTGGTGGGTTGCGTGTAGAGTTAGGCTCAATTTCAGGGTTGCCACATGCACATTAGATATTTATAAAATACGCGAAAGAAAGATATCCAAATATTATTGCATAAAACTAGAAAAAAAATCAGTATTACATTTGTTGCAATACTCTCAGAAAGAAACAACGTCGATTTTCTAGTATTTCATTGTTGATGAGTCTACACAAAGGAAAAGTGGAGAGAGGAAACGAAAGGGAACAAAGGAGAGGAAAAAAGAGAAAGCAAAAGGAGAAGAGGAAAAGTAAAGAAGGGAAGAAAATAGAGGAAAGAGGAAGTGGATAGGAGAAGTAATGAGTGGAAAGGAAAAAGATGCGAGGAGAAATGAAGAAAATGGAGCAAAGAGGAGAGAAGAGAGGAAGGAAAGCGAGGTGATAGAAGAGGAGGAAAGGAGTTTGGAGAGGGGAGGAGGAGACGAGAAGAGGGAAGTGGAGAGTAGAGTAAAAGAGAGAAAGAGAGAAAGAGAAGAACGAAAAGATGAGGAGAACAGTGCCGTGGAGTCGGAAATATAAGACAGGAGAGGAGATAAGAGGAGTGGAGAAGGGTGGGATGAGGACAAGTGGCGAGAAAAGTAGGGAAGGCGGTATGAGTTAAAAATAGAGAAGGACGGGAGAGGAGAAGGAGAAGTTAAGAACAGAAGGGACTGGAGACGAGAGGAGAGAAGGGGTAGTTGCAGAAAATACGTCTCGGCGTCAAGAACTGATGCATTGATAAAATTTTCGACGTGAAACTTTCATTAACATTTTATAATGTATTGGAGAATGTATTAGATCGGTGCGAAATTCCTTTTGGCCGAGTTCAGAGCAAGATAAAATCTTCCACGTAAGATCTTTGATTTTACCTGCGATTATACCACTAAAATCATGAATGTAATTTTCATATTTATAAGAATTATCCAACCCCCCTTCCTATACATGTCATGTGTAAAGAATACTTGTTTGTTACAAAGAAAACGAAGGTAACACGACCCGGCGAAAACATTTAATGGAGAATTGCACATGATGGAAACTTTTCAGTCGATATTTGTGAAGGTTTTTTGAACTCGAGTGGAAAAAGGGGTAATATTAGTGTGTCCTGAATTGCCACAAATATAAATAGTTATTTCATTAATATTTGTCAATGTCTTTGAAGCAGAACACAATTATCGTTAGAGTATCATAATTCAAGATCTGGTACGTGAAAATATCCCTTTGAACGTGTGTCAATTCATTTATTTGTTTATTATTTTTTTTAGAAAATTCCAGTTTTAGGACAATCTAGCCACTATACGCTATTATTACAAATAATGTTGCCATGCTCTTGTTTAATAGAAGGAGAAATATTTTTAAAAAGAAAAACACTTCATAAGGAGGATCGAACCTAGGACCGCTTACAATGCTCTCAAGAACTCTAACCAATACACTACGTCCTTAATTATTCTGTCGCCTCAATATTGTAAATGTTATCCTGAAAAAAAAAAATCAATACTCTCACATTGCTCTGTACTTCTATAATTACTTTATACACATGCATTTGAAATCTTACTCGGATTTTTTTTTCGTATTAGTATATCTAAGGTTGTGAATATATTTTATTTGTAATTTTATAACGGTTACATGATCATCTACGAAACAGTTCCTTATATCTTGGTATCTGTAAAGAGATACATTCAAGTTTTCAAATGATTTTAGACCACTAGATCCGTGTCCAGTCATCATTGCTCAAACAAACGTTTGAAAACTCTGTGGAATTTTCATTCTGAGATAAGTTGCCTTACTTGCTACATGTATGCGAACTACTCCCTGTCCCACTTATCTCTGGAGCAGGTGAACAAAACAAGTATCTGAGCAGCGATGAACACATGAGAGGAACGGGATTGCGTGGAGGGAGGAGATCCACTGCAGTTACCAGCTATTCCAGCAGCGTGTACTGCCTCGCTCTGTCCACTCGATCCCCCTTCCCCTCTTTCCCCTTCTCTTCCGATTTGCGCGACTTTGCTCCAGACATGCTGGAACAGGGCACAGTTAATTGTGTGCCACACATTTAATTCTTACTCAATGTTGTCAATTTGCATTCAGGGGGTAGTTTCACAGTTACAAACTATTTTGGCCTTGATAAGAAGTTTAGTGTAAATAGTCATTTTGTTTATATATTATTTTAAAATTGAGGTCTATGGTTAAAATCCTCATATTTAGGGCTGAACTCGTCACCTAAGAGGTTGAAGACCCGTCCTGTTCTTTGTGCGTTACCATCTTTTTATTTTTCTATTCATTATTCATCCTCATCCTCGCGATTAGCCAAAAGTAAAATAAGAAAAGTCCTCCTCCGTGATCGTGCGGTCTAAGGCGCTGTGCTTTGGACTCCGACTGCGGGACGGCATGTGTTCGAGTCCGCCTGGGTCCAGTCTCTGGGTTCTCGGCCTGTATATAGGACCGGTGGCAACCCACCATCGTGAGGAAATTGGGGAGCTACGAGTGAGTAGCGTAACCCAGTCTCGTAGATCTCGTATGGGGGATGTTCCTGGGTAAACAAAAATAGTCGATCAGACAATTCGATTATCGAAGGCGATAAAAGAACTTCCGGTTTGACCAAGTTTCCAATATAAGCTAGTGGAATAGAGATTGTCTTCGAGCTTACATTGTTAAAAATGAGCGGATACAAAATGGATCACTTGAAATTTTTAAGTGACAGAGAATTAAAGATACCTCGAAGAAATTGACCAGTTCCCGGAGCCATTGGATGAAGATTTACGGAACAATAGAAATCTTTACTGAGACAATGTTGATCCTCTACCAATGGTTTCGTTTTTTTTTTGTTTTTTTTCGAGTTGGTGTTTTAGTCCACTTTGTGCACAGTAAGGCTAATCGGGACTGGACCTACAGTTTAAGTGGAATCCGAACCACTATGTGCCTCGACCGGGTATCGAACCCAATGGTTTCGTTGGTATATACATTAAACAAGAAAGTTGATTCGCTTATAAATTAAGTAACAGACTTTTTATATTAAAAAAGAAGTAAATAATAATAAATTCTTAAAGGTAAAAGGAAGATTAAATACACCCATGAAAAACAAAGATATTCTGCTTAGCCTAATAGTTATAAAGTGCACATTTTATTTCTCATTAATAAAACCACAGATCAATTTTTACATTCGATATCTGTTGGAGGCACAATGTGGCTTAAACTCTAGGTTGAGTCCCGAATAGTCTTACTGTGCATAAAGTGTACTTAAAACAAAAAAAACTGAAATGTACTCTGATTATATCAGAATGGATAATTTTTCGACATTGTGTATCACTAGAAGACAGCTCTCTTTATTGTTCTTTTTTCCACAGATAAAAACATGCATGGTTGTAAAAATTTACATCTTTTAAATTTGTTATGCCAACATATGTGCGTTAGAAAATTATAATTTAAAAACACTTAAATATTTCATTGGGTTTATTTAACGGCGATGAAGTGACGTGTCTAGGGCCTACTTTCTCATGTCGTGGTTCAGTTTTTTTGCATTACTGCCTGAATCCACTGAGTTTTCGTATCTGGTCTATCGAAAAAAGATTCACAGATACTTGAGAAAAATTATTCGTTCTGGACCTCATATTGCAACCAACAGCCACGCAATGATTGTCGTCTTTTCTGCAAGATATTACCTCTACCTCTTTATAATCCATGTTACTCTTTCAAAAGCAGAAGTAGGGTCCCGCCCGTGCCGAAGAGGAACGAAATTGTAAACATCAGGTGAATAACCCATAATGGTTGAGGGTTCGACGTGCTGACCCCACGTCACTCCATCTGGTTGAAGATCACTAGGAAGGATTGTGGGAGGAAGACTGGCAGTCGGGAGATAGGCCAAGGCCCTTCGAGAGCTGTTGAGCCATGCGTTATTGTTTTTATTAAAATAAGAAAAACAAGGGAATGAGGAAAAATTAATAAAAAAAAATATTTATCTATATTAAACCAACCATTCAATTTTGTTTTGTTTTTCATGGATCGGTTGCCCTACTACGCGGTAATCCCAATAAGTATCTTACATGTTACACGATAAAGCACGTATTACTATCCGAATACTCATTCAATAAGCATTTTTGTTTGCCAGGAATCATTACTTATTGCATGTTGAGCTAGTGCCCACCTAGCCGCCTCTGATGAAATCTATTATTCTTCAGATTGTCTTTAAAATTCGACTCTGGTCACTTGTAATTTGCTGGGTGTAGACGCTGTGCATCGACGCACAATGTTTTGCGATAACAAGCGACCTTGTGAAGCGTGACTCATGAACGCGAACAAGCTAGGCTACCAAGCTTATCTGCCTTTGAATACCCAGTCAATTTTTTAACCTTTCCCGAACGCAATTCCTACTGTAGAAGTGTATACGTATATATTATCTCAAAAGAGCAAGAAAGGAAATTCAACCAATGTTCTCCCGTCGTATAAAACCAAATATTATCTATTAAACGAAAAGTTCACGATTGTCAATAAACGGTTTAACCAATCTGAGCTTTCAGGAACTTTTCACGCATAATTCCACTGTCTAGGCCAATGACAGAAAAGCAAGCAATACTTTTATTTATTCTTCAAATCAATTAAAGGAATGTGTAAGAATTTATAAGAAATAAAGAGCGGAACGGAACGACTGTTGTTCTACCTTAAAAATTGTTATTCTTCGAAATAGTAAAATAAGAAGGATTTAATCCAACACCTTAACACACTGTTCCACGAGACTCTATTGATTAACACTGTCAAATGTTATGTGATTTTATGAATACAATTTTCCGCCTGTTTACGTATAACGTCTCGCACATTTAGCAGTTCGCAAACGTTTTTGCAACCGCTGTAATTATTTCCTGTTACCATACGTAACAGCAAATACATTTCATAAGACTGTTCTGGACACAAGACTTGCGTCAGAAAACAACCATTTCGTATGTTC
Source organism: Lepisma saccharinum (assembly GCF_977018435.1). Taxonomy (NCBI): domain Eukaryota; kingdom Metazoa; phylum Arthropoda; class Insecta; order Zygentoma; family Lepismatidae; genus Lepisma; species Lepisma saccharinum. Next base: position 15,558,249 of record NC_139230.1, on the reverse strand, counting down.
CAGTATCACAAGAAGAGAACATCGCCCTGCAATGTTCAAGACTCAAGATATTTTTCATTAATAATGTCCAATCAACATAATAAGTTAGAAGAAGTAACTAGCATTTTCACAACAACTACCAATATTCTTGTTTTTCTTCATCACTTCCAAAATATATTCTCGAAGATAGCTGCTATACTACAAAAAAAAAAAAAAAATCAAAATTAAAGTAAAATTCAACTACATGTATATCCAAGGACATCTACAATATTGGAGGAACAGAATACTTAAACATTGTTGATTCAACGGAAGGTAAGGGCGTGGTGTAGTGGTGTCGGCCCCCGTGGTGGAGTGGTTAGGACATCGCGCTATGACGCCGGGGGTCTCGGGTTCGAATCCCGGCTCGGGCATGGATGTTTGTGATTGTCTGTCCTGAAATTGAGAATTGAATGAAATGATATGGGCTAGCGGTCCCAGGTTCGATCCTCCATACGAGGTGTTCTCTTTTATTTAATTCTCCTTCTATTAAACAAGAGCAAGGTGACATTATTTGTAGTAGTAGTGTAAGTGGTTACATTGTTCTACATCTGGAATTTTCTAAAAAAAAATAAACAAATAAATGAATTGACACACGTTCAAAGGGATATTTTCACGTACCAGATCTTGAATTATGATACTCTAACGATAATTGTGTTCTGCTTCAAAGACATTGACAAATATTAATGAAATAACTATTTATATTTGTGGCAATTCAGGACACACTAATATTACCCCTTTTTCCACTCGAGTTCAATGCAAAGATACCTTCACAAATATCGACTGAAAAGTTTCCATCATGTGCAATTCTCCATTAAATGTTTTCGCCGGGTCGTATTACCTTCGTTTTCTTTGTAACAAACAAGTATTCTTTACACATGACATGTATAGGAAGGGGGGTTGGATCTGCATTTCACATTGGTCAGCTCCTTCTACCTGTGTTCATGAGCGAAAGCTTCTGGGGTAGTGGTTACTGTTAAGGATTGATAATCTGATGGTCGTAGGTTCAAACCCCTCCGGTGGCAGAAACTTTTCGTACGTTTTAGACATATCCCATTGCGTTCATTGTCCACGCCGTATGAAACGGAATGATTCAGTTTGGAATTAACGATGGGAGGAGGGGAAATGTTAAATAACAAAATCTCAATTTCAACGAACCGAGAAGAGGAGAAGAATTGGATAATTCTTATAAATATGAAAATTACATTCATGATTTTAGTGGTATAATCGCAGGTAAAATCAAAGATCTTACGTGGAAGATTTTATCTTGCTCTGAACTCGGCCAAAAGGAATTTCGCACCGATCTAATACATTCTCCAATACATTATAAAATGTTAATGAAAGTTTCACGTCGAAAATTTTATCAATGCATCAGTTCTTGACGCCGAGACGTATTTTCTGCAACTACCCCTTCTCTCCTCTCGTCTCCAGTCCCTTCTGTTCTTAACTTCTCCTTCTCCTCTCCCGTCCTTCTCTATTTTTAACTCATACCGCCTTCCCTACTTTTCTCGCCACTTGTCCTCATCCCACTCTTCTCCACTCCTCTTATCTCCTCTCCTGTCTTATATTTCCGACTCCACGGCACTGTTCTCCTCATCTTTTCGTTCTTCTCTCTTTCTCTCTTTCTCTTTTACTCTACTCTCCACTTCCCTCTTCTCGTCTCCTCCTCCCCTCTCCAAACTCCTTTCCTCCTCTTCTATCACCTCGCTTTCCTTCCTCTCTTCTCTCCTCTTTGCTCCATTTTCTTCATTTCTCCTCGCATCTTTTTCCTTTCCACTCATTACTTCTCCTATCCACTTCCTCTTTCCTCTATTTTCTTCCCTTCTTTACTTTTCCTCTTCTCCTTTTGCTTTCTCTTTTTTCCTCTCCTTTGTTCCCTTTCGTTTCCTCTCTCCACTTTTCCTTTGTGTAGACTCATCAACAATGAAATACTAGAAAATCGACGTTGTTTCTTTCTGAGAGTATTGCAACAAATGTAATACTGAATTTTTTTCTAGTTTTATGCAATAATATTTGGATATCTTTCTTTCGCGTATTTTATAAATATCTAATGTGCATGTGGCAACCCTGAAATTGAGCCTAACTCTACACGCAACCAACCAACGCCTTGTGTAAATTGGGTTGCCTAGTTTAAAATGTCGTTGTCCTAAAACTTTTGAGAGACACTGTACATCGGGTTCGAATATTGTTATTATTTGTTACTGTCACCACCAATATCATATAATGACATGATCAATCATCCTCATCTATGCGATTAACCAATGGGAGGAGATAAGGAAAGGCTAATAAAACAAACCAAATCAATCATGCCCACCTAATAACTGTAGGAGTTATGGAGTTATTGTTTATTGATTTCCTTTATTTTACTTCGCTTATTGTGCAACTTTTTGCTAATTTACGAAGATGGGATGAAAATTTGCAATTAAAATCCACTCATCGTCGTAGAGTTAGGAGACACACAAAGCACCTATATGGGAGGTAGATATGTGATACAATGGTATCCTTATGTATAGTGCTGTTGTTCGAAATTTATGGCCGATAATGAATTATATGAAATATTGCGCCTGATGTGTTTCCAAAAGGGCGAACTGTGATTTTCCTTGTGCCCCTGTAGGCCAGGCCACCCTACAATTCTTGGAATTATGTTGGCAGTGGAGTACCCACCCGAGAGGTGCGATGGTATTGGTGAAGTCATAAAGCATATATAAGTCAAATACACCTTTTTGATATTTATACTGGCTTTCTCAACGCGTTTTTAAGTCTGGGACCCATCTTCAAGGATATTACACTTCATGGGACCCATAAGCATAGCCGCCGGCAGAATTAGTTGTAGGAGTATGCACCCAGTTTATAAGTACATTTTTGGCAACATCGGGTACTTTAAAAAGCCTCCTTTTAAGCTTGCTTTTAAAAGCTGTAGTGCACGTAAACTGAAAAAAGAGCGCCAATTCCCGGTGAACTCTTGAAACACCCGCAATCTATTTGTTCATAGGTGATTAGCTTTGTAATCCAAGCAGTCCATTACCTTCTCAATCTGAAAGCCTCATGGCTTGCTCCGGTCACGTGACTATGCGTCATCAACTGGAGGCGAGATAGCCGCCATGTCTGATTTGCTTCTTCGGAATCTATGTTGGACCTTTTTAGTGAATATGGAATTGTAATGCAAATTTAGGAACTGTAATCGAGTTTACATGACGTGTAAATATGCTTAAATGTGCAAGAGGTATGGTGTATAAGTGTTGTGTGCTCAATTACAAAGGCAATTATGATGAAAAAGGTAAGAGTAACGTTCACATTTCTTCAAGATGTTGCTGAAAATGAGAAATGTTTAGGGCAATTCCATGTGATTCGGTCCCTACGAAAAGATACAAGTTAAGTAACAAAGGTTTTATACTCATAAATAAATAAGAGTAATAGTTCATGATGTAAACATTTCATGTGCACGGAATAGGCATCTCATATACTCTTAAATGTGGTCATGCCTTATCTCGTCAACATTTTTTTTTTAGAAATATCAAATAATTTACCCTGAATTACAAACGTTGGTTAACGTTAAGATTATTGTTTATGATTGCAAATTAATTTGTTTCAAGATTTAGCCAACGTTTAAAATACGCGTATTACGTTCGTGTCTACTAAAGCAATTTGTTAGTGAAAATTTTATGCAAGCATTCGATAAAATTTTCATATTATTTACATAAATAATGTGCTTAATGAAAGAAAGCTATACAACGGGGTAAAGTTCCGCTTTATGGTTCTTTATGCTAATCGGAAGATATGTTGTACATTCAAATACAAGGGTGTGATGTGTAACAAGAACTTCGATGAAATATTCGTGTGAAAAACTATCCAAGAATATATTACTTATGTTTCAAATACAAATGTTTTCACACAGAAAGCATATTGTTACATAGCTATGTTAATATGAACTACAAATGTATTAAATTTTATAAAAGTGTTTCATATGAACTGCTTTTTATTTTTTGTCTTTGTGAACCTTCAATGTTCGTAACTTCGATTATTAAATCAGTGATAGTGTTTATTATTTCATAATTTATTAACATTCATCACGATGTTATTAACAGAATATTAAACAGTGTAAGGAAATATTACAAATGTTTATATCCCAAGTGAACGCTAAGATCGAAATATTAATCTGCTTTTTTTCAATGAAACTCTTAAGTTATTGACACAGATCTTACTAACGACAATGAAAAGATTCAATTTGTATATTATCTTTCGTTCAATAAAGTCAATAGGATTCAAATTACAATATGACAAATGATTTAGGTTGAGTCTTTATTCACAGAAATTTAACATTGCCCTTGTACTAATTTGTTTCCCTTTTGCTGCAAGGATATAGATATTAAGCCTTTGTATTGAGATTGTATAGCTAAGCAGAATATCTGCATTATCTGATTGATTAATTTTGGGTAAAGTTAAAGACAATTTAATTAATTAGGTAACTTGGAAAGTTTACGGTCAACCTAACATGTTTTTTTTTATTTAATCAATTGATTTTACATACAAAAGTTCATACAAAAGCGGTTACGAGTTTTACTGCAGCTGACAAACATTCCCGATAATATTTTTCAAAGATACACAGTGTTTAAATTTATCCGCCAGGAAGTTTCTAACGGTTATCAACTATTTCTTTGTGCTATGGTAGGAATTTTTGTGGTGGCCTGAATGAAAATTTTGGTGTATATATTCAATATTATACATTTTTCTTCTATATTCGTCGGGAGGGTAAATGTCAAAATTTAACTTCATAAAAGAAATAAATATACCTTAATTATCTACTGTAAAATTACGACAAGGAGTTTACAGCGTTAAGACGATCGCCTCCAGATGATGACGTCTTGACTGAGCGCTGTGGCCTGAACCTCAAGATGGTCTCGAGCAGTCTCGATAGCAACGTGAAATAAAAAGACAGTTGACACCTCTCGTCCAACTAATACACACACAAACAGGCGGTCGCAAATATCAAGCAATACCTTAGGTCGACATGAATGTACAGTGGCGCACTATGCTAAACACTTCTACAAACGGATAGTGTCTTTTCCCCTCCCCCCGGCCCCCTCTCAGCTTTCGCACCTTGCCCACCCAGTTTAGGAACCCAATCGCCGCTACAGTGCACGTGGCACACAGATAATTAAGAACTCATGATGCGACCGAAACGAAAACGATGCATATTCTATCCTTTTGACTCAGAGATGCTGGTTAAAAGCAATGGTGGACCGCGAATAACAGAAACGTAGAGTTTAATTTACACGGGTTGAAATAAAATTGTTAAAACAATGTATCTGATTTATATAAATGTAATAGGTAATTCATAAGTATAATGACCATAATAACATTTTGTGGAATTCGACGCCTTAAATAGGTTTCTCGCGTGAAGTGTTGCTCGTTCGGGCTACATAATCTCTTTTGCACTCCTGTTCTCCTGGTAGTAAACTGTCGATATCACTTCGAAATTTTAGAAGTGCGGTACCAAGGGAGGGTGCGAGTGGGTTGTCGCTCCCCTTCCTTCGAGAAGTATTTTTGATATGTAAACTTTAATTTAGTTTCATATAATATAACTTGAACATATTGATCAATAAGATTTTCTGGTTATTGTAGAGTAGATCCGAAACGAGGAGGGAGAAGATAGAACTCATCAGTGGCGTCTCGTCCCTTGGGGCTTCCGGGGCTTAGCCCCTAAAGAAAACCGGACGTATTGACGTAATTTTCAATCACCATGATACATAACTATCACACAATCTTTTAAAAGGCGACATTTACCCACGTAAGTTCATCATCTGCTGCAATGGATACGACAGCGCTCCTAGCGGCATTGATGTCAGTTATCGGTCTCGGGGCTCGTCGCAGAGGAAGGCGTGGTCTAGGCTACAGTGAAGGTCACGTGCTAGCAGAGAGAGCGAAGGGGGGAGTGCAATGGGATTGGGTGTTGATTCGGGGCTAGTTCCGTCGCGTCGCGTTCGTTCGATCCCGCGTGTTGTAGTGTAGCGTTGTGGTGGCTTTTAAGTAAAGGAACATCTTCGCAAATTTGTTGCTGACATCAGTGATATTAGGAATGAACTGGCTAACTCTTCAGATGATAGTTCTGTTCTGTGTAATGTTTTTCAATGAAAAAATAATTACAAAATTTGCTGAGCAGAAAAACAGGAGAGCACAGTTCTTGTTTAAATGAGAACCAACGTTCGTAGAAAGGTACTTTTCACAGCAATACCTGTTTCTTTTGTAATTCATGTGAATGGTCATTATATTTTAAATTCTTTAAAAAAATAAGTCCAATTTTGTAGTTTGTGAGCGAGTAAGAAGATGACGACCTGATTTGTGGAAAGCAAATAATGGATTCATCATCAGGAAAATGGTCCTGCCCACACGGCATTGTCAGTCAAGGCTTTTTTGGCCAATCATGGGATCCCAGTGTTAGAACATCCACGCTATTCGCCGGATCTCGCTCCGTGCGACTTTTTTTTTCCCAAAGGTCAAATTAGCACTGAAAGGAACCAGATCAACGACCGTAGGATCGGTGAAAAGAAAAGCGACGGAGGTCATGAACATGGTTTCAGAAAATGATTTCCAGCGTTGTATCGATAGTACAGGGGAGTACTTTGTAGCAACAGTCTGGTTTCTTTCTAGCCACACCTCGTATGTACAGAAATAATTATGTTCTTCATGCATTTTCTGTCTCAAAAATACAGTTTGTGTGCTTCTTTTCCTTTATTAGCTAATGTGAAATTGAACGTGTTGGAAAACTATTTCAAATCATTTGTTCCAACACAAATGCTTTAGCACTGGTCCTACCCCGTTTGTGCATGATTTAAGACGATAATAATGTATTTGATGCTACTACTATTATTACCACTATATTATTATTATTATTATTATTATTATTATTATTGGCACGTTTGTCCAGACAAAAATTCGTGGTTGCACCTCTGCTCAAAAAGAACACTCATTCCCAGGCTCGAACCTGGGACCCTTGGCTTTGTAGTGTGTTGTGTAACCACCCCACTTGGAGGTCTGATAATGAAAGATGTATGGTAGGACAGCTTACTGCTGTGGAGTACTTCTCCTAATTTTATCATAAATCTTAAGCCATTCTGTGACTAGCAGAAATCAGTATCAGCTTAAAAAAAGTTATATTTGGGGTTTGTACGCTTCTGCTCAAAAAGTGGTGGCGATAAGTGGCCCAGACACCCCGTGCCGCTGGCATGTGGTAAGGCAAAGGAGGCCCCTTATATTGTTTGGTTTCGTACCATAGTCATAAAGGAACACATTTTTCATAATGTAAAGAGGATTCAAAATTTCCCTCTTTGAAACTTGTCATGCAAGAAGTCATTGATCAATCAAGGGATTCCTATTTGTTTGTTGGGTGTCAAACACGTGTATTTCAACAACAAAATAATACAATTCACGCAATATTTTGCAAAATGGTTAATGTAACCAGTAAGCAAACATTGTCTGTACTGTAATGATGCAAGACTCTCCCCTTTCAAGCAAATAGAATCCGTAGTGAACAAGGGGACCCATGTTTTAATGTTTTAGCAAGTACAAAAATGTATTATATATTCTTACACAATCGTTCAAAGTGCAGATAATATGTAACCATTATTCTTTAATTTATTCGATTTTTTATTTTTTTTGCATAACACAACATAATCCTTGATGTCCCACTAATTGCTGCCAATGCGACACAATATATTAAAAATTTGCCCCCTCTAGGATTGACTTCGCCCCCCCCCCCCTCCCTACTAAGAATACCTGGCTACGGGCCTGAGTAGAAGTCGGTGCTAAAGCATTTCTGTTCGAAAAAAACGATTTGATTTATTATTTCAAAACGTTCAATTTAACATTAATAATGGAAAACAAGTACACAAACTAGTTTTGAAAGACAGAAAATGCTTGATAAATGCAACCAAATTCTATTTTGCATTAACATGTAGAACTTTCATGCACGCCCGGATTTTCCCGGACATGTCCTACATTTTAGCCTTATGTCCGGCGTCCGGGAGAAATTTGAAAAATATCATAAATGTCCCACATTTTTAGAGTCACATAATATTAATTAGGAAAATAGGTAGCAGAAAAAAGTCATGCAAATTACAAGTCTATGGACTGCGCTTCCAAACTATATAGTGAAATTTATTTTGATTCAGTCATTGCACAAAAAGAATAAAGTTTCTCCTACTATTAAATAAACGGGAAAACGGAAGCAATTAATGAACAAAGTCTTGGGAGCACTTTCTGCCTGAGCAGAATGTCTTGCCTTAGGGTTTATACTGATGGAACAAGGTGTTGCCCATTCTTATTCAATATAATTTGATTGTAAAGCAGGAGTATAGAGAACAAAGTTATTCAGGGTGTCTGCCAGTCAAGAAAGTCGTGGAAGTCAAGAAAAAGTAAAGAAATCAACAAGGCAACAAATTATTCTTGTGGTCAAGAATTTTTGCTATTGATTGGTTGATTTAGTTTATTTTACTTCACTTTTTTCTGTCCCATTGACTAATCGCGAAGATAAGGATGAATAATGGTAAGATAAGATGGATGAATGGATAGTCAAACCGACAACCGACACAAACCCCACATAAACTTACTGGCAGTGAGTCCAGATGCCAAAGCCTCGCTTGTCTGCCAAACACAGTTCAGGATGCATTAACACAAAACAGCATATGTAATTCTCTTCTTAAATTCAGCTTCAGTTTTCATCTTAACTGGCCCTTTGCTATGGATTTTCAATAAATAAATATTTATTTTCTTAATTACTAATTTCCAACTTTACCTAAGTAAGTAGGATCAAGAAAAGTCCAGAAAAGGTCAAGATTTCTGGATGTATTATTTTGGTAGACATCCTGTTATTGAACTAAAAACTACCCAAGATGAAACCATTTAAAATTACATTAATTGCTGAATATTTGTTTGCCATTACAGGTCATAATTCAAATGTTGAGAGAGTACTTTCATTACCATCAGCACAACAGACTCACGAGAGAATTATTTCTTCATAAAGTCTGTAAAATGTTTGGCATTGGTCCCTATAATTTCAAAGAGCTTGACTGTCGACTCTAACATAAATATATAGTTTGACTAAACCTGAAATTTTGATAAAAATTGTCTCGTCTGAGAAGTATCACTTAAATCAAGTAGGAAGAGGTGCATTGATTAGTATGATTTCAAGTTTTGAAATTTTGCATTTAAACATTCGTTGGGAAATATTTTTTAAAAAACTGGAAAGTGTCGTTTTTCAACTGCTTCCTAACGTGTTCTATAGAAATATGAATTATTTATTGAGAATGTGTTTCGTCCTACATTTCCCTTACAGTGATCTGGTAACCCTAGATATGTTTCACATATATAGCTATGCAACATGCAGCGACGCGGACACTAAATTGTGTACGTATTCAAAGTTTCTTTAATACATATTATATAAAACATATATTTTTTACATTATAGAACCAATTCATCCATCTCGCAATAAACCCAACAGGAAAAATTAAATAAATTGTCAGCCGGCCCCCGTGGCAGAGTGGTTAGCACATCGTGCTACAACATCATGGGTCCCGATATTTTATGAACAGCATAAAATACTTGTTTCCAACACAGCCTCGTTGTGAACACTCCCATACCCTTGGTGCGAGTGGTCCCAGGTTGAATCCCTTGTAGGGACCTGGAATTTCAGTGTCGGCCTTGCATCATGAGATTAACTGAGGAACTACTAGAAAAGAAATAGAAGCCTGGAAAGCCAATCAAATGTCCATGGGACTCTTGTGTGATGATCATCCATTTATATATTTTAATAGTATTCTGCCATTCATAAGAGTTATGATAGGTTCGAGTGAGGGATAGTATAAGTTGCCACAAGATATGAACCAGATGTTGAACAATCAACATATGCAATAGAAACTGAACGTTATGTTCGAAACATTAATGTACAATGAAACATGCTACAAAAAGATCACACACAATGTAACTGTCTATGATTTCTCTTCTTCTAGCCCTGAAGGCCAAACCTTGTAGCCATACACTTAATACCTGGACCGTATCATCCTCCAGGTCTCCCATTACAAAAGAATCAGGTATGCTGATGACCGTATCGATCTAGTGGGTTGCGATTCCTGGTAGCATAGGTGCAGACTCCATGGGGTTTGGGGGTGCTCATGCTTCCCCCCAGTGTTAATGATGTGGGGGCAGGGGCCCCAAATAATTTTGCTTAAGAGGATCTAATGCAGTGGCGTGGCGTGGGATTTTTAAAAGTGTTACCGGTTATCAGTAGGACATTTAAGGGAGGAGCCGTAAGACTTGGGCGCCTCCCCACCTCATCCCCCCCCCAATGTCTTCCAAGTATAGTTCATATAATATTAATCTGACACGTCTGCAATTCAATACTAGATTTTGGTAAAGTTATGTCAACATTTTTTTTCCTGATTAATATGGACTGAAGTGAAATCGTAAACATTGGTTGTTGACACAATAACACGTAATTGATACTTACAGAAACATCGAAGGCTACTTATAGAGCAGATCAATCCGACGACTCTTCTTTGAAAATAGTTATATAATGCTGTGGTCCCAGGTTCGAATCCTTGCTTGGGCATGGACGTTTGTGAAGTCTATTCATCAATTTCATCATATCATCACTCATCCCCATCTTCGCAAATTAGCCAAAAGTGGCACAAGCGAAGCAAAATCAATCAAATCAAATCAAAAATGTTCTATGATGCTGTCATAAAGTGAAGTTTTTGATTTGAATTTGAATTTTTGGGTGCGTCATGGTCATGGTCCATGTTATCCACACCTGAATTGCACACTTTTTTTTCACCCGAATATAGAGTACATGGCCAACAAAAGAGTTTCGACAACTGCGCACATCCACATAACCACGGATAGTCGTTATACCACGAAACATTGAAATGTCGGTCATATCCAGCAGACGACTTGGTTTGTCAATCGTTCAAAATAGGCTTTGGTCTCCCTTTCGCCACAATTTCGCTTTTTTCTGCAAAAGAACGAACCAAAAGATTGCTTCAAAATATCTTCCAGTCATGGCCGTAGGCAGGAAAACATTTCGGGGGAGGGGGGTTCACTCATAATTGTTCCCATGCGCATCGCAAGAAATTTGAATAATAGAAATAATAATAATTATTAATTAATAATAATTAAAATTTCATTATAAATAACTAATTGATACAAACGTATTATTATTATTATTACCGTCCTTATATCCTTGAGGATACTTTTCTACTCGATCCATCAGAAGTGTGAATATGGAGCACAAATGTTTTTATTATTATTTTTACGTTTCATGCAGTGTGTACTGAGATGCACAGTTATTATATTTTGTTATTAAGTTTTAGGTTTCTCAAGAAAAAGGTTTAAAAGTAAGAGAAATTTTAGTCATAAAGTTTATGTTGCTTGACCACTCACATAAAACTTAATTTTTGTTTTTTTTTAAAACTGTGGAACCAGTTATTCTTTGGATTAAATGGTAAAACATAACATGGTGCCTGTATTGTAACCTCAATTTTTCGATCTAAAGTCATTTTTCTTTGGTTATTCTGTTCGAATACTAACTGGATATTATTTTCGTTATTAACAATAAAACTAACAAACGTTCTGCTATTTTGTAAATTGCAATAAACGATGTCAATTCGGGGCGAGGGGGTTCTATGGACCAGTTCGATCCCACTTTCCGACGCTCATATTGTTCCTATATTTAGCAAACAACATTATATACAACCACTACACACTATACAAGTTTGTCCTTTATACGACCGCATATAGGTTAAATGTATGTACTATATCGATCGCTGGGTGAAGAGTAGTGAATGTAATGCGCTACGAAGCTGGATATCCTAGGTTTGAACTTTTATGAAGGGGTTTTTAAACCCTTATCGAACAGGGAATTTAAAAGTTGGAACGGGAATTTTGGGACAATCACAAGGGAACTTTCAGTCTGATATAGGAACAGCACTGGAAAGAGGACAACAGAAGTGAAAATGAAGGGGTCGCGGGTGGCTGCGATTCTGAGAATTAAACCAGTCTCGCTCAAATTGAAGAATTCAAAATGTTTGAAAATTCTAGCTCGATCATTTCAGAATTGTATTTTTGTGAAACTGCAAATAGTTTTTTGAAAATGTGTCAAACTTTGGTTTCTAAACTTCCATTAATCAAATATGCCAGAAGTTTCGAGGGGGGAGGGTTGAACCCTAAACCCCCCCCTCTAAATACGGCCATGCTTCCAGTGGCGGAGCGTGACCTTTCCAACAGTGTAAGCCTATCATGATGAATGTTATTTGCCGTTGAGCTTATTTTTGAGCTGACATGGTTAGTGATTTATTCACACACATCGACCCCCCCCCCATTTTTTCAGAGCGATTCCCTGGAATTGTTTACCAAATTAAAAATACTGGATAAATCCCTGGGATTGGTGTTTCCTTTGCTAGGCTGTGTAAAAGCAAATCTAGCACCTAAAATATAATAAACAGGCTTTTCGAACGATGTTCGATGAGTGTTTGAATCACGGATTACGTAATTAATAACATTTGGTTCACATTTGACATGAGATTTGTAAAATTGGTTCAATCTTCAGCTTTCATTAACATTTATTTATTTATTTTTACACTTTTTAGCTCAATTATTACCAGCTGAGTTCATACATAAACGGAAAACAGAGATCTTAATATTTCTGATGTTTATGCTCTCCTACAAGCTAAAAACAGAAACAAGAATTTAGCACATCAATGTGTATCTATTTTTCCCGTATCCCGCTCATTTTTAGATTTCTCCTTTTTCCCCTTCCTGTTAGATTTTTGCTTCAGAATTCCCTGTTCCTGAAAAAAAACCTCCTTGAAGCACCACCGGCTCAAATTTCCTTTGCAGTCAACCATTCATACCCGACAACGCTGGAGCCCCTCCTCTTGCAGGACCTGTGTCTCGCTGGCGCGTATTCAGTGAAGCAAACCCAAGCATAATGGTGCTAAATCTCGCAAAAGTTTAAAAAGTCGTTTGTAAGTTGGGGATATAAATAAAACAAGAGGGCCACTTTTCGTTGTGATTGAATTTTCTCAAACTTTTCACGTATAACGTCAAACCATTCCAATGTATATTTATGTTTTTGTTATAAATTAATATTAATACGAAAATCACATAACAATTTAGTAGTATGTAGCATAATTTTGGAGTTTAAACGACACCATGGATGTCCAGAAGGGGCAAGGCAAGGAGACATTTCCTGAAAAATGAATGTCAACCATTTTCACACATACAATTTCATTTGAGTCACATCAAATTGTTAATTATTGTAAGGGCGTTATTGCAGAAAAATGTTAACTTCAAATTGAATTAATATAGTTTGAGAAGGGAAATATACCTAGTTTACCCCAACCCCTGAAAAAAAAAATACTTTGCTTAATCCTCCCTGGTGGAAAGAAATACTGCGGACGTCCATGAACAACACTTTTTCTAAACATGAGGTTTGCAACGCTGCTGTAAGCCTGTGGCAGTAGGTTTACAAACTTAGGGTTTGGCCCGCTCTTCTACCTATATTCCTTGCTCTTCTCCATCCAGATACGGTAGGCACTGCTCTTTCGCGGTCAGAAATTTGTAAGGTAACATTCAGACGGCTTACAACTTTCCGCAAGCAGAAGGCGGGAGTTCCCATGTGCCGCCTGGTGCTGAAGTGTTGCAATCTAACAAACAGGATCTTGAAGACTGCTATCGGGCCTAGTTGAACTTTGGAGTTTTTACGAATTTTGCCATATAATTACATACATTTTACTAGAACTAATAAACTGTAAGCCCGACTTACACTTCTTACATGGACGCTCCGCGCCTGATATCTTCAATCGCACAATGACACACACACTGTTCAGATAGGATGAACCCGCCACCTCGGAACTCGGAGCAAGCTCCATTCAGCCAATGCCCGAAAACAACATAAAGTCGAAAGACACCACTCACAGAACTCGCACTGCAGTCCCTCCCGCAAACCGTTGTTTACTTTTGTAACATGTGAAGCACTCTCCTTGCCCCCTCCCCTCTCAGCATCGGCGCTTCCCCAATATTTCCTTCGGAACCTGCAAGAATCCAGTTATACTACTGTTGCCATCTTAGTTCTTTTGAAACCAGATTTGCCCAAATGGCGAAACTTTTCTTTTCAAATAAGACGTATGTAGAGTAGATGTAGTCTTAATCTGTTTCCTAACTACTCCCACTCCCATGTTTTGCTAAAACCACTGAAATCTCATTTCTGACACCACTACTATTTCGTATATCTTACGTTCCTTGCTACCTTTAAGGCTTTCTCTTTATAGGATAATCGTGGCGATGAGGATGCATGGTGAATTATTGAAATAAAATTATTTCTTTGTGAATGTAATTATTAATTTTTATAATTATGAAAGTAAAATAATAACAACAAAATTTGAAATAACCATTTCTTGTTGAGGATTCGAACCTGCGACACCTGACACTTCAGAGCGTGCTAAGATAACAATCGGGAAATTATGCTTGTAAGTAAAGTTTTCACCCAAAAACAGTTCTACCACCTCAAAAACATTCCTTCAATCCGAAATGATCGCATTCCTGCGACAACGTATGTCAATCTCAATCGGCCCTTTCAACAATTATCACAAATTCCTGTAACCGAAATAATAATATATGTGTGAAATATAGAATTTTAGGTTGACATTTTTAGAAGGACAGCAGACCCCTTGACCATACCCATCCCTCTCCTCTCCTTCTCGCCCATGATGTTGAAGAAGGACAAAGAGGACTTTTGTAATCGCTGATATTTAGAGTAAATACAAAATATCACTTGGTAGTTTGCTTTTCCCCCAGTGTGATTTGATTTTTTTAAATTTTGATTTGGCGATTTAAGTCCACTCATGCACAGTAATGTTAATCGGGACAGTTTAAAGTGGGATCCGAACCACTTGTGCCCTTGATCACTGTATAACGGTCAAATATTGAGTAACCGGTAATTAATCTAATTGCCCGTTATTAAGAATTAATTACGATTGGTAATATTAAAATCCGTCGCGAATACAGGTGTCTAGCGAACTGCCTTAGCCAACACTAACTTGCTCAACCACCGTTTTTCGCCCGAATTCGGATTTACATGCACTCTTATGGGGAATAGCAGGAAAAGAGCAACTTCTAAACCAATGGACCGAATTGGATGAGATTTTAACCAGCGGAAGACCACATCATGAAAGTACTGATTCCAAGATTTGAGCCTAATCAGAACAGAAATACGGGAGTTATGAATTATTAAAGATTCATCGCTGGATTCAATGGGAGCCGGTGTCCTGGTGAGTTAGCCTTACTGAACGTGTCGAATACAATAGCAGAGGATTTAACCTAATCTCTGCACGAGGGGCCGCTACCAGAGGTTAAGGACCGGAGTGAGCGTTGACCAGGATAGGAGGACAACGGTCAAAGCACCAGAAACAATAAATGAATACCTAAACACTGAGGCTAGAGCGTCACTTCGTTCAAATCAGGAATAAAAGGGATGATTCGGAATAGCGAGAAAACAGTTTGCCTACAATCGCCACCGGAGTGTGAGCTACGTGCGACCTAGCTCGGAGTCGCGATCAGACCCGTTGTCTGGATTTGTTTTTTCCTCGAGTGAGTGTTTCAGAGCCATGGAGTAGAGCAGAGTAGACCCAGGGGGTCGTTACCCCCTCACCGTCAACGCATTCGTGCACCTACATGTGGTATGTGAGAATAACGCCAGACACGTCCACCTGTGTAATCGTCCGAAACAACGTCCTAAGTAGCAGAAGTTAATAACATTTAATATCCATGTGTGTCCATGGGAAACCGCGAGAAGTGAACGAGTGAAGCCAGGATCCGATGATGCCAGACGGAACTGCCGGGAGATCCATTTTCGCCAACCAGGATAACCGCAAAGTGCAATAATGGAGTGCAGACGTCTTCCAAAACTGTAGGACCACTTTCACCCTACCCAGGTCAGAGGGAATGCCGCGAAGGTAAGATCCAACCATGTGCGTGTGTGAGAGAGATGACGCCAATCTACCGCGAATCTGCGTAAATCAAATCATTGCATAACTTAAATCAGTGCTGGGGCATAACTAGGCATCGGTATTCCGGCGGACAATCAATGTTGTAGATCAGAGTTTATGTTAACAGCAAACAATAGTTCATTGAAATATATTTATACCTTCAGAAAAGATAAAAGGGGTTCGCACAAGGAACAATTATTCACTTTATACTTAAAATCCTAAACGGTAAATTGTAAACGTCAATGTAGCCAAGAAATAGCATGAGTACAGTCAAAGTATTAATTAATCTAACCTTTGTAATTGTCATATTGTCGCAATATGCCATGGAATGAGTGTATGAATGTGAGATCGAGTGAAAGAGGGCAAGATGTACTGTGTATTTATCTGTGCTTTAATATATGTGTATATTCAGACCCACCGTAGTATTATGTAACGTCATTTCAGGTACTTAAATCAAATCCTCCTAGGTTTATTCTCGATAACTCCGACTGTAGGTACTTATCCTGACCGTATTATAATGGACATTTCCACTCAATTTTTTTACAACAATTTTAAAACCTACACCCTGGAAAAATGACCCCTGCAAGTTCTCGCGTTTCTCTGCGTCCAGTTTAAGGCAGAAACGAGACTTCCAAAGTTGCGAGGCTAGCGTTGCGCTGAAAACACGCCGCCGCCATGTTACTACGTCACTCCTTAGGGAGAGTTTGTTTGTCGTCTGCTTCGAGCGTCCAGTTCCGGATGGGTAGCCCACGGTGAGCGAACACGTGCAGCAGTTTTTCAAATCTGTACCGATTTAAATAATGGAAGAAGGAGCGATAGGAGAAAGAAAAGCTATGCTTTGTAATTATCATTCTTCTATGAAATATCCGTGCTGTTCACGTGCAAGATAAATGAAAGGGTTCAGCTGTGTGTGTGTTCTCAGGCCATGCGAAAAATATTGCTTATAAAATTGGTTGCTGACCACTCAAAAATATTTTTCAAACTCATATTTATCGATATTTACCGTAACCTATGTAGTGCAAAATAGGAATTTTCACATTCTTCACTTTATTTATAAAGCCTATTTAACTTTCTTTTCCATAAAGCAATTTCAGTTTGTGTTCCATTTCTGTTGCGCAAATTATGATCAAATATTTTTGTGCAGATAAGAGAAAATATACTGAGAAGATTACATTAGTTGCACAGTACATATCTATACTTAGTTTATGTATAATTATTACAAGGAAATAATGTGTATAACCATGGGCGTATTTAAGGGGGATTCAACGGGTCCAACCCCCCTCTTTTTTGGTTCACTAAAATTACCAGTTTCCTTGTTCATAAAAAAATTCCTTCGGACTTATTTCATTCTCTTAAATTAGAGACGTATAGGACGGGATACGGATGGGAAGGAAATTTCGTAATTCCACACACCAGATGGGACTGCAGACCAATATCTGCAATTTCCTGATAGTTTCGAAATTTCTGCGATAACACAGCATTGAGACTGTCAGTTATTTTTTCCCCCTCGAATCATATTAAAGAAATTTGGTTCTTAAAAACGTAGTGACACAAGATGAACAGAAAAGTATCAATACTTCGTGACTACAAACACACAACTTTGTCTGGTCCAACATCCCCTCCCCCCATGCTCCCCAACAAGTTCATCCATCCCTCCTCCCCGTGAACTATATATACGCCCATGTGTATAACAACATCCCATACTGAAATGGTACGATATAATTATTTTGAATTTTGTACTGCGAAAAAAGCCGCCTCATCTCGTTACCCCGAACGCATTAATTGGTTGGTTCACAACTTCACCACTAAGGATCCTATCGAGACGAGACATGGCAGCCTTGGTCTCGTTCTCGTTGAGAGTTGTAAATGTCTGTCTCGTCTCAATTTATAAACATCCTTCTCGGTTTGGGAGGGCAATTCTCGTTCTCGTCTCAAGTCTAGAAAAATATAGAATTAACAACGTATGCAAAGGCTTATCATTATAAATACAAAAAACCTTTCTTAATATTTTTTTTTATTATTTTTTTGACTCCTCGTTTCGACGGTACAGCCCTCGAAAACTAAATATTATCCTGCTTATATATGCAAACCAAACTGCAGATTCAGAATTACCAGAAATGAACTGGCGTTGTAATTATTATACACCATGATTTATCTGAGGAAGTCTCATGTTCCAGGTTTGACTCTCGACCTGGGCATGACTGTTTCCTTGTGAGTGACATTTCATTGAACTGGAAATTGTTACATGGGAGGATGTTTGCTCGAGACTTTGGGAACATCTAGGGGATGCTTCTATTGTTAATGTTAGTGTTGCTCACGAGACGAGACATGTTCCGTCTCGTCTCATAAAAGGAGAAGGGACAAGTGAATGTTTTCGAAATGAGATGGGACAGAAGAAAAAGTTCGTCTGTTATCATGGCAGGTTGGGTGATACTTAGATTGTGCAGTTGGTGGTAGTGTGTGTGTGTGGGGGGGGGGGGAGGTGTACTCCTGCACCCCGACTTCGAATACTGCTTGCAGTTATTCATATTCATTGTAGCGATTAGCCAAAAGTGGGAAGAAATGTGATGTTAGAGATGATACATAATAAATTAACTATGCGTTTTCATCGTTGCGGTTAAACAAAGTGAACGGAAAAGCGACGTAAAAGTAGGCTAAATACAAAAATTTGCAATATATATATTAACTGAAGAAAACTGTCATTTACTGCAGGAAATTTAAAAACTCACCGTACCTTTTTATACCGTATCACCTCTTATATTGCAGAAATTGGCGTGTAAACCAGTGTGTTCTAAAAGTATTATCATAGGGTATTATCTTAAAATTTGTGAAGAAAATATTATGACGAAAATAATTGTAATTCCAGAAAAGGCATTCCGATAACATTAAGTTCTTGCCAGTCAGAACTAACCTATGTATTAGCAATGAGCAAGGCTGTTCACGTGTTCAGCCATTGACTGTTACAAGGTTTGCTTGTAAATACTATTATACTGCTAGGACATAATTCATCTCCAAGAAATGGAGCACAGATTTTTGCACTGGAAGTTGTAAGATACTTGTTTTACACAGTAACAAGTGAATTTTCTGTCGCTTCCGCAGCTCATGCTAAGTTGACGGGACGAGCAGAAGCCCCGCCTGCACGCATTTCTAAGTGATGACGTCAGAGGACCTCCTGTCTGTGGAGAGGGCGTTTTCAAATCCGTGACGTAGTAGGTGAATTTCAGCGGTGTTTGAAGGTGTGTTTCTCGAGAACCGAAACAAATAACGCCGAGATATTTTGCACATCTCATGTTTGTGTCATTATCTGTAAAATGAATGGATTTAAAACGTTTTTCATGTCAAAGTGGAAATGTCCATTCATGTAATGTTTAATCTGCGTGACAGGTGTCGCGGGACAGATTCTGCGTTGTTGCGTTGCTTAGTCCAGTTGAGTTGATCCTTTTCAGAACGTGACAACTGCGCCATCGTTCCCCAGTGTGACTGGACACCTTCAGAGTAAGATAGACCCGATTAGGCGACTTAGCTCTTTTCTGTTAATTTGGCAACACTGATCTGTATCCGGTAAGTATCACCAGCAACTGCGGCGGCTAAACAGTCATGCCAATAACCCGCCTCCTCCTCCCGCCGTAACAGTCTTTGCCGTGACGGACAGTCTTCCTTGGGTGAGCTCAGGGCCCTTTCCTCATGTTGCCTGAGGAGGGTACCGGATCAGTTCTCCTCTTCGCTTTTGCCGGTGTCAGAAAAAATGTCAGTCTGCAATGTTTACTTTACAACAATATTACCAGTTTATGTACATACATAATAATATTTTAAGACAGGTTCTTTAATTCTTTATATTTTGGTCTTACCTGTGGTAACAGTGGCTACATGCATGCCATGCCTCTGATCTAATGTATTATTTTGCTTCTCTTCTAAAGTTTACTCTGAATTGTGCCACATGAACTTAACTTTAAATACACATTTGAAATATTCTAGACCATCAACTTTGGTGGCTGAGACCGCTAAACCATCAACTTTGGAGGGGCTATTACCAGAGACAGCAAAACATGACTTATTACTATATACTAAGTATATAATTATGAGTATTGTTAACATTTTTACTAAAACGCGTTTCAAAAAGATGATGTGCATGAACTAGGGGAGTGGATGGGAGTTCGGGCTACAAATGGCTCTCACATGACATTCAGAACGAGATCGTTGATATATTAGGGAGATCTGTTTTTCACTCCGTGCTAGCAGATGTTAAAAGTTGGGAATATTTTTCTATTATGGTTGACAAAACTTGTGACATCCATCCATGAACAACTGACATTCTGCATTCGAACTGTGAATGAAAATTTTGATATTTTTGAGGAATTCATTGGCTTTTACGAGATTCAGAACACCGAGGCCAAAACTTAAAAAAGGGAGGGAGTGAGTTATTCATTAATTTATTTCAGTGATCAGAGCCCACCCAATAATTTTGACAAGGCAGTGTACCTGCCTGGAGATGAGTGAGGTGTGCTAGTACCTGGTTCTGGATACCTCATTCTACCTGGAGTAGGTTGTACATTGAAGCATGCCACAGAATGATTATACACAGAAAGTATCTCTATGATTATTCTTCTTGTAGCCATGAAGACCAAACCTGGACCGTATCAAGTTACATGGAAACAGTTGAGCATTCTGTCATGTGATTGGTGAATGAGTGCACTGTTGCCAGATCAAATATTGGGGGAATTGCTTTATTCTGTTGCCTGTTAAACTCTGTGTATTTTTCTGACCAAGTCTAGGTTGCCAGGTTGTAGCCTGACCAAGATATCGCCACACAAAGGACAAACTTACAAAGAATTGTAGGATTCTTGTTCTTCCTAGTTTCGATTCTCTGGCAATGAATAGAGGTGAAAAATTGACAACAGGGCTCGACCACTATTCATTGGTTACTTGTGCACTTTTCAAAAACCTTTCTGCTAACAGTTTTCCTCTAGTTTACATTCACTTTTACTTACCATCTCTATTTAATGTTTAATGAGGGAGTTACAAATGGTCATTGCAAGGATTCATCCAAAGAAATGTTTACATGCAACTTGCTAGTTGAAATTAGGTACATCATAAAAATTTTCTTATACATGCTGCATGTAATTGATTGCACACAATCACATGAAACATTTTCCCCTTTGTGTCATATTTTTATGTGAATTCATAATACGTAAACAAAATTGTAACTGAAAAACCAGACTAAAGTCACCTGCTCTCATAAAATTAAATGGGAAGGGAGTTGTGTGATATATCAAATCAAGTTAGAATTTCATGAGAAATGCAACATTAAAGGCAACCTATCTTTAATCAGAAAAAAGTTATGACTGCATGATGAAAACAGTGCCAGATTGCTCCTTACATGTCAGAAACGCAGAGAGATCATACTGTTGTCTGGGAAGGGATGTTCATGTACCATTGAAAAATATTTTAATCAAGGACACCCTCCCGCAAAATGGAGGTTGACGGAAGGGCACTGTAGTCAATTTTGTTTGCGCAGTAATTTTGAAGTGGATACACACTGATTAATTGGAATATTTCAGTGTCCAAAATGGAACATGGCAATGAAAATCAGCACTTACCAAATTAATTTAATGATATTGGCCAGAGGAAACAAATATTCCATTAGATCCAGTCATTGTCAACTATTTAAATCAAATTTTATATTTGTCAACAAGCCTAGACATAATCAAACTAGTGCTCTCTATGATAATGCAATAACACCTTCAGAACACAGTGGTTTATTTTAAGGTCACCAGCCTTCCCCATAATTCACTGTAAGCAAATAAATACACTGTTAAAAAAAGACTGGACTTTTGTCATGTCATAAAACATGAACCATTGTTCGTAGCAAGTTCCAGCAGGTGGCGCTCTCTAGCGGTAACTTTAAGAAACACACTGTTATCTGCTGCATCATGCTACGGTCACCAGTATCCTGGTGTAAGCAAGTTCGTGCAGTAACCTCTCAACACATTCACTTCACAGTGAAGATGAAAGACCTAGTGGTGCAACGTGTTTGTGTGAAGTTAGCTTTAAACTGGGAAAATCTCTTAGTGAAACATGATAAATGCTTGAGCAAGCCTTTTGGAATGTTGGCATGAGCCAATCGCAGTGTCGTGAGTGGTTTCGTCATTTCAGAGAGGGCAGAATATCGATCAAGGAAGATTCAAGATCAGGACGACCTTGGACATCAACAAATGAACACAATGATGATGTTTGATCCATTATTCACACAAATCGTCTGTTGCTGAGGAAGTCAGTATCAGCATTGTGTCATGTCACACAATTTTGACTGAAAAACTTCACATGCTTCATTTTCCTGCTAAACTCATGCATGCTGCAGTTCTTGACTGATGACCAGAAAGAAAAGCACCATAACAATAGATGAAACTTGGATTTATGGCTATTAAGAATAGATGAAACTTGGATTTATGGCTATTAACAATAGATGAAACTTGGATTTATGGCTATTAACAATAGATTAAACTTGGATTTATGGCTATGATGTGGAGACCAAGAAGCAAATTTTGAAGCGGGATGGGAAAAATTTGCCTTCACCAAAGAAAGCATGCACGAGTTGATCAAACCTGAAGGTGGTGTTGATTATTTTCTTAAAGACTAGGTGGTGTGTATTATGAATTGTTTCTCCTGGTCAGACTGTGAACAGTGTCCGAACAGTGGCAAAAATGATGGAAGCACTGCATTGCAATCATAAGGGAGTACTTCGAAGGAGACAAGCATGTGTAATGTAATAAAGTTTGTATTGCAAAAGTCATCCCTTTTTCTTTTTTGAACAGCCCACATATGTTTATTTTACGAAACACAGATCTGCTTTGCAGAAAAAGAGGTTATTTATTTGTTCAACTCCTCTGGTAACCAAAATGTCATCTTTCTTCTGAGAGAATGCAAAAGATGCTGCAACAATAATATCTAGTCATTATTTTTTCTATTGTTCAATGTGCTGTCCGTTGTTCTATTAAAAACATATTGGATTCCAATTTTATCTCTAATTTCTGATGAATATTCAGTGTTTATCCTGAGTTTACTAACCATGTTCTCGATATTTCACCTATATCTCATCTGCATATCCTCTAACTTTATTTTGCAGAAAGCACATTTTATCATAATCTAATATTCTTGCATGTCATTATCAATCAACAAGAATAGTTAACATGTTGACTGCTCCAATAGAAGAAAAAACCTCTCCCTAGGGTCATGATGTCTTATTACAAGAATATAATAAAAAAGTTGAAAGCAATATGTTTCTTGATGATTAGGTGAAAAATTGTTATTTCTAATGATTTTATGTCATATGCAACTATGACTCTGCTGTGTACTATTGTACTGATATCATTTGAGGAGCTCCCCAGCAATAATTGAAGGCCAATCACCCAATTGCAAAAACTTGAAGAAATGTTTTTTGTTTACTTGTCAGATTTAAGTGAAATTTAAAGACAAAAATAAACATAAAAGAAATAAATATACGCAACACTTTTTAAATTGATTGTATGAATTGTAACAATAACACCATCATTAAATAAGATTTTCATGAACCATTTGCGAAAATTTGTGAACAGGGCCACTCTTGATCTAACATACCATCATGGTAATGTGAGTTACCAGTCCACCACGAGGCTTCCAAGGTAGAGACGTGTGAGTTAAATATGTTTTATTAAGCCCCATGTGTAAAACTAGCACAACTTAAATAAAACTCACGTGGCAGCTAACGTGGTAAGAAAAGTCGTAAGGGGTATTCCATTGTCAAGGGTGCGATACCCAGATTATTTTGACATTAAAATAACTATTCTACTAATAGTTAACAAACCTTTTTCTTACAGCTTCTGTGGAACTAAACACTGTTGATTAAGAATAATTACCCTTAGAATACTTGCCCAGATTTATAGTTGTGTGTGTCTGGGTGGGACAAGAAAAACACTAACTCTTTACTTAATAAGATATTTACTTTAATTTCTGTTCATCTACAAAAGATAAAAAAAAAATATTGAAGATAAAGAGAGCAAGTAATTGACCTTTGAATATTCTAATGCATTTTAAGAGAAAATGTTAACAGTTAAAGGAGAATTTAATTGTTCTCTGTCCTCACGGGTGGGACACAATACAACACAAATGTAAATCAAAAGTTAAAACAAACAAACAATATGTAAAAGACTTTTTACTATTAACTAAATTATGTAAAATACTTGGATTTCTATCCAAATGGCAACAATCTGCTCAAAGGAAACATAAGGTATTTCTCTTTCAATTGTCTTTCTAAAAAATCCCAAACTCCTTAATATTCCTGAGGAAAAACACACTTTAATTTCATCTTTTTCACAAAAGCTCTCGTCAATACTAGCATATTTATAGAGTTGTTTAGGCTGCCTCTTCTTTCTTGAAGTTTAAAATTCTCAAAGTAATGCACTCCCAGGTGTGATTTTATTTGATAACAGTTCCTGTACTTGTTTCTTCCATTGATGATTCCTTTCCCACATCTGAAGGAACAGATTACACATTACAAATTCTTCTCTTCATGAGCTGTGACTGACAAGTTTGTCCAACTATCGATTTTCCTCCATCACGTTTTTGTGCAAAATGTAGGGAATGCAGTCCATCAATTGTTGGAACATGTTTCCATCTCGTATTCAGCATTTTCTTGTACTTGTTCATTTCTAATCCATTTACGTGGTGATTTTTATGCCAGACACTGAGGAGTGTACAGATTCAACAAAATCCTTAGCATTCTCTACTTGAAATTGGTGCTGCTTGACTCTATTCCAGAAAATCTCCTTTTCACAATTGCTCCAATGCCGTCAACAACCCCTTTGCAAAAAGTACCATTGCCCATCAACGTCATGATCTTCTTTCATGTAGCACTTTGACAATGTTAAGTAATGCACAGCTTCCATGTTCTGAGACTTTGAATCAGCCTCCCTCACCCTCAGAAGTGTTCGTGCGTTAAGAAAATTATTTATTGGGTTTTTATTTTTATGGTTAATAAGTAGAATCTATTTGAGATCTGCTCTCATGAGAGTCAACCTCTGGAGGGTGAACACCTTTGATTCAAAGTGCAAGTGAAGCTATGTTTATTATTGCTCATCTAACGAGCGTATTTTCAAGGTGACTGACTGTTAATTTAGATCAAAATGCAAGTCTCCATTCTTCACCAAATGGCCTGCATCTATATTGTGAAGTTCGGATGCATAAAATGTTCGACATACATGTATGTATGCTCTTCAATGTTTTTCATAGCTATATCTGGATCTTATATAAAGAGGTGATGACCAAGAAATTCTCATATTTTTTTTCTCAAATTATGAGAAGAAATAGCTACACCTTATGTGGCAAAAAAAAAAAAAAATCCCTAAGCAGTGATGCCTCAAGGGCTTGCCAGACAGAAGGCTGTAAATCCAGAAACCTTTGTATAAACTGTAAGACATATGACTGTGGACCTTGTTCTGGACAGGCATACTGTACTTGTGTTCGCTGCTTGGATGCCTCTGGTGCTTTTGATTAATTAAAATCCAATTATTTCAATCTGATTTAAGTGAACATGAATAACACAGTTTTTCTGACTTGAATATTTGTGTATCCATCTATTATACACTGCAGAGGCAGAATTTGTAAAAAAAAATATCTTATAATGATGTGAAAATAAGACAAAGAGAGAAACCGAAGTTATTTTACATTCCGAATAACAACAGTGGAAAATAACATATTGTGATGTGCATATTACTCACAGCTAAATAATGGAGAACGTTAAAAAGATCAATTACGATCAATTACTTACGTGTGTGAGTACGATTTGTCGATCAAAACAAAGTTTCAGAGGTCAAGACTGCCTCCTTCTTCAGGTTAATGCGTATTCTTAGACACCAAACATGCTGTCATGTTAAGAAAGTGTTAGTTGAGGATACAGGTTGAAGGTTATGGTAAAAAAAAAACTCTTATTGAAGAACCTGCATTGTAGCTATAAAAACAATCATTCTATCCAAACACAAATCTAAAACCGCACATATCACAATCTAAAACCTCATAAAAGAAATGTCCAAAGCAGCTGTTTGAAGTTGCCCGGCCTGTGCTTGGGAGAAGCGAATGTGCAGCATATGCTCAACACTAAGAACGAAGCAAACTTCTCCTCCTTAGTTTTCCCCTCTTGACACCCATGCGTCACCAGTCCAAGGTGTTTCAGAGCTGCTTTGGACGTTTCTTTTATGAGGTTTTAGATTGTGATATGCACGGTTTTAAATTTGTGTTTGGATAGAATGACGGTTTTTATAGTTACAATGTGGGTTCTCCAATAAGAGTTTTTTACCATAACTTTCAACCTGTATCTTCAACTAACACTTTCTTAACATCACAGCATGTTTGGTGCCTAAGAATATGCATTAACCTGAAGAAGGAGGCAGTCTTGACCTCTGAAACTTTGTTTTGATCGACAAATCGTAATCACACATGTAAGTAATTGATCGTAGATCTTTTTAACGTTCTCCATTAACAGTGGAAAATATTGCAAGGAAAAACTCTGCCCATCAAAGTCATGAGTTAATCGTAATTGGAAATCACCATCCTCCCTAATGTTAACATCCATAATATTTACATATAATATTAAAATATTAATTAGTTTTGTAAAAGCATCCCACGTTAAATTGCATACATTCAAGCATCACTATCGTATTTTAACCATGTAATATGCAAACTTTCCAACATGGTTTTCTTGTACTATTCATGAAAGTGGGAAAAATAAAGGTAAAGTTCCCCATGCATATAGCAACATATCATGAAAGCACACATTTTTAGAGGATGTGGGGGTAGTGTCCCACACATTATCGATCTTGAACATTTTGGATCAAGTGATCAGCATCACACTCTGATCACCTTCACCCACTGAGGGTTACCCCAGATATCCACTGATTTGAGGCTGGGTGAACCCCAGATCTGCTTATGCAGGGACAAGGCCAGAAAAATTTTGATCTTACATCAGCTACCTCGAGAATCAAACCTGGGTCTCCCATGTGGCAGTTGGATGCCTAACTGACTACACCACAGTGGCTCCAGTGCTGTTGTCTAGATAGTATCAATTGTTTAATAGACTTGCATAGGCATGAAACTAGTTGAATATCTAAGCAACTTCAGAAGCAAATCACACAGAGATTCGTCTGAATGCTCTAGAAGGAATTCTAAGCGCACATAATTTTTCAGATTTTGGAATATCATAGCAGTTTCTCGAAAGGAGAAGAGAATTCAGCCAAATACCCATTTGAACTTTAAGCCTCTTGGGTTTCCATGTAGCCAAAAGGTTATCCCTGTTCCTTTTGGGTTGTGTTTTCTCAGGTTCAATTACCGATGGGAACCCCTAAAATGTTGGTCTTGACCCAGCGTTGTGAGGACAATTGGAGAGCTACTTGAAAAGAAGTAGTAACAGGCTCCCGTGTCGAAAACAGCAGTGATGGGGCTCAATGTGGCGGACATGCATCAGCCAATGGAACATTGCTTTGCAGCTCCTGACACTCACAGAGCTATTTCACCATGGAGTTGAGTGTAGTTGAAGTTTTTAATGTAAGATGCAAATTATTAATTAACTTCTGAAAAAAAATTGAAATAAGGGTTCAATTCTTCATCTTCCACTTTCTCTGGCTGTCCAGAATGCTCTTCATCTTCCAGACTAAAATTCCCAGGGAAGATGAAATCATCACTTGCCTCAGCAGCATCTTTCTTCAGTTGATATGCAAAAAGCATGCAGTGCCTGATGTGCTGCTTCTTTATGTTACATCATCTGTATTTAACCCTTTTAGGTTGGTATTGCAGTGCCCAAACATGGCGGGGAAATTTCCAATTTGAACAATCACAATAGAAAAGTATAATATGTGAAATAGGGGTCAATAATTGATTTGTCCACCTAAATGCACAGCCATGAAATCAGGTAGGTGGCAAACGTTCACACTTTTGCCACGTCAGAGCACAACCCCACGTGTTCAGAGGTTTAAGATCAAGAAAAAAATCATTGTAGAGCCATACAGTTTGTCTTTGTAATACATGTGATACAAACTGCTCGAAAGGTTAGGGATGACAACTGTATGCTCCTGAAAGATTGGTTTGATGCTTGAACTAGGCAACAGCCCAGTTGATGTTGCCACACAGTGCACAGGAACCAGCAACTTTTGTCCCCCTCTCGCTTTCCTTTTCCCATATGTGGCACCAGCACAATTCTGCCTGGCCATCTATATTCATTTAATACATTTAATATATTACAGGCCAAGATATATTGTCAATCCATGCTCCAACTTTTTGCAGCTGCTGCTAAAATATATGAAACTTTATAAACATCACACAAATGCACACTATACTCTGTCCCAGGAGTCTGTAGAGCAAGCAGAAAAATCAAATCCTCTATGTAAGTAGTCACACATGAGGGCACAGCCAATGAACACGTGTGCGAGAAAGGGATTGCATGGAGGGGGCAGGATGACCACAATTACCAGCTATTTGCAGCATCATGCACTACTTAACTCCATCCCCTTGCATTCTTTACAGTTATGCATGGCTTTGCTCCACAGACTCCTGGGATGCAGTATAATAAACACAACATAAAATATTTCCTTCTGACAGACACAAATTGTCATAAACTTTCTTCTTCTCCTGAGACGGCAACACTAACATGCTATGTTTGTTTACAGTAGAAAATCTTCCTGAGCCAAGACCCTACATCCCGTGTAAGAACCAAAGGGGTGTTGAAAACAGGTAAGGATGCCTATCACATGCTCTTTCTTACAACCTAATAGCATGCAGAAAATACATGAAGCTACTGGGGAATTGCTAAAAAAAATATATATATCCACTTTCACATTACAATGGCAAATGGCTAAAAAGAGGCTGATGAGAATTGAAGCTTAAATTTTCTATAATGTTCATCTAGAGTTCAACTTTTTACATGTAGAAGGAAAGGTATGATTCAACGCAAGCAATCCGCATGTCCCTCTTCTCCCAATTTTGATACTTAATGATAGACCCTCTAATGTATAATACAGACAATTGTTGCAAACAATTAACAATTTATTAATGTTGAACATACACAAATCAACATAACAAACACAAAAACACAATACAGGAACATAAAATCAAACACAAAAAACATAACATGAATATAACAAAGAAACAGAAAAAAACAATAAAACACTATTAAGAAAAAGAAAAAGAAACAAGGAAACAACTGAACATAAAACATTAACAAACCATAATACAATTAACTGAATCTACAAACACAAAATAATTAAACAAAATCATATCAACTAACTAATAAGAACCAAAAACAAGTAAGCACTTCTGGTTTACTACCACCAATTGGACTGCACAAACAGAATCACTGCAGCCACGATTAAACTCACAGCAAGAAAAGATGAAACAGAACCCTGAAAAAGTTACAGATAGATAAAAAGTGCAGAGCAAATTTAAAGAACACATGCATGAAACAAAACAGACAAATAAAAAATATGTACTAACTGAAAGAGGTGAAAAAATACAGTAAGCAGCTTGTCTCTACAGCTGATAACACAAGATGATAGAGACATGAAACTTGCACTGAGTAGGATTTTTTATTTGTAACTTTAATATTGAATATAGTTTGATCATAGAAAATACAAATTTTGAGGAAAATAACAAAAATTGGAAACGCACAAATTTCTGCATATTTTAAATGCAAAAAATCATGGTCCCTACAAGTATAGGTCACCCAAAACAATTGAGGAAAAACATGACTCGAATGAAAAAGAGTGCCAGAAAAATAATTGTGTCGGAGATAGAAACTTACCGCAAACAAAAGGAAATTTCTATATTTCGAGGCTAGTCCTCATTGTCACTGTAGAGTAGAACAGAGTAATAAGCGAAAGAGGAAACACTCACCAGAAACAGGAAAACTTTAATTTTTTGTGGCAGTAAGCCACATCGTCAGGAGTTGAGAACCAAGTGTCAATAACATAGCAATAGCATGACCTGCAGTGTTGCCAGGTCCAGAAAAAAAGGGTTGTGTGCCACAAAAAAATCCTTCACCAGGCTTGTCAAAAATGGCGAGTGGTGGAGGGTGTGGGGGGAAGGCAAAGAGTGGTGATGAAGGTGAGGATGGAGGACATTACTGGGCGGCCTTGTTCAGGCCAGGGCATGTGATTGCACTCATGGGGGATATGTAGGTTCTCTCCCATCTTATACGTACTACAGTGGGTGGATTGAGGCAAGGGGTGGATGATTACTACCTGGAAGCAGTCATTGAAGGGTATATTATGGTGGTTGGTGTGCACTGCAACAGCGAAGTTCAGGATTTGGGTAGAGGAGCAGTAGTTGTTGATGCAGAGGTTGAGGGCTGTGAATGTTTCCCCCAGGTAGAAGCTACCACAGATGTTGCAGATGAAGATACAAATCAGGTTTGAGGTGTAGCAGGTTCCTTTGAGACCTGGCAACACTGCAGGCCATGCTGTCGCTAAGTCACTGACACTCAGTTCTCCAATCCTGACGATGTGGCTTGCTGCCATGGAAATTTGAAGTTTTCCTGTATCTGGTGAGTGTTTCCTCTCTCACATGTTATTTTGCCCTTTTATCTTTTTTTTTCCACTTTTGAAATTAATCCTTTCATGTACAGCCACCTCAAAAAGTATTGCCAGAGAAAATTGTGGTATTGCTGCATCTAATCTGATAATGCCATGCAGTCCTGGCTAGTAAGAAAACATTTCTGAGGCCTCCCCCTAACCACACCTGCCAACTGCTCATCACTTGAACACAATGCAAACAACACCTTGAATGTTCAAGATCAACAGAATCCACAGGAGGAGGGGGAGGGATGTTTAAATTTGCTGATATACACTTGAGAAGCATGAACTCTCCTTCGGTAGCTGAAGGCATTACGTAGTGAACTTTTGATTTTGCAACCGAAGTTCCAAGGTTCGATTCACGGCTTGCACATGGATGTTTTTTGTGAATGTCCCTTCGTTAATTTCATTTAATATCCATCCTGATAGTCACATTAGCCATCTATCTCTTTGTGTTCTCGTGTGCATTTGCATACACACATAATCTCTTCGATGAGTTAGTTTCAATTTGAAAACAGCATTTGAAGTGTTGATCTTGTTACAAAATATATGTTACCACCATTACAACTAAGTGGATGCAGTGGCTCAGTCGGTAAAGCATCTGACTACCATGCTAAAGGTCCCAGGTTTGATCCCCAGCCAGTTCAAATCCGGGAACTTTTCTAACGTTGGAAGCGGCCCCGGCGCCCACCCAGCATCGAATAACATTGGTACCTGGGGGAAACCCTGGGGGGTAAAGGTGGTAAGGAGCGTGATGCTGATCACATCACCCCCACACACGACCGGATCAAGAAAGTGTGGGGCGTTACCCCCCACACCCCCAATATGCCTTCATGGCATGGTGCTATGCACAGGGGAGCACTTTACCTTTTTTTTTTTTTACCATTACAACTAATGTATGGAAATTAAAGCCAAATCAAGACATCTGAAAACAAATGGATACAACATAATGCGTTATGAAGCCAGAGATCCCAGGTAATATGAGAAAAATGCCAATTCTGGAGAGACAAGACATCTCACAGTCTGGCCCAGGGGAAATAGTAGCATTGTGTGTCAGTGCAATATCTAAAATAATAATTAGCAATATCTGTGAAACTGCAATTTGTAAAGTTAAATCTGGTATTCTCATTAGTACATTAAAGAGAGAGAAGCGTATCTGGCAAGTCGTAGATGGGGGTGAATATTTTGCAGGGAACAGTCATATTTAATATATTCTGAAATATTAGCTACATCTTAAATGTATATTTCAATAAATGTTCAACATGTTACCAGGGTTTTTTGTCTGTTTGGTTCTAAGTGGAAAATGTATGGCTTTATCCTGAAATTTGGGGGTGGTGTGGAATATTTAATCACAATGAAATCAGTCAAGCCTTCTGCCTACTAATCAGAGAGCAAGTGCACTGTTGCCAAACCGATTTTCGCTAAATGCTGCTTTCCCTAGAGTTTGGACACTATGTAAGTGTTTGACTCCACAAAATTGCAAATTGAAAGTTGACAATAGGGCTCGATCTCCATTTGCTTCTTTACCCACACATTTATGGAATCCTTCATAGTTAATGGGGATGAATGGGAAGGGAGTGAGGAAGATGACTTGTTTGTGAAAACTTTTTTCTTTCTTCTTGTCTGCCATGTTGGCAATAGAAAACATTAAGAAGGGCTTGCCAACCTCCATTATCTTCTATGAAATAAGAACTGCACTTTTCTTTTAATGAGAATTAATATAGATTCCTCTGTAAATTATTTTTAATCTGAGTTTTTTCACGAATACTACATCATTTGTTTATTAGTGAGAGGATGAAATTGCACAAACTAGAGTGATTCTTCTTTTCTATGGGTGATATTTTTTTTTACTCACTGAGAAAAATATTCTTGTCAAAACAAATGTTGGAAGGAGAGAGGCATTTGCCCTTCTAATGCCCCCTCTGGTATCACAAGTCTTGCAATTACTAAAAAAGTGCCAAGTATTTCAGCCACGATTTTCTTCCTGTAAACCAATTAGCATAAAGACAAACTTTAAACAGCATATGTATCCAGTCCCAATTATCCCAACTGCATAAAGTGGGATCTGAACCATTCTACATGTTTGAACTGTGAATTCAATGCAGGACACTTTGATTACAGTTTACAAAGATGATTGCTGCTTGATGTCCAACTATAAGTGATCCTCCATTACCTGAACACTAACTACCAAACAATTACCAGTTTATGGAGTAAATGGAGATCCCACAAAATCAGGTGGATAAATTGAACTTAGTAGGTGGCAATCAGAAGCAGTCATCCACCACCCCTACTCACAAAAGTGGGTCACATTAACCTCCTTTCCTCTGGCAACCTTGAAGGGAAGTGCAGCCAAAAAGAAATCATTTATATATAGATGCAACCTCAACAAAAAATAACTATAAAAAGACTTTCTGCAAAATGAAGCTAAGGCAAAAAAAAAAAACTATATATAGACTGCTGCAGATAATCATTACATACTAGGTAATGTAAAAGGTAAAGTTCTCCTGCATGCAGCACCATACCATAAAGTCACAATTAGGGGTTTGGGGTTGATCTCAACATATTCTCGATCTTGCCCAAATTGGAGGTGATGTTATCAGCACCATGCTCAGCCTGTCTTTACGCTCCAGGGTTGCCCTCAGGTACCCATTTATTTGATGCTGGGTGAGCATCAGAGCCACTTTATTCATGGATAAGGGCTATTTTTAGAGTCTATATATACAAGGCTCATTCAATATATAACCAGAAATATGTTTAAGAAAAATTTATTACAAGCACCAAAAGAACTACAGTACTATGTTTCAACATAGTACCCCCCTAGTTCAATGCAGCTATGCTAACACTTGATAAGGGCACTGTTTTCAAAGGGTAAAAAAATATTTTGGACGCATGCATAACCACTCATGCACTGCTGACTGGACTTCATCTTCATTCTGGAACCTTCACTGGACCAAAGGTGTGGAAAGTCAAGGCTACTGGAAGGAAAGGCTGGGGTGTCACACACACCTCTTCTCGCGACTGGCGTGGGTGTGACGTAATCGGTGGACAAAACCCTGATGAGCCTTTATTCCATGTGGAAAGAAATGTGCTAACTCTTTGTAAAGGCTGATCTTCTTTGTTCTTTTTGCTCAACCCCCCCCCCCCAAAAAAAAAAAACTTTCTTCAGTATGTCTTTAAAGTTTTTCGTTCAAAGTCTAAAGTTCTTTAAAGTGTTTATGAACTTCCTGACATTCATCTTAGTGAAATTCAAAGATTCATAAGATTGATTGTTTGATTTGGTGTTTTAAGTCCACTTTATGCACAGTAAGGCTAAACGGGTCTGGACCTACAGTTTAAAGTGGTATCCGAACCACTATGTGCCTCCACCGGGTATCGAAACTGGGACCCCTTGATTACAAGGCAACGACGCTACCACTGCGCCACCAGGACAAAGATTCATAAGACTCTGAACTGGAATCCTAATAAAGAAAATTAGTGAAGATATAAATATCTATAGTCGAAGCAAAGTTACCAAATTGAAGTAGTTAAAGTGAAAACAGCTCCTCCCTCACTCCTAAACACTAGCAATAGATATTTTTTTCATTTTTACATATTCTACATATCCATAACTTTTGCTTTCTATTATTATTTGTTTAACAAAATGCATGACCAGGCATATTAACTTCAATTTTACATGAAACTTTAAGATTCACAGAGAAATGTGATGACCAAAAAACTACCCATGCAATACAAATGTTAATAGCGGTGTAATCCAATTCTGAAGACACGCATTACCTCGAATCCTAAGTGAATCTGTATATTCAGTCCCAACTAGCTTCTGAGCATAACAAAAGATCATTTTTGTTCATTTCTGCTTTGGTTCCACTGCGAAACCAAGGTGCAAAGTGATCTGTCCGCCCGGTGACGTCACGCTTTCATCAGGGACCACATGATCAGGTATGGCCCCAGCCTTCTTCTTTTATTAGTCTTGGTGGAAACCGGAAGGTGTGAGATCGGGCAAATATGGAGGGTGGGGTAAGCACTCAAACTTTAAGTCCTCGATGGTAGACAATGTGACATTGGCAGTGTGTGATCTTGCATTGTCATGGAGCAAAAGCACACCAGTGGACACTAGACCACGTTATCTCTGCAGAATGGCTAGTTTCAGTTTTTCACGCAAAAGGTTGGAATATATGGTACTGTTTACAGTATGACCTCTGGGGATGTAACGTTCAAGAATTGGCCCCTTGTTGTCCCAAAACAAAGTCAACATGACCTTTCCAGCACTCCATTCAGCACGCACCTTCTTCAGTCTGGGAGATGAAGGATGTTGCCATTCCATTGCCTCATGTTCTGGTTAATAGAAATGAACCCAACTTTCATTTCCAGTGACAATACGATGGAGAAATGCCTCACTATCAGCTTCATAACAGCACAAAAGCTCCCTGCACACATCAACACGTCTCTCCTTCATTTCCGATGTCAAACGTTTCGGAACTCACCTCGCACACACTTTCCTGAACCTCAGTATGTCATGACTGATATGGAGGGCTGATCCTACACTTATCTCCATCTGGGAATCAATTTCACTGACAGTAATATGCCGGTTCTCCCGTATCAAGTCCTCCACTTGAGCAATGTTGCTTTCCGTGACTGCAGTGACAGAGTGACCTACCTGGATGCGGAGAATCTTTAACACTGGTTATGCCCTGCTTGAACTTCTCAGCCCACTCATATACTTGTGATCGAATCATACAGTTATCACCATACTGAACGGTCATGCGGCGATGAATTTCTATCGGTTTCACACATTCACTCAACAAAAATCTTACGACATGTACTGAATTGTCATGCGGCAATGAATTTGTATCGGTTTCATGCCATCACTCAACAAAAATATCTCAACACTCCAGTGCTCCAGCTTGGAGCACTCCTGTAAGGGTGCTGCCATCTTGTGTAACTGTTTCCCAATGTCCTGTGCACGAGGCAGGCATGCCAGTCCCTGCTATGAATAGCTTACCAGTGCCTTCACAAAATAACAAACATATAACAATTATGGTTGCATTTTAGATTTTTTATACTACTTTTCTGGTTATTTATTGAATGAACCTTGTAGCTCCACCCCAGTTAATTTGCCATTGATTTTCACAGCATGTCTTACTTTTTCCCCCCTTAGGAATTCATAATCATAGTTCTTTCCTATTGTTAAATTATTTTTGACACATTATACCCCCAAAAAGTAGATTGTGTAGTAGTTTCTTACTGATACTTAAGTTTCACCCCTCCCTCATGCTTCCTGCTTTTTAAGTTTCCCCCATTTTAAGATTTTTATTTATGGGCCCTTCAAAAACGTTAAAATTGGGATTTCACTGCATAAATAGTATATCATGAAATTAAGCTGGACACAAGAAATACATGAAGAATACAGGTTCCTGTGCACTGTGTGGCAACGTCAACCTGGCTGTAAATGCCCAATTTGAGCAAGACTAAGCTCTCTCTGGGGCACTTTTGAATCCCATTCGATACAGAGCTGGTGATCGTGTGAATTGAAAGTTCGTTACAGGCCCAGTTTACAAATACCAACTCTACAATGAGCTGAACCCACAGGGTTGTGGTCCAACATGGCAAGAGTGGAAACTTCTACCATACACCTAATTTCATGGCCTTGTGTTTAAATGCTACCCATCCTCTCCAGATTTTAATATCTTCCTTTTTCTTTTCCCTGATGAGGATCCTCATTTGTAGGATTGAAACACCTAATTTTATCTGATTGTTGATTGAAACAAGTATACCTTTTATTCAGTTTATTCCAACTATTATCTCTCTCCACTGACACTTCCATCCAAAAATAATGGAAATGAGACTGCAACTACCATGAATTCATGCAAATATTCATAATGATTTCTCCCCCATCCAACTCTCACCAACCTGT
Organism: Lepisma saccharinum; assembly: GCF_977018435.1. Taxonomy (NCBI): domain Eukaryota; kingdom Metazoa; phylum Arthropoda; class Insecta; order Zygentoma; family Lepismatidae; genus Lepisma; species Lepisma saccharinum. The sequence goes on along the minus strand of NC_139230.1, from coordinate 15,521,698 downwards.
TAGTAATACACTAGACAGAGGATTAATGGTTTTTCATCCGGTAAAACTATCAACCTGTGCACAGTCTTTTCCTTTGCTCCTGTATACTCGTCCTTCTATATTTTCTTTACTGCATCATTTACGCATGCACATCCATATTAAACTACAGTAACATATAAACATATCCTGCCATTTCCAAACTCTCCAATTTCATACATACCCTCTCGCGATTAGCCAAAAGTGGGAGAAAAATAACAAAAATAAACCAAATCAATCACTCATACATACATACATACATCTGTATATGAGCCATGTTCAGGGAAACAGGACTCAGATTTCCTTAAGAAAACATTATAACATTGTTTGTGTGAAAAAAATAGTTGAAATAGTGAACTGATTTAGCACAAAGAGAGTTACATACTTCAATAACAGTTACATCCATGTGCAATTTCTGGACATGAAATGGTGCATGTTATTACAGTTTTTTGTGTTCAGATCCCTTAAACTATACATACATTCCAGTAAAGACCACCCAAACAGTTGAAAAAAACTTCTTACATGACATAACATAGATATAAATATTAAATAATAATATCCCTTCTTCAGATCCAGATCCAAGCCTGGGTCTTTGATGCACTGTGCCCTTGCTCTACCAACTGAGCTACCAAATCAGCCCTAGTTTCACCTGATTTTTCGCTCATTTTAAAAGACCTTTGCAACTGCTTATGCCTACTTCATTCTACCAATAGTGAAGTTTGGTTGGGAAAACAATTTACAGAGATTGAGCTCTTTGGATAGGGCCTCAATTTAAAAAAATACAAACTCAATGATGCAGCCAACATTTTCAATAATTCCAATTGCTTCCAATATTAAAGCAAGAGTTCAGTGCAGGGCCTTTCATGCACAAATTAAAAATGCCCAACCTTGTGGTCTTGAGCTGTCAGTCTCCATGGGGGAGTAGTCAGTGTAATGTGTTACGAAGACAGATGTACCAGGTTCAAACCCTGGCCAAGGCATGGGTGTATGTATCATTGTGTTTGCTCTATCACCATTTCACCAATTTCTCATCCATCCTCATTGTTGTGATTAACCTAAGAGGAAGACAAGCAACATGCAATAACAAAAAATGAAGAACAAATTCTCTCACTAGAATGGAGATTATGAGACTTCTTTATGAAGTTTAACTATATCTATGAACAAACAACATGCCAATATTCTTACCCTTTGAAGTTGCATATGTTCCTCTTCCTGAGCCCTTTCTATTACTGGAGAATATCTTGCTATATCCGTCTTTTCAGTTTTTAATAACTCATTCAGGCTAAAAAAATGAAAGATTACTCAGAACATTCTACTATATACCAAATGCTTATGCGAATTATTAAAAAAAACTTGAACAAAAATACATTATGCACTTCTTAAGTTTAAAAATTAAATATACCAATTTATACGGATAAACTAGAACTCACTTTTATCCGTGAAGCTGTTTTTTTCTTTTTCGGTTAATTTCAGTGGCCACTGCCACCATCCTCGTTGGAACTTCCTGTACTGTTGCTTGGCGTGCGTCTTTTGTTTGAAGGTCTATGCCTGCCCCTAGGTGCACTGTTGTTAACTGTGCATCTAAATCTGTGTCGTTTGCTATTTCCGGGCGATAACTGTTGTAGTATGGGAATCCATGTGTGGTGCGCTTGCCCGCTATCTATGTTTAGCTCATGCGGGAAGTGCATTATGGTGTGTGTTTCCTTGATTTTGGTGTCTACGAGCATGTGGGTAGTGTGTTTGACTTGAACCTTTCAAATTTTATGACTATTGTATTTGATATGTTTAGCAAGACCAGTAGTGGGTTGGGCTTTTTTCGCATCTGCTAGGTGCTGTTGGATTCTTTCATTGACAGATCTGATGGACCTGCCAATGTAAAGTGCCTTGCATTCACACTCTGCATCGTATACACCTGGGTTATCAAAGGGGAAGAGGAAGTACCGTTTGTGTTTATTCAGTTTATCAGCTATTTTGGAATTGGGTTTGTGCGTTACTTTGATGCCATATGGGAGAAGGGCTTTGGATATGCGGTTGGAAGTGGTGGGATGGTAGGGGAAGGCAAACCATTTATATTGGCCGCTGGGGGTTGATTGTGGATGGGTTGATTGTGGTTGGTTAGGGTGTCTGACCTGTATTTCCACTCTACTGCACCAAGTGGAAAGTTGTGCTTCAGTGTAGCCATGTTTCAGGGCTATTTCAGTGATGGTGGCTATCTCCTCTCGTAGATATTCTTCACTGCAACAGTAGGAGAAGGCTCTTCGATCACACATTGGCTTTTTGCTGGGGGGGGGGGGGTGGCTAGAGAGAGCATGTATGTACTGGTTGCCTGCATCTGGTTTTCTGTAGACAGTGGTTGTAAATTTGTTAAGTGCACAGCTGATGGTGATGTCCAGGAAGTTGATTTTACCATGTTTCTCTTGTTCTATGGTGAAGTTGATACATGCTCTCTCTAGCCATCCCCCAAGAAAAAAGCCAATGTGTGGCTGAACTTTTATCGAAGAGCCTTTTCCTACTGTTGCAGAGAAGAGGAGATAGCCACCATCACTGAAATAGCCCTGAAACATGGCTGCACTGAAGCACAACTTTCCACTTGGCGCAGTAGAGTGGAAATACAGGTCAGACACCCTAACCAACCACAATCAACCCCCAGCAGCCAATATAAATGGTTTGCCTTCCCCTACCATCCCACCACTTCCAACCGCATATCCAAAGCCCTTCTCCCATATGGCATCAAAGTAACGCACAAACCCAATTCCAAAATAGCTGATAAACTGAATAAACACAAACGGTACTTCCTCTTCCCCTTTGATAACCCAGGTGTATACGATGCAGAGTGTGAATGCAAGGCACTTTACATTGGCAGGTCCATCAGATCTGTCAATGAAAGAATCCAACAGCACCTAGCAGATGCGAAAAAAGCCCAACCCACTACTGGTCTTGCTAAACATATCAAATACAATAGTCATAAAATTTTAAAAGGTTCAAGTCAAACACACTGCCCACATGCTCGTAGACACCAAAATCAAGGAAACGCACACCATAATGCACTTCCCGCATGAGCTAAACATTGATAGCAGGCAAGTGCACCACACTTGGATTCCCCTACTACAACAGTTATCACCCAGAAATAGCAGACGACACAGACCCAGACACACAGTTAACAACAGTGCACCTAGGGGCAGGCATAGACCTTCAAACAAAAGACACACGCGAAGCAACAGTACAGGAAGTTCCAATGAGGATGGTGGCAGTGGCCACTGAAATTAATCGAAAAAGAAAAAACAGCTTCGCGGATAAAAGTGAGTACTAGTTTGTCCGTATTTATATACTACCACGTGTCTCTTTTCCCAATTATGAATAAATATACCAATATGAGCAGCTACAAAAAGAGCAGATTGGGGGATGCTTGTACATATTATGTAAAAGACTGTCATGATGTGAAGGCAAAGACAAGATGTGTATTTATAATGATGATACATAATTAAGATGAGGACAATCTATCATTATATATGCTTTATATTACAGCAGTGGTGTTTTCTCCATGTTACCACATTTACAGCCGGATCTTATACAAGCTTCATATAAATATATAATACTATAACTTCCAGCCACAAGAATGCAGTTTCAAGTAGCACACACATGTTATTTTTTTTAAAAAAAACAACTAATTCTGACTTTTCTGAAGGTGGTTGTCCTATCACTATGTTTAATTAAATCTTCTATTATCCCTGTGCATAGGCGCCGACTCCATGGGACTTGGGGGGGCTCGACCCCCCCCCCCCCAATGTTAACGATGTGGGGGCAGAGCCCTCCAAATAATTTGCTTAAGAGGATCTAATGTATTACATTGCTTCTCTTGTAAAGTTTACTCTGAACTGAGCCACATGAATTTAACTTTAAATACACATTTGAAATGTTCTAGACCATCAAAGCTGGGGGGGTCTGAGACCGCTAAATCATGAACTTTGGGGGCGGGCTATGACCAGAGACAGCAAACCACATGAGGGAGGTTATCTAAGTGCCCCCCTCTGATTTCCATGAAACGTGGCAGGTGTATAGAGGTACCCAAAGGAAGAAATACGTGTCTTTTTGTTTCGGCTAAGAAACGGGTTTAGGGGGCAAATCCCTCCTCAAATGTCAAGATGAGGACAAATTGAAGTGGGGATCTGACTCCTGTGTCCCCCGCCGATTTCCATGATGCTTGGTAGGTGTATAAAGTGGCCCAAAGGAAGAAATACGTGTTTTTTTGTTTCTGCTAAAAAAACAGGTTTAGGGGGCAATCCCTCCCCCTCAAATATCAAGATGAGGACAAATTGAAGTGGTGATCTGACCCCTGTGTCCCCCTCCGATTTCCATTAAACTTGGCAGTAATTTAGTTGCGTTCTTTGCAATATCTTGGCGATTTTTGCCACTTTATTATTGTTCGGTAAGTGCGACGTAGTAAATTTTTCACCTTGAAAGTTAGTTGTACAGAAAAATATCGAGGGTATACAGCATCAGGCCCAATTTTGTCTTAATCTGGCCCTGGTTAACATTTTTACTAAATAGTTTCAAAAGACGATGTGCCTGAACTAGGGGAGTGGATGGGATGTTCGGGCTACAAATGGCTCTCACATGACATTCAGAACGAGATCGTTGATATATTAGGGAGATCTGTTTTGTGCTCCGTGGTAGCAGATATTAAAAGTCGGGAATGTGAACAATTGACATTCTGCATTCGAACTGTGAATGAAAATTTTGATATTTTTTAGGAATTCATGGGCTTTTACGAGATTCCGAACACTGAGGCCAAAACTTGAAAAAAGGGAGGGAGTGAATCATTAATTAATTTATTTCAGTGATGAGAGGCCTCCCCTCTATAATTTTGACAAGTCGGCACCCCTGTCCCTGTGGCATCCAATTTATCCTTATATATTTGACACAGTGCCACAGAGTAACACTTTGGGATGAGTAAACAATTATATACATTTTTAACTTGCCTCATGGCACATTTTTTATTTGCCCTACTGCCTCAGCTAGTGTTGAATATTCATATTGAGATTTAAACATCAAAAAATGAATAGACAGCATAATAATAATAATTTAATAACTCATAGTGCAACAGTCCATAAGGGCCAGGGACTTTCCCACATGCCTCAGCAGAGGTGGCCAATCCTCCAACCAGTTATGGGGTGACGTGCTGTGATGAACCCCGTCATTGTTGTAGGTTTGCAAGACCAGGGAGACAGCATACACTGATAAATAGGGCACAGATTTCCATGTATTTACATTTTTTTTTTAAATGCCTGGCAGACCTCTGGGAGTTTCTACATGTTTTGGGCCCCCTGACAGATTTTTTAGCACATAAAATTACATATTTTTGTTGATTTCAAATACCTAGGTAAAATAAAATATTTCAATGACAGAGCATGCTTAGTACATACTTTTCCTTTTTAAATAACATAAAATGTGCCCCTTAGCTTTCAGAGGCCTCAGTTTAATACGATGCACATTGGAAACTTGCACTGCAAATCGGGGATTTCCCTTTTACTGTGACACACTCAACTTTACAGTGCCCCTACTTCAGCAGGCCAGTTGATTCCTGACATTCACGAGTGTAATGTGTCCCAGCAGTGCTCTGTTGTGTCTACCACTTCTGATGCATGTGTGTGTTATCCCTGATAGATTTTACAGTTTTAAGTGTTTGTAGGTTCACTGCTTTCACCATGCCTAAAATACAAGCAAAATTGTCATCAAAACTAAATGAAAATGTGGTGGAATTTCCAGATGTATTCAGTAGTGATGAAGCAATCTTACTTTGTAAGCCATGTGGTAAATCAGTGGACTTCAATCAAAGGTCACTAGTGACCCAACACTTACAAGGGTAAAAACAGGCAGTTGTGAGTTCATCAAAACAGCGGCACCAGCACATTGCAGCCAATATACCTTTATGAAGAGCTCAGGCCCCAATGAAATTTCGATAATTTTCCTTCGCAAAACTGCCGACTCCATGGCTCATCCTCTGTGTCTCTTACTAAACAAGTGTTTTTATGCAGGTGTGTTTCCTGAACTGTTCAAGCATGCCAATGTTGTACCGATCTATAAATCTGGAGACAAACGTTCGGTAAAATCTTATCGACCAATCTCTCTCTGGTCACCTCTCTCTATCATCTGTGAGAAAATAATCAAACACAGTTGTTAAAGTTCATATCTCCCCTTATACACACACACAAATTAACAATGCCCAACCTTGTGGTTTTCTTCTGCATGGTTTTCTTACAGGCAGCTCTTGTTTGACCAATCTATTGGTATTACTTTCTCATGCTACTCAGTCTATCTCAAACAATTCCCAGCTTGACATTACATATTTGGACATTTCAAAAGCTTTCGATAAAATTAACCATAATTTCCTTCCTCATAAATTACAATCCAGATTTCACATCCATAGTAAACTTCTATCCTTGCTGAAATACTATCTGCATGCACGAGAGCAACATGCTATTTTTTTCTGGCTCCTCTTCCAGCTTTCTACCCATCCTGTCTGGTGTCCCCCAGGGAGAGTGTCTTAGGCCCACTTTTGTTCCTTCTTTACATGGATGATCTGCCAGACAGACTGTCTTCTTTTCCCATAAATGTACTTGTCTTTGCATACTACTGTAAAGTCTTCAAAGAAATTTCATCTGAACGAGATTCACTAATCCTACACCAAGCTTTTGCAGAACTACTTTTGTGGTGTCACCAGGGAAAACTTGAACTGAATCCTCAGAAATGATCATGCCTCACTATTTCCTTAAAAAGGAACAAATTGCTCTCTTTTTATACTCTTGAAAACAGTCCCTTCAAAAAGGTTTCCTCTGAAATAGGTTACCCCCACACCCCCTATACGCCTTCATGGCATGGTGCTATGCACAGGGGAACACTTTACCTTTTTTTTTTACCGAAATAGGTCTTGGTGTTATCATCGACAAAAGCTAAACTTGAATGAGCACAGTACATATACTACTAAATGAGCCATGTGTCCCCTTGGTATTCTGTATAGGTTCCCTGAAATCCAAAACCAATCAGCCATTCTCATATTTTTCAAATCCTTTCTCTCTCAAACTCTTGAATATTGCTCTCCCATCTGGACTATGGCTTCTAAAACAAATCTTTCCAGGTTTGATTCTGTGCTCAGCTTTTTCCTTGTCATTGCTCACCATAGAAGAATACCTACCTTCTCTCAAGACACCTCCATAAAACAGATATTATGTCTATTTTGAATATCCAGTCACCACACACTCAACATGAACTAGCAGACATGAAATTTTTGCATAAAATCATGAATGGCAAAATTAAAACCGAGTTCTTAGTCAACCAATTTCATCTACCACTACCCACACAGTCAACCCGCACGCAATGTAAAGCTCTTTTACATTCCCGCTACAAGGTTCTCTCTCCTACAGTGGCCTCTTTACTATAGACTCCCCCACTTATATAATAACCTGCTTGTAAATATTGATATTTCTTGCTAGAACACAGCTTCCGACAATCGATAAGAATGTACATGTAACAATTTCTTTTTCTCGTCTGTCATCTTGTATTGTCTTTTATTTTCATTATTTTCTTGTTACTATAGTTTCAGTATAAAATGGTATTTCAGTACTGTATCTGAAACTAAGTAAATAAATAAAACAAATCTAAATGTATTTCTGTCAAAGTACACAGGATTAAGCATGCCTGATGAATCCACTGAAAATTCTACCTGCCAAAATGTCTCGAAGAAACTGAACAGAATTCATGAAATATGCGGTAGTGCAGATATTTGGGTTGGAATAGACAAGACATGTGACTCGACTGGCTGGAAAATTGGGGATGTCGTTATTGGTACATTGACAGAGGATGAGGAGAATTCTCTACAATTCCTATTAAATTGACAAAAGTTGATTAACTGATGAGGCCGCCTATGCAGGGGCGGTGCCAGAAAATTTTGACCGGGTGGGCAGGATCCATATATTGATAAATTTGGTTGGGCACATAGAAAGTATATGCGTTTCACAAACATGCATTCTCTCTCTACCTCTCCCCCTCCCGATTTTGTTTGTATTTCTTTCTTTGTATTTTATTTATGCTGGTGTACCTACATTATCTTATTTGACATTTACATACATTTTTCCTCTTCTTGTGTTCCCCTTTTCTCTCTCTCTCTCTCTCTACCTATCTATACATTATCTATCTCTCTCTCTCTCATACACGCATATGCAAGTGCACATAATCCTTTCATAAATCCTAATGAAATTTCTCATCTGAATTATCTTCATTCACTCCATCCCAGAAAAAGGTGGCAAAGGGACTCGATGCAGTCACTTATTGAAAAAAAAAAAAAAAAAACACTTGGGAGGTCTTAGTCCAGGCTCGTAACAATGATTTTATATCGGGGTGACTTTATAGACTTTAGATAGCAGCTGTATCACCAGCTGCTATCTAAAGTCAAAAAAGTTGGGAGGGTAGAAGCCCTGAACATAAATTTCTCAGTTTATATCAACTACTGTTTAATCCTACTAAGGAAGTAAAATTAATAACCACCAGACACTATTTAAATTATGTGTGTAGTATTTCTGGGGCACCTCAGCATCTTTAGCCCTCCTCTTGGCTATGTGCCTGTCTTGACCCCTCAAAGATCTGTTGCTGCTCAGGGTTTTCCCCTCTTTCTCATTTCTTTTGTCTTTCCTACGTCAGTCTGGATATAATCTCTTTATTTCTCTCTCATTTAAGTTCTCCTTCTTTCATTGTATCTCCCTGCCCATGCTTTCAACTGCTCACTGTGCACTTCAATTTTTAATAATGAATATACTGTCTTGTCCCTTAAGAAGGAATTTTAATTATTAGGTGAAAGTGAAATAAACAGTAGGGATTTACTGTTTAATTCATGCGAAAATGATGAAATGTATGTAAGAAATTCTCTACCAATGCAAAAGGCAGCAAAAGTGATTAGGTTACAAGAAGTATTTATAATTGTGAAACCAGCGCAGTCTCTAGGAGGTCAAGGCTTCGCACTACATGGAGGCAAGCCACCTAGCAGTGAAAATATTTGAAATTTAATTTTTAGCATACCCGGTGGAAGCACATAGTGGTTGGGTTCCATTTTAAACTGTAATTATAATAAACCCCAGTTATAATATTGTGAGTTTTTAACTGAAAAGAGTGCTGCTTACTGGATAAGGGTTAATGAATGATCCCTTTACTTGTCTCATGGGGGTTTTACAAATTGATAAGTGCACATGAATCTTTGCATTTAATTAATGTCTTATTGTGAAAGTTTTAAAACACACAAGGAACGCACAATTTCTGATAATTCTGCATTAAACTTTCCCAGCATAAAAACGAGAATTCTCACACAAGATATCACTGAAATATAGTAAAAATAAAGGAACTGGCACAAAATGAATTTTGGAATAATCACTGCAATTACGGAAACAATCACTTACTGAAGTAAATCTTCCTCTGGAAATGTAAAAAAAGAGATGCTCGAAAGAGTTCAATAGAAATATGCATAGCGCTTGGGAAAACAAATACTTTTACATATATTGTGGATTATAGCAAAAAATTAATCAAATTTTCCAATTCCTCTCATGTTCAGAGAGCTTTAAAACTCTTGGAAAATGCTTCATTCATTTATTTACACTTACCACTAGAGCCCGGATTTTAGGCAGAATGCCTATTCATTTCAGACGCTGGTAGACAAAAATTGAACACAAAAATACACTGATCCGAAGGTTCTTAACATTCTGAACAATACTTTATGTTGCCTTTTTTGCCTATTTCACCTTATGCTGCCTTTTTCAAACATTTTCGCCTTTTTTTTGCCTCTTTTGTCATTCCAACAAGACATTTTTTTAAAATTATATTTCTCTTCTTCTATTTGATTTAGTTTTTAAATAACCCTTGTTATTCAAATGCCACCACATATTTAATTTACATAGCAACAATTCATGCACAAGTTTTAAATTCAATACCAGGCAGTTTGGCAACATTGCATTCATTATCTGTTTCGCAGAAACAACAACACAACTGACTACCTTGCGGAAGCAAAACAAACATATTTGATCTTGCGTCGCGGTAAGCGATTGTTGTCTCGAATTCACCATTCTTGAACAGAAATTCACTGCCAGTTCTCTTCAGTAATTTGGAGTGTAGAACCGTGCTAAAATGCCTCTCGGACAAAATGTGCCTTTGAAAAGCAAGTTAAACTGGCAAAATGGAGAAGATTGGCACAATCCTAGCAGGCGACAATACTGTCACGGTTGAAATTGATCCATTCGTGACAGCATGCTTCAAATACACCCCTGTAACATCCGTTGACGTGGAAAGTTCCTTTTCAGCTATGAAGAATGTTTTGTCTGACAGAAGACAGTGTTTCACGACTGACAACTTGAAGAAAATCCTAGTTGTTATGTGTAACATGTAAATACGTACTGGCATCTCTAAAGTGTCCAAAATGCATTTTCTTAAATTTTATTGTTGCAATATCTTTCAGATGTGTGTTTATTTGTGTTTATCGTTGCTAAATCTGCAAATTAAGAAAAAAAAACATCCATTGAAGCATTAATATTTTACAAAGGCTGTGTATGATAAAACTTTTACTGTGTGTTTTTGTATTTGTGTTAGTTTCTTTGTTTTGGCCCAGGTAAGATTAAAAATACTATTAAGTGTATGTGGTGTTTGTTTTTGTTGTGCAGCAAGCAATTTTTTATCGACGTAGGCATCCGTCATGTGCGAATGAAAAGCAACTAAATTAGATTTTAAAAAGGAGCCATTTTGCTGGGCATCATACATATTAAAAGTAAAATCTGAATTGTTTACCCTACTAATTTTAGGTTAATTTGTAAATACATTTTAAAAGATTTAAGAAGAATTTAAGTCCTTCTCTTCAATTTTTAATGCATCTTCTTCAATTTTCACTGCCTCTTTCTGAAACTTGACTGCCTTTTTTTCAATTTTCCGCTGCCTTTTTGCTTGCCTTTTTTTTAATACTTTTCAGTGCTTGAACATCCGGGCTCTACTTATCACCATAGACGTCAACTTTGGGGGACACTTTCTGCCCTCCAAATTCCTCAAGAAGTACATACATTATATGTCAATCTTGACCCCTCCCAAATGTTTATATGAAGCTGGCACCCTCTGATTATCATCATACTCTCAAAATAAAAAAAAAACATTACCCAAAATGCTAGGATAAAAAAGCCTTGTCATGGATCTATTTCATACCATAATGTGTTTTTATTTACCTGCTTGGTAGTTTTAAGATATTTGTTCCATTCTGAATCATTTTGTACTCCCCAATTCTGAAAATGTGCACTTTGGTTATAACCAGATATTGCACTACTTCTAGCCACAAAAGTATTAACTGGATCATGTTTCAAGTTTTAAATGAGAGATACATACTTTCTAGTACCAAAAATATTCATAAGAAAAATGTGCATGAAGTCAAGACAAGAATACACTTTATCTTATTAAAGCATTCATATTTTCCTAATCACTTACATCTTGAATTTGTTCAAGGGGGCAATCAAGCTGGCAGACGAATTTTTGGGTGGGCACTTGCCCACCCCTGCACCTATGTGAAAAAAGCGGCCATGGGACTTCCAAGTAAGCTATCCTAAAATGATTCACATCGTCAGTGTGGTTCGTATGTTGCATTATGTTCGCGAGAAAATGTGGATTGTGTTTCCCAGTGTTGATACTCTGATCACCAATGGGTGAAAAAGATTTTGTTAAAGCACAATACACAATTCAACTTTTTCACAACATGACTCCTGAATAAGCCCTACCCCCATTTCCTGTTATCTTGAGGTTTGATACGTGGTTAAGTGCAGCTGAATATTATGCTGACACTTTTCAGCTGTTTTTTTAGTGTTGCACAGCAGTTAAATCCAGAATGCTTCTTCCATCTAAATTTTGCAGGATTTGCATTCAAATAATAGTTTGAAATCAGAGTTGATGTACATAAAATCAAATTTTACATTTCTGGTAAAGGTAATCAACACTTTAGAAACCTCTGATTTGCCTTTGATTGATGCAGTACGTGAGGTTGATAATGCCCTCCAAGCAGGAAGGTATATGGGAAGAAGGTTGACAATTACATTTCAATCCATTAGCATAAAACTACTGTATTTGTCCAAGTTACTGTACTTACCCTGTTACTTGTCCTTCAATGCTGATCAGTTGGCTCTGAATCAATTCAACAGCATTGTTGAGGCTACACATTTTATTCTGGACACACATCAACACTTCTTTCATTTCTCTCACTTCCTTCCCTATTGGCTCGATCTCCTGTTTTAGTTCTGTAAATTAAAAAAAAGAAATGCTTAATGCAACAGCTGGGATAGAAAATGACACTTCTCATACATTAATACAGTGGAACTCAGATTTTAGAATTTCCTTAATTATCTTCATGGTCTCAACATAGTAAAAATGTTAATAAATTTGGCTTAATTTTATATTTTCCCATATTTTAAGTTTCTACAGCTTGGTTCTGTGAAAAATATAAAATTGAGGTTGCACTGTACTTTTATGTAAATTAACATAGCCTTGGTTACTGCTGAAAATTCTACCCAGCCACCTACATTTTCCAATGTCACACTAATATAAAATTAGGTTTAAATAGTTTTCAACCAATGGATCAGGCAAACATCATTAAACTAATTTGGTAACTGCTGATTTTCATTGGCATGATACATTTTGAACACGACGAAATTCTAATTAATAACATTTACAAAAGACAAGAGGTAAATGGAGGTAAGACAATACAACCTTTCTCTGCACAAGACAAAAAGAGAAAGGGGAAGTGTCAAGCGGACACAATAATTTTGTTTTCTTGTCACCTCCACTTCTCAGCTGGGCAAGCTGTTTAAAATTCAAAGTTAAGAAAAAGTCATCTTTCTATGCCTCAACCAAATTCATCTTCTCCTTCCCAGTGACCAGTTTAAGGTAAATATATAACAAATAATACTTTAGCCATCCAACATAATAACTCTTCCTTGACTTGCATTGTTATCCACCATGCAATAAGCATTTTGTTAACCAAGGACACATTAAATAATGCCGAACTCAATACTTACGAGGGCCGTACCGAAAGTAATGTAAAAATGGTCAGAACCTCTTTATTAACTGATGTAGATCGTTCAAATTGCACATGTAGTTGGAGTGACTCTTCCTCTATACGGGTGTTTCAGAATCTTTGTCTTCCATGTAGGTGAATAATGGATTCCAAGCAGAAGCAATGTGCTGTCATAGAGTTCTTGACGAAGGAAGGGTGCAGGCTGTCCGACATTCACAGAAGGCTACAGAATGTGTACAGAGATGATACCATTAACAAGAGCAATGTGCACAGGTGGATGAAGAAGTTTACAGAAGGGGAAACCAGCATTGAAGACAAACCGTGCAGTGGGAGACCATCAACTGCGACCACTGACATGAATTGTCAGCGAGTTGATTTGCACAGACAGAACTGTCACAATCCGTGAACTTGCGGAACCACTGAACTGTGGTCACAATGCCATACAGAAGATGGTGGAAAGCTTGGAGTATCGGAAAGTGTGTGCGAAGTGGGCAGTTGACACCCGAGTTGAAGGAGAGAAGAGTGGAAGTCTCCTCTTTGGCAACAAATCAGGTGATCAGCAAATTGGGCTGGTCCGTGGTCCCCCATACACTGTACAGCCCAGATCTGGTGCCCTCAGACTTCTACTGGTTTGGTCCAATGAAGGACAGTCTTCGGGGACAACAATTTGATGACACAGACAAGGTGAAAGTGCCTGTGAAGAAGTGGATACACAACAGTTCACACCAGATTTTTTTCAAAGTGGATTTGAAAGTTGGGTTCAATGATGATGCAAATGCATAGCTTTAAATGGAGACTATATTGAGTAGCTGGTTTGTATAGAGGAAGAGTCATTCCAACTGCATGTGCAATTTGAATGATCTACATCAGTTAATAAAGAGGTTATGACAACTTTTGCATTACTTTCAGTATGACCCTTGTACTAAAGTCAGACTGCTGTTAGCCACGAAAAAAAACCCAAAAAAAAACACTCAATCTTCTCTTCTGTGCAAAATGCAATGGGACTCACTCCACCTGCAAGTGCCTTCCCACTTGTTTACATTGCGGCAGCCTTGTACAGAACTAGCAAAGATGTCAGTTTGGGATATGTTTTGTTTTGTAAATCAGTGAGTGACTCATCCAACAAACACAAGAAAGATAAAAAGAACATAGATTTTATGCTTCTAGATTATCATACTCTGCTATTCTGATGTTGAAGGAGGGGATCGTGCATTGTGAAAGCCATATGTGTTTTCTAATGACAATGTTTTCAAAAATCGAAAAATGCCCAAATGGAACTTTTTTAAAAAAATGCAATTTGTCCCATTCATGCTGTTGAAAACAACATTTTCAAGGCTTTTTACAGCTTGAAATCACTTCTCTCTGGTGGGATGACCTCCACCGATGAATTTCTTCAGAACTTGCTGGTAAGTTCATCACCATCCAGGACTAAAGTTAAATTCTAGACAACAAGGGTAGATCATTATATGCTCCTATGTTATCTGACAATTTTTCCTTAGTCCATGTAACGAAAAGCTATATTTAAAAAAAATACGCCTTTCCTTACATACATAAGGTGATGCTTCTCGTGTAATATTTGACATAGTTCTTGGTATTGTCACCAGATGGCAGGTAAATTGGTACAGCAAAGCGATACTTGCTGCCCTCTATACGACGTACGGTTTTAGAAGCGATATCGGGCGGAGCCACGCAGAGGGTGTGCATGGCGACCAGCCAATGGCAGGAGTGCTATGTTGTACAGTTAGGAAACTGCGGCGTGCAAGTTAAATGCAGTGTTCTGTATTTTTCTTGCGTGCAAGAAGTTTTCATAAAACTGGCCACTTTAAGATTCATCATAAGATGGGGCACGACATTTTGAACCTGACTGTCCAAGTCCCATGAATTTCCATCGCCTACAACCGGAGTTATCGTTTCGCGAAGAAACACTGAAAAAAACATGCCCCCCCCCCCTACACACACACACACACACACAAAATGACACTTTCGTTTTCCTTCTGTGTTCCGTGTTTTTTTTTTTTCGTTGCCACTGTATTGACCCCGATGTGTTGTTGTGTCTTGGTAAAGCTATGGGTGTCAAATTCGGCTGAATATGCACAATGACCTTTCATTGTCTTGTGTGTTCATACATATTGTGAGTCTGGGTCAGTTTTGAGTTCAGCATTTTCATAACAAGGGTGGTGTAAGATAAATTTACTCGTACGGCATGAATAACAGTTGTGAGAGGATTCAATACAGCCCTCATTGATTGATTTATTTTACTTCGCTTTTTCTGCCACTTTTGGCTAATTTACGAAGATGGGGATGAGTGATGATATGATGAAATTGATGAATGGACACTCACAAATATCCATGCCCAGGTCTGGATTCGACCATGGCATCATAGCGTGATGTGCAATACAGCCCTTATGCTCGATAGTTGTGCAATAGCGTGTGTTTTGTGTGAGTGTTATTTAATAATGTCGCACCGGCGCCATTGTGGAGTGGTTAGCATATCGCTCTATGATGCCAGGAGTCCCGGTTTCGAATCCTGGCCTGGACATGGATGTTTATGAACGTCCCTTCATCGATTTCATTATATCATCACTCATTCCCATCTTCGCAATTAGCCAGAAGTGACAGAAAAGCAAAGTACAATAAAGCAAATCAAATCAAATTAATAATGTCGCTCTCGAAACCTAGTACGTACCAGTAGTACAGACATCAAGGATAAATACTCATATTACGTTCACAAGACAGAAATCTTAGTTTTAAAGCTTATTCTTACTTCAAGGAATTGGCGTTCGCAATTCTTTGCATGCTATGGAAAATTGAATTCTAGTTTTAGGTGAAACAAACAAAAACACACACACACACACACACAAAAAAAGAAAAAAACCTACTCTTTTGAAAAGCAAAACTCACACTATCATATTGCCAATTTCGATACAATATTGTAGTGTTCGCGTCACTTTACTAATCATTAGAGCCCGGATTTCCATGTACAAACAAACAGCAAAATATGCACGAAAAATATCAAAAATATGCACTAAGATATGCATGAACAATATACAATTATTTTTTTTTCCAAACATCTTACTTTAATGACCTCTGTTGCAATGAACTATGAACGTCTTCCTTAGGTTTTCTTCTGTAAACCCTCTATGTTTATAAGTGAGAAACGTTTTGTAGATCGAGAAGTTCATTTCTACATCAGCAGAAGTCACTGGTGCATGTGAGAAACACCAAACTTCCTCCTGTGTTAGGTCCTCTTCCAAGTCCACATTTTCACCATTCAGTACATTTGCAATATCAAAGATTGTTCTGTACCCGGGATATTTGTCTAATACTTGGCAAAGTTTTTCTGACGCTATTTTGGCAACACCGTGAGTTTCACTGGACAAAGTTTGCGATACTTCACCCAACATGGACAGTGAACACTGCAAACGATTATTACAGGACTAACTGTGTAACAATTGCAGGTATACTTGAGAAGTGGTTGTGTATGTAGTCACGGACACTGCTGGCTTGTAATGAATACATTGACTTTCAATGGAATCGTTACAAACCGGCAGTGTCCATGACTGTACTTAATTTTGTTCCCAATGCCACTTCTAGAGAAACATTTCTGTGATACACAAATAGAGGCTGCATCTTCTGGTTTTAGTGAGTCTATTGTAATGATCTTCAATTAGGCAAAACGTTAACCAACAAAACAACATTTATTTAACATTTATTTAACTTATAACTTCATGTTATAGAAACTACATGAAAGACATTCAACAAAGACAAAAGACAATCTCTCTCCAAATACAATTGTTCACAGTATATCTTCTAAAATCTTTTATCTTTTTCTTAACTTCTATCAATTCTCACCCTCTAACAAAAAAAAAAAAATCATTCATAGGTCTTGTTACCAAAGGAAAGTTGTAGTCTATCCGGCTCCTTCTTGGATCTAGAAGATCTTCGAAATTCTGTTTTTTATGTTCCTCCCTTCTGCAGGTACAGCTGCCTCTGGTTCCCCATGTCCTGGTGCTGCCTCTGTATACCTTGGAAACGTCCAAAAATCATCCAACTCCTCTTCTTTCTTCTCAACCTTCAATCTCTGACCTTTATAGTTGTTCTTAAGCTTTCCCACTTCATGTCTGTGCACTCTTTTTGTCAATCCATTTCAGAGTTTCACTTCTAAAAGCCTTGCTCCTACTCTCTCAATCACCTGAGCTTTTATAAATTTAGGCACTAAGGATGGAAATTTTTTTATCTAAACTATTTCACCTGATTTGGGCATCCAAGTTTCAACCTCGTATTTATTATTGTCTATATTTTCATCTATTTGGCAATTTGGTAAGTTGAATCTACTTCTTGGCTGATAACTCATAACTCTTTCTGCTGGAGACATTCCTAATCGTTGCCACTTTGAAAATCTTAGATAGTATAATTTTTTTTCCAGTCAATTCTACGTCCCTCATTTCTACTTTGAAAATATTTCTTTCTTAATAAGCCTTTAACAGTTTGCACCCACCTTTCCGCTAAACCATTACTTTCTGGATTCCAAGGCGGTGAATGTACCAGCCTTATTCCATGCTTTTCACAAAATTTCTCAAATCGATTACTCCTGAAAGGCGGTCCATTATCTGATACAATAACAGAAGGATAACCAAATATCTGGAAATTTCTGTTTAAACATTCTATAGTTTCTTCTCCTTTGTCAATCGCACCTGCCTTATTTCTGTCCATCTAGAGCAACTATCAATGAATAGCAAAAATTTCCTTCCTCCGTATTCAAAAAAATCAACATGTATTCTCTGAAAAGGAATCTGTTTCCATCCAACACATTTGTTTCTGGATGTATTTCTTTGAAAACTTTTGCATTCTACACATTGATTTCCCAACCTGTCAAGATCCTCGTCTATCTTCACCAGTAGAATTATCTAGCCATTATCTTCATTTTAGGTGTACCTACATGTTCTGCATGTAACAGCTTCAACACTGTTTCCCTGCATTCTTTCAGAATTATTATACGTCTTCCTCACATAAGACATCCTTTATTCATTGTTATTTCATTCTCCCTTCTGTAATAATGTAAGATCACAGTATTTTGGAACTCTTTTGGAAGTGAATTAGGCCACCCAACATCAACCCATTGTACAACTTTTTGTAAAATGTCATCGTCTTTTGTCTTCTTTACTATGTAATCTAACAATAGAGGTTCAATTTCAAAGGTGTCAATATAATTTAAAGATTCCTCAGCATCCCCTATTGCCAATTCTATTGGCAATCTAGATAAAAAAAAATCAACACATTTTGTGTAAACAATTGTGTATGAGTATTGTGATAATAACAAGGCCCATCTCAGTAAACGTGAACATGCTAATGATGGAATTGCTGCTGCCTCGCCAAAAATATATTTTACAGGTAAAGAATCACTATAGACTATGAAATTTCTTTATGCCGGTCACTAAAGCTAATGCTTCCCTATCAAATTGGCTGTAATTTCTCTCTGAAGGCGCTAGTGTCGCCGAAGTGCAGGCAATTGTTTTCAATTCACCCTCAATCTTATTGCACAATTGAGCCCCAACTCCTACACCACTTCCATTTACAATCAATACAATATCTTGATCTGGATTGTATGGAGTTAATATCTCAGCTTTTCGCAATGCTTCTTTGGATTCAAGAAATTAAGCTTTATGTCGATCTGTCCACGACCACACTGCTCCTTTCTTTAGCAATTCATAAAGATTTGTTATCTTCATAGCAAACTTTGGCATGCTTCTATGATAAAATGAAATCATTCCTAAATATGACTTCAACTCTTTAACGTTTGTTGGCTCTGGACAATTCAATATTGCTGTCTTATTCTTGATTAAAGGTTGAAAACCATTACTAGATATCCTGTAACCTAAATAGTCTACCTCTTTTTTGAAGAACTGACATTTATCGAGATTAACTTTTATATTGTAATAGGTCAATCTATCCAAAACTAGTTTTGTGTTATTGAAACATTCTTCTTCTCCACGGCCTGTTATAATCAAATCATCCAGGTAGCATTTGGCAAATGTATAATCTAACAGTATTTGATCCATTGTTCTTTGGAAAATCTGTGCACTGCGGCTTAAACCCATTGGTAACCTGTTATAAGTAAACAATCCCCATTTAGTATTGAGAACCAATAACTTTTTAGCCCTCTCGTCGAGTAACAGTTGAAAATATGCTTTAGTCAGGTCCAACACTACATGTGTGTTTGCATTCACTAAAGAATTAAGTAAATCATCCACTCGTGGCAAAGGATAAGTTACTTTTTCTACCACTTTATTGACGGTTACCTTAAAATCAGAACACAGCCATAGATCACCATTATTTTTCTTTACTACCACCAAAGGTGTACCCCAATCAGAATACTGAATGGGTGACAAAACTCCCAATTGAACTAAATTATCCAATTCAGCCTTTACTTTTGTTTGTAAACTGTATGGAAGATCGTATGTCTTTTTGAATATTGGAACTGCTCCATCCTTGATTGGTATTGTAGCTTTAAATTGCTTAATAGGTTCACAAATATTACCAGAAAAAACTTCTTTGCACCTATTTATTAAGTATTCAACTTTCTGATTATTAAAAGTTAGTTGCTTAGATACTGTTAACAAAGAAGTGTCCCTAGAAATCCTTAACTGAAACCAAGATTTCCAATCTGGCCATAATTCATCCAACCAGGTCCTTCCTAAAATAGGTGTCTTTAATTTATTTCGGGAAATGTACAATTTTCTAATTGCACATCCAGCATAACTCTCCCTACTATTAGTAATGGTCTTCCATCTGCATTTCTTAAAGTGAGAACACTCTTTATAACTGGAATGTTCCTAAAATTCGTTGTATGGAATTCCTCATCCCAAACAGATACTGCTGCCCCAGTATCTACTTCGAATTGGACCTCTTTTTTTCGTTGCACATCAACCTAACCAAACAGTTATCAGCTTCACTTCTAGAGCTATTCATTTGAAAATCTGATTTTGTACATATAATTGGTTTTTATGTACCTTCATCCCATGTGAAGGTTCACTTGAATTATTATTAAACTTCACAATGTCTAATCTACTTCTCTTATTAATGTACTCTGGTTGATCCACTTCCACATTTACAACATTCAATAATAAACTTTTCATAGATGTATCAACCTCTGATTTAACCCTAGTTGCAGATTCATTCCTAATAACATTGCTATTTTTATTCTTACAGCACTGCTGAAAATGACCTTTTAATCCACATTTAAAACAATGTACATTCCAAGCCAGACATTTGTACTTTTCGTGTACATTATTACACCTTGAACATTTAAGAGCAGCTTTCTTACTTTGCTGACTAACTGTTCTATCTTTTTGTACATGATGTACATTACTGAATACTGTCTTACCTTTTTGATATAAAAAGCTCACATCTTGCTCTACCATTTCCATGGTTGATGACAAAGATACTGCTTTCACAAAATCAAGCTCTGGTTCAGCTAATAATTTCTTTCTTGTTACTTCACTACGTATGCCAAAAACTAATTGGTCTCTCATCATTTCATTAAGAAACGTACCAAATGAACAATTAGCTGCTTGATGCTTCAAACATATTACAAATTCAGATAACGTCTGCCCTTCCTCTTGTCTCAACAAACGAAACTTATACCTTTCAGCTATGACATTTCTTTTAGGCCTGAAATGGGTTAGCAATAATGAACATAAATCTTCATATGACTTTTGTGAAACTTTTGCTGGTGTCACTAAATCGCTTAGTATATCGTACAATCTTCTGCCAGCTACGGAAATTAATGTACAAACTATTTTATCTGCTGCAATATTATTTGCCAAACAGAATTGGTCAAACCTTTCAATGTGTGTTTGAATATTGCCATGTTCTACATTCGAGCTGTTCAAAAAAACTGTACATGATTACTAACCGCCATCATTCATAGCTTCTTATTCACATTATTCTTGTTACCTTCGTTCCATTTTTATCCTCGTCGCCAATTGTAATGATCTTCAATTAGGTAAAACGTTAACCAACAAAACAACATTTACTTAACTTATAACTTTATGTTATCAAAACTACATGAAAGACATTCAACAAAGACAAAAGACAATCTCTCTCCAACTAGACTTGTTCACAGTATATCTTCTAAAATCTTTTATCTTTTTCTTAACTTCTATCATCTATGACTGCCTTCACTTCATTGAAATTTTCTGCATAATACAAGACAGCTTCTAGCCATGAGCCCCATCTTGTTAATACCAGTTGCGGAGGTAAGGGAACATTATTCGCCAGTTTGCGAAAGAGACGTACTCGCGAAGGGCTTTCACAAATAATTTCCTTACATTTGATACAAGTGTGTCTACTTCCAGGTATTGGTATCTGATTATTTCTGCTACGCGATGAAGACCGTGTGAAAGACAAGTCAGATGGACTAATTTAGAATAAAAACTTTCAAACCAGATGCTGCATTGACAATGTATGGGGCCGTGTCAGTAACAAACAGTAACACATTGACATCGTTAAAGAATTTGGCAATTCTGGAATGATTCACTTTCTCAACCACCTCAATATTCAGTAAGTAGGGTTTACCACTTGCCTTCATTGCACCAACAACAGAATTGCAAACACAATGTCCTGCCGCATCCATAGTCTCATCGATAGACACCCATTTTTTCTCGTGCTTCAACGCTTCCCGAATTTCTCCCATGACCTCATTAAAACAAACAGGCACATAGTTTTTATGTAGCATTAATTCATCTGGCACCTTCTTTCCCATGTACTTTTCAAGGAAACCTTGTAGATTGGTATTGCTCAGTTTCCACAAAGGAATATTAACACTCACAAATGCACAACACAGACCTACATAGAATGTATCACTTACTGTGCATTCAGATCTTGAATTAGTGGACAAGGTAGTAAGCAGTTGTTGTTTACTGCGCGATCTTCTCTGAAGAGCTTCCCTGTGTCTTGCTGTATTCACATGTTGAGTAACTTGAAATTTCTTCTCTGTTGAAACTTTTTTGCACACCACAGAACAAAACTGACCGATCTTCTGTAAATATACTACTTCCAAATTCATGTACGTATTTACACAACAATACTGCCTTACTTGATTTTTCAGGTGGCATGTTCAACACAACACAAAATAACACTTACACATTCTTGAACTCCTTTGATATTTTGATGGACAGCAGACACCCTTTCCACATAGTTGCCAAGTCGCGAGAAAGGCTTCGCGCTAGTTGACAGTTGTAAAAGCATCAGTTGTAAAAGCTGTTGTTTAAAAAGTGCTACATAAAATGCTGAAAAAAAACTTATGCGTCTCAAAAGACTCTTTACAAGTTCGTCGGAAAGAGAAAAATATTTTCTATAAGTTTTTGCATGCTACATGAAACATGCATTTTGCATATAAATCCGGGCTCTACTAATCATAAAAAAAAAAAAAAAACTTAATTGTAAGAGTGAATGTTTCATTGTTTTGTTTTCTTTTCTTTTCTTAATGCAAAGATAAGGGAAACACTAGTGTACCTGATTTTTCTTCACTTCTTGTGTGTCGCTTATCTTGTAACTCAATCTTTTTACAACTTGATCGCTTTGAGAAATGTGGCACTTTGATTGGATGCTAGCTTATACTCTCCCTTTTATTTTTGTATTTTCTATCTTGTTCATCGTTAAGCTTTGGCCAAGAAACTAGTCGCTTGAAAATAAGATCAACGATTGAACTTGCATAGTTTGCAACAGCCAGGTTGGTTTTTCTAATCATCAACATCTTTACCCCTTAGCGCATGACTTCCTAACAACCTTATCCTCTGGGAAAAATATTAGAACACAACCAAGCATTACATCTATCTACATGGCTCTGATTATCTGTGACACTATTCCTTCTTATGAAGTGAGAAATAAAGTACTTGACGAGACAAAACATAAAAAAACTGTAAAAGTCCAGTTGATCTTACAAGCTGCTTCCTTCAATTTGTCAGGCAACTCATAGAAGAAGAAACAAGTGAAGGTAAAGTTAATACAACACTCAAGCTAAGCTAAGCTAAGCTAAGCTAAGCTAGCTAGCCAGGAAATTATATGATTTGATTTTTGTTGTTTAATGTAGCTTTTCTGCCACATTTTCACTAATTGCGATGATAAGTATTGGTTGGTTGGTTGATTTGGTGTTTTAAGTCCACTTTATGCACAGTAGGCTAATTGGGACCGGACCTACAGTATAAAGTGGGATCCGAACCACTATGTGCCTCCACCGGGTATTGAACCTGGGGCCCCTTGATTACAAGGTGAAACCCTCAATGATGAGGATGAGTGATGATATGATGAAAGGACACTCACCAAGAACACCCATACCCAGGCCAGGATTCAAACCCCAGACCCTGTCATCGCAGCACACTGTGCTAACTCAGCCATGGAGGTCACCTATTGGCCAGGAAATATAAAGGACTTTTAAATCAAAGGATACCTATTGTCATATGGGGTGGCCACTCTAGAACCATAATAAAATTCAAGTATAATGCCCAGTTTTCAAGACAAACTTTCCAAAAATTCAAGGATACAAGTAAATGTTTTCTTTGTTTCAAAATTACATATTACCAGTTCTCACACATAGATTCAAACTACAAATACAAGACACAAATGTTACGGAATACACTTATCTACAAAAAATTGTACCTTGCAATAATCTTTCCTCTGTCAGAAAGATTGTCATGTAAAGGACACTAACAAAGTAAACAGATTGAGAGAATTCCATTTTATTTTCCATGAAGCTTTTTTTTTTTACTTCTTAGATAAAAGTAAAATCTAAACTGTTAAAAAAATTACCTCGCTGCATTTATAGATAAGTTACTGGTGTATAAATTCAATGGGATTTGGATAAATAAAATTTTTCATGTCTACAGACAAAAATTCATACAGAATTCAAAGAATTCCTGGTGAGTATCCAATGTCCCATACAATGGCCACAAGGAACAAGCTAAGGGCTAAGCACAAGCTTTGGGCTCCAGCTGCAGGTTCAAGTCTCCTGGAAGAAGCATAACAACTTATCCCGAGATTGCAGCCTATGCACGGGGCCAGTGGCCACCCACCATCGTGAGGTAATTGGGGAGCTACGAACGAGTAGCCTAACCCTATCACATAAAACATGCAACAACTAGGGGTCCATTGAGCTGACCACACATCACACTGTAACTGGTTGGATGGTCTCCCTCCTCTGATGAGAGTGACTGTGTATGGGACCACTTGCCACTTAAGTAGGAAGTTACAAATGAGTTGCGTAACCCAGTCACATAAAATATAAAAAAATTAGGGGTTCATTGTGCTGACCATGCATGACCCTGTAACCAGTTGGATGATCTTCCACCTGTGATGGGAGTGAGGCTGGCAGTCCGTAGGTACACACACCTTCACAGGCTGTTATAGTATTATCCAATATCATATTAATGAGGTGTTCCTGTATATCAGCTCAGCCCTAACGTGGTATTGACTATGTACTGTATATGCTACTAACATTGCACATTAGTGTAGCATTGTCACAATTTATATTAAAACAAGTAATGTGAATTGCATTTAAAATATTTCAACTTACGTGTTCCATCCACAAACTTCGAAGACATTTGTAGAGGAGCAGGTTGTTCTCCAACTGAACCACCATCAGGCTGTTCTCCAACTGAACCACCATCAGGCTGTTCTCCAACTGAACCACCATCAGGCTGTTCTCCAACTGAACCACCATCAGGCTGTTCTCCAACTGAACCACCATCAGGCTGTTCTCCAACTGAACCACCATCAGGCTGTTCTCCAACTGAACCACCATCAGGCTGTTCTCCAACTGAACCACCATCAGGCTGTTCTCCAACTGAACCACCATCAGGCTGTTCTCCAACTGAACCACCATCAGGCTGTTCTCCAACTGAACCACCATCAGGCTGTTCTCCAACTGAACCACCATCAGGCTGTTCTCCAACTGAACCACCATCAGGCTGTTCTCCAACTGAACCACCATCAGGCTGTTCTCCAACTGAACCACCATCAGGCTGTTCTCCAACTGAACCACCATCAGGCTGTTCTCCAACTGAACCACCATCAGGCTGTTCTCCAACTGAACCACCATCAGGCTGTTCTCCAACTGAACCACCATCAGGCTGTTCTCCAACTGAACCACCCTCAGGTTGTTCTTCAAATGAACCTCCACCAACCTCAGGTTCTTCTCCAACAGACACTGATTCTCTTTTAACCTCTGAGCTTGCTTTCAGTGGAGACCGCATCTGTAGCTTGCTGGTGGCCACTTCGGAATCAGCATCGATCACGTCCTGAGAATGAAAATGTAAGCCCTGGTTTAGAAGCAAGTAACTATGACTGCATGTTTCACATGCAACAGAAATAACATCTGCAGTAATGATTTCAGAAAAAGACACAGTCCAAAAGAAAATTTAATCTCATCAGCCCAATATTACAGAACGAGCAATGAGTTGCCCATCATACAATTACAATCCAATAAGACAGGTGAAGGACATAGCCCTTCATTCATTATAAAATTTTATCGTCAATAATAATAATAAATCTCTTTATTAAGCAGGCGAGGTTCAGCCTATAGGCTGCTCTGCCACCTAACCCTTGTCAATGTAATGCTACATATATAATAAACTGCATGTGGAGCAGTGAGCTACAAGTAAAATAATACATATATACTTGTAAGAGATACACAAAGTGATTAATTACAAATACAAAAGACAAAATAATAAGTAATAATAAAAGACAAAAGTAATACATAATAATAAAAATACAATTTCATGTAAGTGACTTGATACCTTCAATATTTGCTGCGACTCTGCCATTGTTCCATTAACAGTATATCTTTTAATTTACCTCTGAAATTTACAGGGTTCTTTATGCATGCAATGTTTGCAGATCATGCATTCCATGTTTTGGGAGCCGAAAAGGAGAAAGCTATCAATCACACTGTCTCTCTTGTGCAGGTGTTTTGTACAAATTCCAAGTGCTGGATGTCACATTTTCTTACTTGCTGAATTTTTACTCTTGTCAAATTATCTTGCACAATTTTTTTAGAATAACATTGAATAATTTATATGCACATTGTGGAAATTTATTATGAACATTCCACTTCAGATTTCACATTTAATGACAATTTCAATCACAAGAAAACATTTTTAGGTTATTTTCATTAATTCTATATTACCTATTCTAAATATGCTTTCACAGGGTGTCTACCAAAATAACAAATCCCAAATTCTTCACATTTTCATGACTTTTCTTTTCTTTTTTCTTGACCTTTTCTGCCTTTATTTAATCACAGTAGAGACAGTTGGAAATTAAGACAATAGATATTTTTATTCAATGAAAAACCTCTACCACAAGGCTGTTAAGATGAAAATTGAAGCTGTACTTGTAACAAGACATTTACTTACTTACTTTTAATGCATGTAAAAATTAATGCTTCACACTTAATCTTGAATGAAGAATACTTTACTTTAATACTTTTACAAAACTTCATGCATAAGAATGTAATTCTTAAGAAAAGGCGAAAAATTCTTAACCACAACTCAATAATACAATTTTAGATTTCCAAATTTTCAATTTTATCAAATCCCAGTACATATATATAACAATGTAAATTCACTATACTGTACAAAATTCTTGACCACGAATATAATTTCTCCACCTTTTCTTGACCTACCTGTTGGTTTCTTGACTGGCAGACACCCTGTTTCAGTTACTTTTATGTGATGTTATAATCATTTTTACTTTGAAAAAAATGTTACAGAAAAGGTTCATAAATGTGGGAAAATTTACATAAAAAGTAATGGATGACATATCTGTGGAAAGATGCATAGTAGATTTCAGAATAAAATGTTAAATAATAACATAGTAAACAACATATTTTCTACGATTTTCTGAAAAAAAAAAATCTTCTGGGGAAAAAGGTATTATACATATATATACAGGGGATCCATTCCTCTAAAATGACTTGTGGCAAAATATTTGCCAGCATCTCAGCATATACACCCCAAGGAATTAGCTTGCAAGGAGCTTAATTAGGCAAATTTCTTAAAGCACAGTGCAACTGTACTTGTTTTGGCTCTATTAATGTAATGAATTTATTTTCACACATTTGAAAGTGTGGCCATGAAAACCTCTTGTCCAGGGTTTATGGCTTAAAATATTGGACTTCCAAAATTGAACCTTAAAATCAATATATATTAAAAAAAAAGGAACATTAATATGTGTAATGATACATATCACTGGGGCCTATATACATATACACTATGTTGCCATTCGTCACTAGACACCCCATACCAGTATGTTAATCCAGTCGCAGCACCACATCAGTATCGTGTAGAGCCACCTTTCACTGCAATGACGTCCACAACCCTTTGAGGAAGACTTTCCACCAATTTGCGATACAGGAATCTTGACCCATTCCTCCTGCAAAATGGCAAACAGCTCAGTGGTGTTTTTTGGGCAGCATGGCCTGGCTCTCAAGCGGCGCTCCAACTTGTCCCAAAGGTGTTCAATGGGGTTGATATCCGGACTTTGGGCTGGCCAATCAAGTTTTTGCACACCCATGTCCTCGAACCACGTGTTGATAATGCCTGCCGTATGACATGGAGCATTGTCATGCTGAAATAGGTATGGGCCAATACCGAATTATTCCCACAATGTCGGTAGCGCAGAATTGTCCAGAACTCTTTGGTACGCATCGGCATTCATGTTTCCCCAAACTAAAACAAGAGAACCAAGACCATGCCATGAAAAGCAGGACCACAAACATGATGCCCCCTCCTCCGAATTTCACTGTGGGTACAATACAGTCCTGTACACAGCGTTCACCGGACATACGCCACACCCACACACGTCCATCGGACTGCCACATCTGGTAGCGTGATTCATCACTCCATAGGATGGATTTCCATTGTTCGAGAGTCCAATGGCGGCGTTCCTTGCACCACTGTAACCGGAGGGGTCACATTGCAGGCTGTGATATGCGGCTTGTGAACTGCTGCGCAACCATGAAAACCAAGTGCGACGATCTCCCGGCATACAGTACGATCACTTGCAGCACTACTGGAAGCCGATCAAAACTCCTGTGCCACCATCTGTAACAATGCCTTCTGGTTTGACTTCACCACATGTTTCAAGCATCGACAGTCACAATCTGTTAATATTCTCGGTTTACTGGGTCTGGGTCGGCATGTCATGACCCCCTCTCGCTTCTACTTCACGATAACATCACTCACTGTCAACCGGGGTATCTGAAAATTAGTTTGAAATCTCACGGGTCAAATGCCCAAACCTGTGCGCTCCAATGATCATCCCTCTTTCTGCCTCACTCAGTTCGCGTCGTCTGTCCATATTGACTGCTGTAGGTGGTATGAGTGTAATCCCAACCGGCAACACCTTTTATAGGTTATAGCATGTGTACAGATGATCCCAAGCACTTTTTGAGGGGTGTCCGGTGACGAATGGCAACATAGTGTGCATATCTTGGAGATGACACATATCACTGGGATAATACGAGGGGATGCTGAAAAGTTCATAGCCCGACCAAGTTCCCAAACTGTATAGAGGAAGGTCACATTATGTCCTGAAAGTACATATAACAAAAGGCATTGCATAATTGACGGGCTTTCTTGTTGTTTCATGTTTATTAAGTGACCATGTCTGCTCAGCAAGCGAAATTTACAAACATGGAGTGCAGGGCTGTGATGAAATTCTGTTCCTCCAGAGCAAGTCTCCGAAGATGATCCACGAGGAAATGAGCAACACCTTACAGGACTCTGCTCCATCGATCTACTTTCTGCTTCCTCAGCTCAAAACACACCTGCATTTTGCTTCAGATCAGGAGGTGATTACTGTCACAGAGCATTGGTGTGAGGAGCAAATTTCAGAATTTTTTTAAAGTTGTTTGCAAAAGTTGGAGCACTAGGCCAGAAATCGCAGTGAGCTTCGAGGGGAGTATGTTGAATATCTATGAAATTTCATCATTCCAAGTGCATTCCTTCTACATCAGGCTATGAACTTTTCAGCATCCCCTCATACATGTCATGGAGATGATATATATATCACCTACATAATGAAATTGTGGGGACAATATATATCACAACCACAATATATATGGTGGAGATGATTTATGTAAAAAAAATTGTATCATATTGTCTATGACAATATTTTCTTGCTACATTGCGATGCCTAATATCCAGTATCATTAGAGGCATGCATATTTCGTTTTTGATGAAAACACGAAATGTGAAATAATACATTTAAATGTTAATTTTCCATGTTTCTGGAAGGTGTGAGGTGAATTTTCCTACCCTGTCTTGTCATGAAATGATGCAAAATGAACCGCAAAATGTGAAATAGACTCTTAAACACGAAATTTACCATTTATATACAGACGCACCACTGTCTGAAGTTTCCTGCGAGTTATGCAATTCACGGAAAATTGATTAATTCTGCTGTAAATATTTGAGAAGCAAAAATGGACCCCTTTATACAGGAATAAACTTAATATTCTGGTAATGATTTAATGTGCTATTGGAAGGGTTATGTTTATTTTGTGTAATAGTGCAGTTTTTAAATCAAATTTGGGATTATATTCATATTTTTAAAACCAAAATGTAATATTATATACCCCTTTTTCACAGCTATAACAGCAAAATTTCATTTTATTTACCACTTTTGAACCCAAAATTGACTGTTTTTGTACCGAACTTTTGCTTTTTTTATTTACCAAAAATATGTGGCTCTAAGTATCATCCATCCCTAATTGTATTCCATTCCCTTCGCAACACTAACTCATGCATACTCTTCTTTTCTGTAGTGTCTGCATGCTTTTTAAAAAAACTAGCATTCAAGAACCAGTTTAAATTTTACTTCTTTGTCTTATTCATAAAGAATTGGAAAGAAGTGATAAAAATGAGTTTGTAAAAATGTAAATTGTTCAGATTTCATTGTGTTTGGAATTATTCTCTGTCTGTCTGTGTGTGGTGGTGGTGTGTTGCATTCCAGCATCTTTCTTTCAGGCCCAATTCCAACCAATCTGCCAGGGAGACCATGAACAAGCACAGGAATGGACACCTGTAATTCCACGTGTGCAATTTGGATTGCCAGAAACAACCCCATCTCCCCCTGCCACCATATCCACTGCAGATTATGGTGTAAAACAGCTACAAGAAGACCAGAGATAAGAAGCACCAAGCAATGTGAGTTGTGACAAGAAACCTGTTCCTCTTGATAGTGATGTAAATGATGTAAAGGAATAAGATTTTACACTAAATTTCCCACGTAGGCCAGGAAGAAAGGTGATTTGTAAGAGAAACCTAATTGAAGGTGCAAAAACAATACATTTTGAGTTTCTTTTTTATTCCAAAGAAAGGAATATTTTCTGAGAGGAAGAGTGGTCTTTTGTGGCATGTAAGTTCAAGTAACTAGGTTACATAGACCATTGTTACAACAACAGTAAACTTAGGAATGTTACTCTTTTGTTATTTTGTATCATAAACTATGGGGCAAGTTTCAACTATTTTTAGCATGGCTGTAGATATATAGCATTGTTACATTTTGAATTTATCTATTTACCTTGATGTGGGGCTGCAGGGGCTCTCCAAAAAGAGATTTCTTTAATAAGTGTTCTTCTTCTGTATTGAGATAGAATGTCAACACTTTACTTCCTGGATCACTTGTAGCTGGTAGTTAATGAGAACTTCCATAAATAAAATTTGACAAGAGAAATTTGACACCAAAGGCTCACCTGCTCTGCATCATGTGATGTGTCATCTGGAACAAAAATGGCTTGAGGGACTGAGGCAATTCCCTCCTTTGGAATTCTTCCAAACTGATTGCTAGGTTCAAGCATTATTCTCTTCTGTAATAATTTCACTTTAGTCTTTACGACTTCCAAGTCTTTGGTGCGACATGGATCACGCTTCCAATCTTCTTTCGCCTTATCAAGTTCCGATCTCAGCATTTCGTGTGTCTCTGATTCACTTTCTTCTTCCTCTATGTCCTGCAATCAGAGACAAGAATAATCATCAACAAACACCACGGTGGCTACTCAAATATACAGCTGAAAGAAAAGTACAATACAAGGTTTCACATAAAATTTCTGAACGCAAGGCTAAAAATAGTAACAATTACCACAAATAAATTTAAGGATGGTGCAGATTTATCAGTACACTATTGGTATAAGCAAAATAACATGTAACTTAGTGCAAATTCTGCTATTTTGTAACAATCTTTATGAATACAGAAGGTTGATCTGTCTATATGTGTCCGATTTTGACGTCTCATCTACTTTCGGAAAAACCACGGGACCACCAGTGGTTGCCCTCGATGCGAGCACCATGGGTCCTGGCAATAGCCCTGCACCGTAACTTCCATTGTAGGAGGCTCCCTTGAAGTACAGGAACGGGAATCTTGAGCCACTCCTCCTGGCAGGCTTTCCCGCGGCCACAGACAGTGGTAACATGACGAGATGTAAGTGCTCTTTTCAATAGGCCAAACCCGCACAAATCCATGGGACTGGCATCAGGTGACTTCACTGGTATGTCCTGGAAGGGAATAGCCTGGATGCCGGTGTCTGCTGCCATTTGTTGCAGAAATCTCTGTGTAGAACGAGACGTATGTGATGAGGCCTTATCCATATGCACACGGACCTAATTTATTGCATTTCCATACAAACGGGGCAGATCGTCTGTATAAATTGGTGTGAGGATACGTTGCTGATAAAATGCAGAGTTGATTTTGCAGTTTTTAGGCACCTGCCAAATCGTTAACTTGCATTCATAGCAGTATCCTGCGACAACCAGAAATTCTTTCGCGAAACTTGCTTTGCACTGACGGATGAGGTCAGGATAGGTTCTTGCATCTCGTGGGGTGAACGTTACGGCTCGAATTTTGCTACAATCTGATAGATAAATCCATGCTTCATCGAGTGTGGCAACAAACTTCCACTTTTCCCTGGATAAATGGCATTCGTAGAAGCGCCTTCAGTGAGTCTTTCTCTCCCTCCGATGGGCCGCAGTGAGGAAGTGTCCACGACTTTTAAATACCATCTGGAGATTTAATTTGTCACGTAGGTTGCGGTTCACAGTGCCATGTGCACTCATCTTGCCATCACATGTTGCATAGGAGGGTTTTCCTGTAGGGTCATTCAGCGCAACTTCCGAGCTACAGGTGGAGTCACCGCAGTACATGGTCGCTTTCTACTCCCCTTTGTGGGTGAACAAAGTGCTGGAACGTCGTGGTGTTTATGTTGATTAATTATGTTCTTGATAGTCGTTAACTCCAATGCACATCCATTTTCCTCGCACTGTTTTTGAATCTGTGTCACGGAAAACTTGGCGTGGAAAAGTGCTACGATGTAGATTTCCCAAAACCAGTTCACTTTGGGAGCCATGATGCACACACCACACACACGCGAACTTGGCGCGATACTAGAGGTCTTTGGCTTTCTCCTTCTGTATAGATGTACAGGGTGCACACCAATTATTAACTGCTGAATTTGTAAGATCATATTTTCACCAATACTGAAAAGAAACAGTTCATATTGCCACCATTTGAAAGAGGAATATTTGCAGTTTCACACAGACCTTAAATGCATTCAACATGTGTACATGTGGCAGGACAGATGTCCAGGCGGTACTCCCATTCTCACCAAACCTTCCCAAGCAAGTGTTGCGTAATGTTTCTGATGGTGGTGTTGATGAGCCTTCATAGTTCTGGGAGTGTCTGTGTAAACATTACATTCCTCCTTCACTTCCAGAATTATTGATAATTGCAACAAGAAAGTTAATTTAAGAAAGAGTATTTAATAAACAATTTCTACTGTAACTACAAGGAATATTCATGTATAAAATTGAAGTGTAGTTATTCAGAATTAAAAATTCCTTGCTTTTCATTCTTTTTTTATTATCAATTCCTATGTTCTAAGACCACCTAATTGGGCAAATAAGGACTAGAACTACAGTTTAAAATGGTATCTGAACCACTATGTTTCTTCACTGGGTATTCAGCCCCTTGATTACAAGGTGAGCTTTTATCTTAACTTTTAACTTGGGTATTTAAAATGTAATCAAGAAATATACATATAGGGCTTCCCCAATGGTGTAGTGGACATCTTGTAATCAAGGGTTCCCAGGTTCAATACCCTTATGCACAGAGTGGTTCAGTTGGTTGGTTCATTTTGTGTTTTAAGTCCACTTTATGCACAGTAAGGCTAATTGGGACTGGACCTACAGTTTAAAGTGGGATCCGAACCACAGTGTGTGTCTACAAGGTATTGAACCCCTTGATTACAAGGCAATGATATTACCACTACACCATCGGGGAGGCATGGAGTGGTTCAGATCCCACTTTATACTGTAGGTCCAGTCCAAATTAGCCTATATGTGCATAAAAGTGGACTCAAAACAAAATATGAAACCAACCTCAGTTCAGAATGTATTTTCTCCAAGATCCTGGTAAATTTTAAGAAACACATGATTTTGTACATAGTCCTTAATGAAATGTACAAAAAATTTATTGAAGTAATCATCTGAAGAACAGGTTTTCTTCACACACACACACACATCTAACAACCTCTACCTCTCTCTCTGTCTATGTGTTTGTGTGCGTAATAGTAGTAGACACAGAAAACACTTACCCAATAAAAAAATCTGGACATTTCTCTGCAACAATCGCACTGTCGTCATCGTATCCGAAGAGCAGGCGATGGAGAATCATAATGAAATGGCCATCAGCCAGAAGGCTCTGGGTAGTAAGCTGGTGTGCCTGGGGGGCAGTGACAGGAAGAATGGGTGCTGTCAGGAGTTGAGAGTTTAGTGGATATGGGAGACAAAAGGGAATGCTTGTTGAGTGGTCTTGCTCAGACCAGGGGGTATGCATGCACTCGTATCCATTCTGTAGGCTCTTTCTCAATGCTCTGTGCTATCCAGAGGTACTGGTTGGTAGGAGTGGATAAATGTTATCTGGCAGCAGTCATTTTTAAATATAGTGATGGTTATTGTTGTGGATGGCAACAGGAAAGTATAGGTGAATTTTTGGTGTTACTTTTCCATCATTAGTGTTTTTTTTTTCTTTTTTAACTTTTTGATGCTATTTTCCCAAAAATGTGCATATTTATTTCAGCATGATTTTATGCCAAATACAGTATATCTAAAATTATGCTTTCATTGTGCTGCTAATACATTCAAAATTATTTCCCCACATTTCTTGTACCTAGGTACACAAATGCCTCCTCTGTGACTGTAGATGACCACATTATCGCCACCAAAATCAATTAACTTTGCTCAGAACAGCAAAATGTTTCTCAAGTGACAAATAAGGCTCCTGTGTGTTGGTAGATGCACACTCGATCAGCACAAAAATCATATCACTTCACTCAGGAATGCAAAACCATTTCTAACACGACAAATACTGCTGTTGTGGCTCCATGTGATGGTAGGTGCAATTCGATTTCCTGTCAGAAGACCGCCACTTTGTTTTGTGATGCCAAATGTTCCCACAGAATGTGAAAAATCATGGGAAACACACATTTACACATGGTTTCATGCAGCTGTTGGAATTATTTCATGTATACAATGCACCATAGTTTTCTTTTGGATAGAATTTTGGAAAAGGTGCACATTATACATGCATATGCATGTTAAGTGTAAAACACAAGAATAATTGGTTTTCATGGTATTTTACATTTTTTAGGCACAAAATGCATTGAAATTTGCAAAAAGGCAACAATTTGCATTCCATGCCAAATTAACATTACAATTTCCTGATTTCAAGGGATGATAATATGATTAGAACATATCACTGCACAAACACCATTTTGAAGAAATTAACGTTTTTCAGT
The DNA here is from genome assembly GCF_977018435.1 of Lepisma saccharinum. Lineage (NCBI taxonomy): Eukaryota > Metazoa > Arthropoda > Insecta > Zygentoma > Lepismatidae > Lepisma > Lepisma saccharinum. Next base: position 15,486,758 of record NC_139230.1, on the reverse strand, counting down.
GATATCGCATTTGAGAAAATTCAAGGTCCCTAAGTATAGGTTTGGGTGGAACAGCAGTGGATGATTTGAGGTTGAAGGCTGTGCATGTTTCATGAAGGAAAATATATCGTAGGTGAGGATGTAATGACGCTCAAGATGTAGAGTAGAGTTTGGGGTAGCTGTGTGAATTTGAAAGGTTGAGAGGGTAATATGAATAAGAAACCTCTGGTTGTTCCATCTATTGGTGTTTGGCTAGAAGACTAAAATATTTAGATCAATATTGAGAATATACTACAGTATACTAGAGAAGGTTTATACAGAATTTACAACTACACTAATAGAGAATAAGAAATAATTTTAAAAAATATTAATATTTTACTTTCTTATTTTACAATTACAATTTAAATTTATAAAATATATGATATAATAACACATGTAAAAACATACCACCGACAAAGCAAGTAGCTGTCTTTGTTTCAAACTGCCCACCAACTCGTTAACAGCTTGTTTCGTCATGGCTTTGGTAGCAGTCTTCAGAAGTACTTCTATGCTGCTCTCTGGAATGAATGTTAAAAATGTATTAAAACTGTATTTTGAATCATCCCATACAAACACCAAGCTTTGGCCAACAGTGGATATCCCCCTACCATTGTTGAAAAAGGTAAACTAATGTAAAATTAATAAAAAGTGCAAGATTTGTAATATAAAAATGAAAAACTGGTACACAGAAATTGAATCACTGGTCTTCATCGAGGTAAAATTTATTAATATCACTTAGATAAACCTGATGTCTGTAACATGGTAAAGTGAGCACATATTGGTGGGATTACAAATGAAACTAACCTGACACCAAATTTTTTTTTAAAAAAATGTGTATTTCTGGCCATTTAAATCTTGCATGCTGCAATGCACGAGGATGGTGTGGGCTTAACAGCGCAGTTGGTAGCTGCAGATCTGCTTTCAGGGTAGGGATGCTTTTAGCAGGAACAGGTTGCTTCTTTCACATAATAATCATTTTAGCCAACTAGATTTTGTAAAGCCAGAGCTGATCCATTATCATCAGACTTAAAACATTATATCAATATTGTGGGAATTTCATAATATGATTATCAAAAATAGAAAGAATTATTAACATATTACTGAGTCTCAGCAATATGTGGTAATGGCAACCAATGGGATTTAAGTTGTGAATGTGGCCCAACTAATTATAGTTTTGACAAACTCACAGGTAATAATTATATTCAAATTCATGCCTCGATAAGTTAAATCAAAATTTAGATGAATATCACAAAATAATATTCCATGCTAGTAGGGAGTGAGTGGTCATCCTAGTGAAATTTGAACTGCTGATCTTGGTATTAGATGCAGAACAAAAATACTTATGCACGTACACTGTCAAACTTCAACCTTCTAGATCAACTAATTATCCAAGGTTAAGAATTCACACAGTAAGGATAGCCTGATAGTAAGCATGCTGGTGCTAACAGGGGTGAACCATGATCGCAACTACAGGTTGCAGGGGTGAAGATGAGTTAAGATTTGGAAGATTGAACATGAAACAACATACCAACCACTAAGCCAGGATGAGAAAAGACAAAGTAGCAACAACCATGACAGGTGGGAAATTGGTAAGTCACAGGTGCTCCATGCACGTGCATATATAGCACATGCAAACTTAAGCCAGAAGGGTAGGGTCTCAAAGAAGCTCGTTCATTTCAAGCTGAAACTGTTGAGTTCCATTACATTTTGGAGGGAAACTGGAAAAAGGAATGATATATGATCAAAATGTGAGAAACATTGCATAAAGGGCCAAATTTTTAATGATAATTAAAATTAAAAAGGCTCTAAGTCCTAGTCAAAGCAAGTTCAACAATGGCAGAAAAGGTCCCACTGTTGGTGAAAAATGAAAGATAAAGACTAGGGTTGAGGTGATACCACTTTGAACCGAAACCGATATTGATGCTGATACTCTCACCGATACTGATACTTGTATAATTCCAATTTAAAATATACAGGAATAGGATGAGAAAATGTGCCAGAAGGGTGGATAAACACAAATTAAGGAGGAGACAGTAAACACTTACCACACAAAAAGCAATAGCTTGATATTTCAGAACCCAGGTCGCATTGTCATTGGAGAAGAGAGAGATCGTGGTTACGAAGTGTTGAGGCACAGAATACTGATGGCAGGCAGCATCACTACCGTCAGTATTGCCAGAAACCGTAGATAGAAAACAAATTTTCTTTCACCAGTGTTTCCTGCATGGTGGGTGGGTGGTTTCGGGAAGAGGGGAACGGGTTATTGGTTGGCTAGGTTGAGTCCGGGGGTATAGTGGCATGCATGCATGGGCCCTTTCCCATCGCCAGCAAAAAGATGTGTTTGTGTGTGTGGGGGGAGGGGGTAAAAGATGGATAATGGCAACACGGCAACAGTTGTTGAAGGTGGTATTATGGCTGTATGGTGTGGATGGCAACTGTGAAATCAGAGTTTTGAGTAGAGGAACTGTGATTATTGATCCCTAGGTTCAAGGGGGTGGATGTTTCGCCCAGGTAGAAGTTGCCGCAGATTTGGCAGATGAAGGTTTAAAGAGCCTATATATCAGGCTTGAAAAAATTTTCATCAAAGCTAGGTGCCAGCTCTAAAAATCAGGTGCCAGGAAACTACCTACTAGCAATTGTGCATACTACAGTGTGTTTCAAAAGTCGCACAACCCAAACTTTGAAAATGTATACCATGAAAACCGTAAGAGGTATTTACACCAGGTTTTCTGCACTAAACTAATCATGTACGCTATCACTGGGTTAATAAGTTTATGTTAGCATGTATCCAAATAAAAGCAATTACATTATTTTAAAAAAATATTGTTAATTTGCTGAAAACATCTGAGAATTGATTTTCAACAATATATACCAACGTAGAAAATTTCAACGAAAAAATGCAGGTTCAACCAGGACTCAAGCATGTGTCTCTGATATACCGTGACATTGATCTAACCACTGAGCTACTGAGCCAGCCTGGCCTCGCCTGATTTTCTGCTGTCGCTGTTTTACCTGCTGGAATCTTCTCTGCCAGTGCTACGGCCATGGGATCTGTTGCCTTTGAAATACAGTATACTTTGATGTTGCCTGGTTCCTCCTAGCGTAGAGATGTTAATTATTGAAGATCAGGCACACACAGGAAATGTACTATCTAGAAATTTTCAGCGAAAAATGCATTAACATCTCTATGGTATGCCAGAGACCCAGGTTCAGGTCCTGGTCCTAATCGATCCTGCATTTTTTGCTGAAAATTTCTACGTAGTACATCTCCTGTGTGTGCCTAATCTTCAATAATAATACCAACTCTTAACAATTTGTGGGATCATTTGTTGGTGTTTGACTAGTCGTAAAACAGTTGCTTTGTGAGGTACAGCAGAAGCAGGGGATTTTTCTTGGAAAACCTCTTGCACATGAGTGTAAGAATGAGTAGTAAAATACTCTTCAGCAATGCACATGTGCTGCTCCAAAGAATATGCCATGCTGAATCAATTAAAAGAACAGGCATAGTAGCGTCAAAAGTGAGCAAAGAGAATTCAGTGTAACCAGGGGCAGACTAGGATTCTCTCAAGAGTCCAATTTCGGCACAAAATCTTGGTTTATGATTTTTTACGTAAATGTATAGCCAATACTTAGGCACATGTGACGTGCGGCTGTTGACAATATTTCGACCTGCTAGCAGTGCCATATAATATCCCAAAAATTTATTTAAATTCTCTGTATGGAGAAAACTGATAATTTTAAGCATTGAAAAATATCTCAATGGATGAGACTTTATAATGCAGAAAACCCGGTGTAAATATCTGTTACGGTTTTCATGATATACATTTTCAAAGTTTGGGTTGTGGAACATTTGAAACACACTGTATAAGAAGCTGAGCATCACGGTATTCAAAACATCGCTAAATCATTCGAGAAAACAGGAAATGGGGTGTTGGGGGACAAAGAGTAAGAAGTTATTACTGATTCTCTGGAATGTTCACAACATTGATTTTAAAAGAAAATCATTTGCTACATTGCTGTACTGCAATTTGAACTTAGAATCATCAAAATTTCGTACATATCACAGCAAAAGATCACAGTCGCCAAGCTGAAATTTTTAGTCGCCACGGCGACCTGGCGACCGGGATTTTTCGAACTCTGGGCATGCATGCCACTATACCCCCTGGACTCAACCTAGCCAACCAATAACCCTTTCCCCTCTACCCGAAACCACCCACCCACCATGAAGTAAACACTGGTGAAAGTAACTTTGTTTTCTATCTACTGTTTCTGGCAACACTGACGGTAGTGATGCTGCCATCAGTATTCTGTGCCTCGACACTTCGTAACCACGATCTCTTTCTTCTCCGATGACAATGCGACCTGGGTTGTGAAATATGAAGCTATTTCAAATATGAGAGAAATATTATAAGAAGTTAAGAGCGAGATAATAGTGTCCTCCTACCCTTACCCCCAATGTTGAAAAATGAGATCATGCCTCTTCAACCTCCTATAAAACTAAGGGATCAATCTTACATTAAATCATTCGTGAACACAAGAATAATTGGCAATTTACCAGCCCCGGTCGGACATGACTTCTAAAACTAACAGTAAAGCTGTAATGTAAAACCAATCTTGTCTCTTTTTTTGTCCTTTAACAAAGAATAAAAATTTGTAAACAAAATGTAAGGAGAGAATGATAACTAACCAGTCTCTTGCTTCTTTATCAGGCGATTGACTTTAGTACAGTGATATTCTGATGTGACTTTGCTTTCGACATATATACTTTCGGCAAATGATTTCTGAAAAAGAAGTAATTGCATAGTTCTATCCATTGGTGTGGAGGAAAATCCAAACCCATCACTACATGTTCCAGAAAGTACTGAGACACGTCCACCACGTGGACAATGACTGTTTTGAATGTGGGAGGTCTCTAAGGAGAGAGATGTCTACAATACACCAGGTGCCTTGTTGGCACTGGGATCTTATTTGGGATTATTGTTACACGAGACAGCATCTGTGGGAACAAAGTTTGGTAGACTTCCAAGGAACTCCTATGGGGAAAATTTCACGTTACCCTTGATTTGCAAGATACTTGACCGCGAGTCTTATCTGCGTATGGATTCTTTGTCACGTACTGTTCACGGAACTTGAGTCCACGTTCAACTAACAAATGCACAAATACGTACTTTTCAGTTTTTTCTCAAAGCCAAAGGTAAGTTGGAAAAGGTGAATGAAACTTTGAAAAGGAACAAATTTTGGTTTTGGCTACTCTTCTAGACACTCAAAGACAATATCGGCTAGTTTCGGTGCAAAAATGTGAACCGATACTTTCCAATTCCGATACCAATACATCTGGGACATGGTATCAGTATCGGCTCGGCCCTAATAGACACACATAGTATGATAAAAATGTGAGAAAAGCATTGCAGAAGAGCTCAGATGTTAAGGAAAAATAAATTGAAAATGCTCGGCCCCTGGCCCCGAGTCCACAATCCACCACTGGGCATGCAATAAAAAATTCGTATCACTCACTCAAAAATGAATATATAGAAAGGCTTAACACTTCACAAAATGGATACTGACAAATGTAGTTTCAAAGTCAGTGTAAACATGTGGGTCTAAATGCTGGTCGACATGCTCCCACTAGCGAGCTGGCCACAGCTCCACATCCAAGTTTTCTATGAAATGCACTGTAGAACCATTACAAGTCTCATGGAAATAGATAAGTGCATTTACTCAATTTTTGTTTGCAATGACATTTAGATACTCACGCTCAGAATCCGTGAAGCTGATATTCGAGAATGAAACTGAATCATTGAAGAACTTGTAACCCTCTGTTGTTCGTCTAGAAATAAAACCCTCACTTTTCCTTTTTTCCCTCACGTCACTCTGGCGATGCATGGCCAACCCAATGCTTCTAAACTCGCGAGGTCCTAGGAACAAGAGAGATTAAAAAGGATAGTGTTACATGCAGCTCTTAATATGCAATTATATTACACAAAGGAAAATTCTCTTGGTCCAGTTTTCTATTAGACAGACTGCAACAAACTGGCCAAGCATATCTATAAGAAAAATGAAGAAAATTACATTATGAAGTTCTCCTGTACTATAAGTAACAACTCATAAAAGTAGGAGTTAATTTAACAGTATGACCTGACTGCATGTCATCCTATGAAGAAGTCATTGTGGACAAAGTCAATGAAATCTACTTGGGTCCAGTTGGCAGAATCATCCTCTTATCCCTGATTTTTGTTACTGTAGTACTACCAAATTTCTTCAATAGTTGTTGCACTGAAGATTTATCAAATTCAAAGCAGACCTCCATGGTGGAATGGTTAGCATAACATGCTATGATGCCAGGAGTCCTGGGTTTGAATTCCAGCCTGGACATGGGTAATTTACTCCGATAAGCTTACTTTTCAGTTTTACCACGTTAAATTTTCTCGCGATCGATCGAGCTCACATGCACGCAGTTTGAGCTTTGTACTTTCATATTTCCACCAATCCCTTAGGTTAGGGGAATGATTCATATTGTATCTAAAGATATATGTTTGGCAGGTATGTGGCTATAGGTAATTTACTCTGATAAGCTTAGTTTTAATTTTTTCAGGTAAATCGATCGTGAGAAAAATTTACATGGAAAAATTAGAAGTAAGCTTATCAAGAGTAAATTACCTATCTCCGTGTACCTGCCAAACATATATCTTTCGATACAATATGGGCATGGGTGTTATTTGTGAGTGTCCTTTCATAAATCACATTATCACTTGTACCTACCTGTCTTTGTCACTAGTGAAAAGTGACAGACAAGTAATGCTCAATAACAAAAAACAAATCAAATTCCATCTCTGGTTCTCAGCAACATAACTGCAAACAGGATCATCTTAACTGTAAGCCAGCATCTTGTTAGGTTTTAATAATGCAGAATAGCCAATAAATAATTCTTTCCTCCTCCTTCTGCTCATTATTGCTACTGTTTAAGAGTTCCAAAAATTCCCACTTCCATCTTTGCTTAATCTCAATTTAAATTTCCTAGTAAAGCTGCTCTTAGTTCTCTAGTTAAAATATACATTTTATCTTATCTCATTTTTCTTGCTGCATCTTTGTTCTTTAACTTTTCCATTCATGAGCTATGTTCTTGCTTTTGCATAAATTCTTAGTGTTTGTTCTCATGCCTTTGTATTCTTTAACTGTCCTTGTTCTATCCATAATTTTTAATTTAATCTGGCTTTGTTTTTCTCTTCTATGTTTGGATGACATTCCTGTTATTTCTTTCCCTTTTGGCCTCATATCCTAGTACCTGTTCTGCCGAGTTCTCAATTCTTTCTTTAATGTTTTATCATTTATCCTCAATTCCATTGTATTTTTCCAATTGTTGTTCCTCCATTTCTGAACAGCATCTTTGAACTTCTTGTATATACATCTTCTTTATTTCCAAGTCTTTGATTCCTTACACAATATACCTTTTGTCTTACTACATGTGTATTTCTATATTAAAATATTTTACAGAGATATTTATTTTGCACCAGATAATAATCCATATCACTGTCTGCTCCCATGTGGCATGTCTTATATCCATCATTACATAATTAATTTCATTTTTTGTGTATCCATCCACTGACACTCACCTTTCTTATGTGGAAAATATATAATTTTAATTATAAATTATTACTTGTAGCAAAATCAACTGATCTTTTTCCATTTTCATTAATATTTCATGCAGACTATGTATTCATATTGCAGATCTACAGTTCTCTTCTTTACCTATCTTTGCATTAACTCCCCAATTATTATCTTTGCATAATGTCCTCGTCTCTGTTGATATACTTCATTAAGTTTGTCATAAAAAGTGTCCTTCATATGTGAATACTTCACTTCAGTTTCTGGACAGTCTTTGATTTCTGTTCAGGATTTTTAGCAAAATGTTACCAGAAATGTTGTAGAAGAGAATGAAGAAATAAGGATAATGTGGAGAAATTTCTGAACATGAAAAAAAGGGAAATGAACATGAAGAAGTGAAGGAAATATTAAATCTCACATGGAAGAAAGTAGAGGAAACACTGAAGAGATTGATTTGATTGATTTAGTTTATTTTACTTCGAGTCTTCTGTCTCTTGGCTAATTTGCGAAGATGGGGATGAGTGATGAAATTGATATACATTCACAAACAACCAAGCCCAAGCTGGATTCAAACCAGGACCCTTGGCGTCGCAGTGCAATGTGCTAACCACCCTGCTACAGGGTCAGGCGAAACACTGAAGAGAATGAAGAAATAATTTCATAATCAAATAATTTTCATACTCACCTGGAAATATGAAGTGCCAGTTGAAATTATACTAGGTGCAGGAGTGATTGGTGTGCAGTGGCTGTACAAAGTAATGAAAACAGTGTGGCAAGAGAAAGAAGTGCCAAGAGAAGGGGGACAGAACGGAATGTAGAAACTACAGAGGAATGACATTGATGTGCCACTCAGCAGTGTATGAGAAAATATTATAGAAAAGTAAGGATGTGATGAAGCTGAAAATTTACCAATGCCGATGTACTCACCGATAATTTTTGGAACCGAGACAGATGCCGATATTTAACCGATTCTGATACATAAGATTATTCAACAGAAATGGCATGTTATTTTCAGCATGACAAAAATAAATTTGCTATGTACATTTCTATCGCATATCATATGTATATACATATATATTCTCAAGAGATACGAATGTACATTTGCATCTACAAAAAGTGGTTATGTGAACCTTTAAGCAGAACATAGATTCTCAAGAGATTTAACATTAGTACACAAGCAGTTCGTTGAAATGCAAAATGAATTCCTGTTCTTAATGTAAATTTAATGCTGGCAGATTCAACTTCAGAAACACAAGTTTTAGAAGCACTTCTAGAAGTAACCAACTTCTTCTCTATCTCAAATCTGTCCAGCAACACTGAACACTCATTCACTGAATACTTTTGCAGCAGGTATCCCAAGTATTTAGTGCCACTTGCTTCAGGTTTGGATACTCATGTTTGAACTTACAATACAACAGCGGATCCTGGTCACGTGGACTAGTTGGTTCAGCAATGCACCGTTTTATTTCTGATTTTGAGGTAGGTTGATCCTCTGAATGAGAGTTTGCAATAATTTTATTACAAAAACTCTACAATGATGAAGAATCATAATCTAATTTTCAATAAATCTTACAAAACTAAACTATAAAACTTATTAGAAGGTAAAACTCTAGTATTATCTGTACCAGTTTAAATATCGGATTTGTGCCAATTTTCATACATCTATACCGCGTTTGGTAGAACCTGTCCCGCTTCCCGCGCTAGGGAGCGCTCAACAGTTTCCGTGCTGGGGAAAGTCAAAGCCAGGCAGCCAATTAAAATACGCAACGTCGCAACAGCGTCTACGTAAACGCCTCTCTTCTGGCTTTCATTCGCTCCTCGCTGCCCAGCAGACGATTTTTTCCTCGTTTCTCATTGACACCGAAACTGTTGAGCGCTCCCTAGCGCGGGAAGCGGGACAGGTTCTACCAAACGCGGTATATAATCGGCTTTGGCACATCCCTAGAGAACAGAATAAGGGAAGTAACAGAGCTGAACATGAGAGAGGAACAGTATGGATTCAGAAGAGGCAAATCAACAGTAGATCCGATATTCACCACAAGGCAATCACAGGAAAGGCACTTTGAGTATGGAAATGATTTGATTATGGAATAAAACAAAGTTAAATTGTACTAAGTTAATTATGATTATGGCATTCCAAGATATAGAAAAGGCATATGATAGCATGGTCAGAACCAATATTTGGAATGCTCCAAGAGATAAAGAGTAGAGGAAGAGATAGTTGTGTAGAGTGCAGAGCACATACAAGGACAACCAGAGTTGTGTGAAGACACCAGTCGGAAGAACGGAGTGGTTCATTATAAGTAATTGACTAAAACAGGGAACTGCTCTTTCCCCACTGCTCTTCATAATTACAATGGATGCAATTAACTAAAAGGTGTGAAAAAGATAGGAGAGGAAGAGATGAAGGCCCTGTTGTTTGCTGATGACATAGTAATATGGGGAAGCATTGAAGAAGTAGTACAGAGACAACTTGATAATTGGAATCAGGAAATCAGAACAGCAGAAATAAAATTCAGTGCAGAAAAGAGCGAGGTGCTAATAACAACAAGAAACAGAGCCAGAAATGTACTAAGAATACAGGTGAACATGGAAGAGTTGAGGGTAGTGGAGAGTTTCAAATATCTAGGAAGCATAATTGAGAGAAGTGAAAGAATACAGAAGGTTGTTTCACGTTGATGGAAACGATTTCAATCACCAGGGAGCAGCACGTAGGCATAGCACAGAGCAGCCAGAGCCAGTAGGACGAAAGTACTGTGTGTTGACTTGCAAAGACGATGGTTGGTGTGTGAGTGAGTGTTTATATTGCACCAAAAATTCCAGTCTTTTGGGAGGGGTACATCTGTGCCCTTTCCGACGTTGGTTATAGTTATAGCCAGATAATTAAACAGTGCTACATGAAAGCATTCCATGTGTCAAAGAAGGACATCAATGCAGTGTTGAATCGCCATAAAGCTTGCACTGTACCTGTTGCTGGAACCAGTCAAAGTGGGCCTCGGACATATCGGAAGCCCAAGTGTTCCTCCGATGTTGTGTGGAAAGTGAGATCCTTGGTGCGATGTGAAAAACCTGCAACGCAAAGAGTGATTGCACAGGCAGTGCAATGTTCCCCTGCAACTGTAAATCACATCATAGCCCAATATTTACAACTCGTGCGGAAGCACAAGGTTGAAGTTCATAAGTTGCGTGCCTCACATGTCCAGGAGTGGAAGACCAACAGTCGGAAGCTCTACGAACGACATCTGGCAGGGGACCGCTGGAAATATGAGGTGTCCCTGGATGAAGCATGTCGGGATGTGGTAAAAAAAAAAGGGCCATCTGCTATCGTCCACATGATGCAAGAGGTCGATCTGAGTGGGTACGTGAATGTGCTGAAAGTTTTCCAAGCGGGTTCATGGTTGTTGGTGGTTACTGCCATAACGGCAAACTTCCACTGTGCAGAGTGGGAAAAAAGGCTAAAATACATACAGCCTATTACCAGATGAATATTTTGGAGCCACTTTACAGACATAATATTCCTTCTCTCTATGGCAGCAACACATCTCGTGTTGTCATCCACCAGGACAAGGCTTCCAGTCATACGCCAAAGACCATGCAGGCATACCTGGATCAGATGGCACGTGAAACGGGCATTCATGCAATTCCGTTTACAGACATCCCTGTGAAATCCCCCAATGCCTCTTCCATGGATTTTTGTGGGTTTCTGTTGTTGAAACGAGCCTTGGGAAGCAGACGGCCCCGCACAATTGAGGGTCTTTGGAAAGCTTGTCAGGAGAAATATGATCGATTGGACCAATGTCTTCTTCAACGCAGTCTCATCCAATGGAAACTCCGCTGCAGGGCCATTGCTGCAAGACAGGGGTATCACGTGGAGCACCACTGCTCAAGGCATCACGGTTTTTCTTAAGGTGAGGTGGGTTCTAACTTTGTTACCATGGACGTGAAACGACCTTCTGTATATGAGGAGGTAAACAGAGGAGGTCAAATGGGTGGTGGACTCTATCAAAGCATTCAAAGATTAATATGTAACAGGGATGTATCTATGAAATGCAAGAATGTAATATGCAGTGGAAAGAACAGATAGCAGAGAGTATTAGCAGAACAGGACAAGATTGGAACACCATGGAAAGAGAGGAGTGGTGGAAGACCACAAGAAAATGGAGAGGCTTGACTTCTATGCTGACCCAGCCAACTGTCTGGAAGATTTTGCAAACCCAATTGCGACTGAAACCGTACCTCATAGTTATTGCAAATGTTACAACCAGACGGCCTCGTCAAATGATATGAATTTTGTAATTCCATGCAGGATGCTATGGAGGACGATGGTTTTCTTGAGCTTCTGCTGTTTAGTGACGAGGCAACATTCCATTTGAGTGACAAGGTTAATCGCCATAATGTTCTTATCTGGGGTACTGAACAATCACATGCTACAGTGCAACATGAAAGAGATTCCCCAAAAGTGAATGTGTTTGCTGCAGTGTCTAAATCAAAAGCATATGGTCTCTTTTTCTTCGCAGAGAACACTGTGATGGGTATGTCATTCCTCGATATGCTGCAGTTGTGGTTATTTCCACAAGTGAAAGAGAATTCCAATAACTTCATATTCCAACTTGATGGGGTGCCACCCCATTGGCACACTACGGTGCATCGCTACCTGAACGAAGAACTCCTGCACCATTGGATTGGGCGATGTGCTGAAGATGACTTAGCCTTTTCCCATGGCCACCTAGATCTCCCAACCTAATGGTTTCTGATTTTCTTACCCTTTGGGGGCATGTGAAAGAGACAGTGTATGTGCCACCACTACCAACAACTTTTGTTGAGCTGCAGGATCGCATTACAGCTTCATTTATGACCATTAGTAGAGATATGATAGTGCATGTGTGGAGTGAACTAGACTATCGCATAGATGTGTGATGAAAGGAAGTTCCATTTGAACATTTGTGAAAGTACATCTGAAACTTGGACAGTTTCTGTTCATTTTCATGTATCACTCTTTATTGTATGTGTTATATATTTCTTAATGCAGCCCTTTCAAACCTGATGAATCATTTATAATTACCCTTTATAAATGCTTTTTGTGAATCTGGGAGATTGCAGTACCAGGAAACAAACATCAGAACAGCAGAAACAGGAAACAAAGTCACACAGAGGGAGAATTAACCTTCAGCTTCCGGATGGTCAATAGCACGCGGCAACAATTAACATGCCACTTCTTGAAAACTACACATGATATACTAGTTCTGTCTTTTTTTTCATTAGTTTACATCTAAAGGTATTACTTACTCAAATTACAAAACAATACACTTATTGTTACTATTATTAACAAGTGCCATTTGAAAAAGCCATTTATTTCCCTTTTGTTACTATGGGATAAATTGAAGATAAAAGGCTGTAACATCTCAAATAATGCATCTTTTTGAACAATTTAAATTGAAAATGTAAGAATTAGTAAAAAAGCAACATTTTAAGTAACATCTGACAATTAAGGGTCAGAGGGAGGGGGGGGAGCAGGGGTGAAGGCCAAAAGTTTGAAATTTTCCGTAATTATGCAAAATTCCCAAACACCAGTGCTTCCCTCCAAATTTGGTAAATTAAGCATCCATAGGACCAATGCTAGAAGCGAAATTCTGGACAATGTCCCAAAGCTGGCAACACTGCTGCTTTCTAAATGTTGTTATTTTTTTAACCAAGAAGTATCAGTCTGATTGATTTCAACGGAACTTTGCACAGTTGTAGGAATGTACCACCGATACATACTACATTTTTCATTCACTTCAGTCTATTGAAGGGGAGGGAAGGAGTTTTTCTTCTTCTTCCTTTAACACTAACTATTGGGAAGCACAATGTATAAATTTTACCTCTGCTAAAACCCCTGTCCTTAAGAGAGAAAACAAAACCAATTTCATCTGTCTATGACAATTAGTTCTCGAGTTACAATTTTCTTTGTACTTTGCAGCAAGTTTGAAAAGCATGCACTTGAAAAGGTGCCGGATTCAACGAGAATACAGGTGAACAACTGGTCTGGCAGATAAAGGTTAATAACTTCGGAATGTATCCACCATGGAACCAAATAGTGGCATAGGAGGATCTGTTCCATCAGTGGCAGGATCAACAAGAAAAGGAATGGAAATGGGGAATGAATATAGTTGATCTTTCAAGAAAAGGGTCGTTTGAAAAGTTCTAAGAATGACAAAGATAAAAACACAGTTACTTTTTGAATTTGTTTTTGTTGTTCTACATAGTCTCCCTTGAGAGCAATTCACTTCATCCAGCAATGTTCCAGCATCATGACCCCATCATGAAACACAGATTTCTCAAGGCTTGCAAAATAGTCCTCCACTGCTGCTTTCTAGTCTTCATCTAATGAAAATCTGTTCCACCGACGATTTTTTTAAGCTTTGGGAACAGATAAGAATTTGAGGATGCAAGTTCAGGCAAATAAGAGTGTATGGCAGCAAATGATACTTCTATTTGTTGATTTTTTGCCATTGCAACAACACACGTGTGTGATGCTAGAAAAACCTATATTTTTACCGTAAAATTCGGAAAACAAACAGATAGCGGCGATTATACCGGTAAAGTAATAGCAACGTATCCCTTCTCAAGTGGGGTGGCATTGTCCTGATGCATGATGATTTTCTTCTTCTCCAATCCTGATTCTTTTGCATGAATATTTGTGTCCAGTTGGTCGAGAAGGTTATCATAGTACTGTTCATTGATAGTGGATCCAGTTTGGAGATAATCTATCAAAAGGATGTCCTTCGCATCCACAAAAATCAATGTCATAATTTTCCCAGCTGATTTGACAGCCTTCGTCTTCTTTGGTGGTGGTGAAACATGATGCTTCCACTTTTTGATTGTTCTCTTGTCTCTGGCATCTAGTAGAGTATCTATAGTGAGAAATCTGCACACAAAATAGGTTGTGTACTTCTTAAAGCAGGCCAGACATTCATTGGACATTCGCATCCCCATTCACTTCTGATCGACTGTCAACAGGTGCAGCACCTATCTTGCAGACATTGTTCTTATTTCCAATTGTACCATCAAAATACGAAACACCTGTTCACCTGAGATGCCCATAGCTTAGGCAATTTCACGCACTTTTAGACAACTATCCTCCAATACCATATCATGGACCTTTTCAATCATTTCTGCCATCATAGATGATTTTGGCCTTTCGCTATGTGAGTCATGTTCTAAGCTCTTACGACCATGCCTAAAGACGGTAATCCTTGTTGACACAGTGGCAAATGAAGGAGCACTCTCTCCTAAAGGGTCCTTCGGATCAGCATGAATTTCTGTTGCCTTCGTTCCCTCTTTTGCAAAGTACTTTTATCACTGCACGGTGGTCAATCTTATCCATTTTGCACTACACTCACACCTGCTCTGCTGTTCCTGCCTCTCGACACAAAACAGCGGTGATACTATGAATGTGCTTCCTTGAAGGGTGGTGGATTCCATTGGCATGCATAATTCCGAACTACTGCGGCCATTTGTCAATCATTCTTAGAACTTTTCAAATGACCCTCGTATAATAAAAAAAATATTAAACAAAATATTTTTAGGTAGCAATCATTTCTATTTATCATTACACAAAAAGGAAGGATAAAAAAAGTATATAAAAATAGTAAAGCCAATCCCTTTATCATGAATTCATGGGGTTATCAATGTAGGAATCCACATATTTTCAATCTCAGCCACATGCTCTGGCTGCCCTTCCCAACCAGGGTTGTCCCCAGATATTTACTGATTGGTGACTGGGTAAGTCCCAGAGTCAATTTATGTAGGGATTTGTTGAAAAAAATCCAATCTGAGATCTGTTTCCTGGTACAAAACCTTGGACTTTCGTACGAAGGTCAGAAAACCACCATGGCTCACAACACATGGGTTTGTTTGATTGAGTTTGTGCTTTTAATCCACTTTATGCACAGTAAGGCTACTCGGGACTCGACCTACAGTTTGAAGTGTGATCCAAACCACTATGTGCCTCCACCAGGTATTGAACCCAGGACCCCTTGATTACAAGATGACAATGCTACCATTACGCCATCGGAGAGGCCACAACATATGGCAGTAAAAATACAGAGAAACTAGTACTCACTTTTATCCGCGAAGCTGTTTTTTCTTCTTTTTCGATTAATTTCAGTGGCCACTGCCACGATCCTCATTTGAACTTGCTGCGCTGTTGCTTGGCGTGGGTCTTTTGTTCGTAGTTCTCTGGCTGCCGTTAGGTGCGCTGTGCATCTTGGTGCGTCGTCTGCTATTTCCTGGCGATAACTGCTGCAGTAGTGGAATCCAAGTGTGGTGCGCTTGCCCGCTATCGATGTTTAGTTCGTGCGGGAAGTGCATTATGGCATGCGTTTCCTTGATTTTGGTGTCTATGAGCGTGTGGGCAGTGTGTTTGACTCGAACCTTTTGAATTTTATGGCTATTGTATTTGATATGTTTCGCAAGACCAGTAGTGGGTTGGGCTTTTTTTGCATCTGCTAGGTGCTGTTGGATTCTTTCATTGACAGATCTGATGGACCTGCCGATGTAATGAGCCTTGCATTCACATTCTGCATCGTATACACCTGGGTTGTCAAGTGGGGAGAGGAAGTACCGTTTGTGCTTGCTCAGTTTATTAGTTATTTTGGAGTTGACATAGTAGATATGTACAGTTCTATAGCCATAGACCTAGCACTGCGTTCAGTTGAAAGATGGCTGACAACTAACAGAATCCCGGCCCTAGAGGTACAAGAGATAATCAGGCTATTGGAAGTTTGTCTAAAACACAATTACTTTCAGTTTGAAGATAAATTCTACAATCAATCTGAGGGCCATGCGATGGGCAATCCACTATCAGCTCCTTTAGCCAACATCGTCATGCACATGGCTGAAAAAGATACTCCACACTCCAGAACTACAATACATCCGATATGGAAGGTACGCGGACGACACAATAGTTGTATACAAAAAGACAGAAGAACTCAACCTCCTAGTGAACAAGCTAAACAGCATCCACCCCAGGCTCAACTTCACCGTAGAACATGAAAAACTTGGTAAAATCAACTTCCTGGACATCACCATCAGCTGTGCACTTAACAAATTCACAACCACCGTCTACAGAAAACCGGATGCAGGCAACCAGTACATACATGCTCTCTCTAGCCATCCCCCTAAGCAAAAAGCCAATGTGTGGCTAAACTTTTATCGAAGAGCCTTCTCCTACTGTGACAAAGAAGAGGATCTACGAGAGGAGATAGCCACAATCACAGAAATAGCCCTGAAACATGGCTACACTGAATCACAACTTTCCACTTGGTGCAGTAAAGTGGAAATACAGGTCAGACACCCTAACCTACCACAATCAACCCATCCACAAGCAGCCAAGCCACAATCAACCCCCAGCGACCAATATAAATGGTTTGCCTTCCCCTACCATCCCACCACTTCCAACCGCATAGCCAAAGCCCTTCTCCCATTTGGCATCAAGGTAGAGCAACAACCCAACTCCAAAATAAATGATAAACTGAACAAGTACAAACGATACTTCCTCTCCCCCCTTGACAACCCAGGTGTATACAATGCAGAGTGTGAATGCAAGGCACTTTACATTGGCAGGTCCATCAGATCTGTCAATGAAAGAATCCAACAGCACCTAGCAGATGCAAAAAAAGCCCAACCCACTACTGGTCTTGCGAAACATATCAAATACAATAGCCATAAAATTCAAAAGGTTCGAGTCAAACACACTGCCCACACGCTCATAGACACCAAAATCAAGGAAACGCACGCCATAATGCACTTCCCGCACGAACTAAACATCGATAGCGGGCAAGCGCACCACACTTAGATTCCACTACTGCAGCAGTTATCGCCAGGAAATAGCAGACGACGCACCAAGATGCACAGCGCACCTAACGGCAGCCAGAGAACTACGAACAAAAGACGCACGCCAAGCAACAGCGCAGCAAATTCCAACGAGGATGGTGGCAGTGGCCACTGAAATTACTAGAAAAAGAAGAAAAAACAGCTTCGCGGATAAAAGTGAGTACTAGTTTCTCCGTATTTATATACTACCGCGTCTCTCTTTTCCCAATTATGAATATGGCAGTAGTTCCCAAACATTTTCGTCCCATGGCACCCTTAGTGTTTCAAGATTCTTCTGCAGCACCCAAGTCTGTACACTTGCAATGCTCAGTTAGTGTGGTTATGTTGCATGTTATGTTAAAAAAAATACACATATTTCAAATTCAGAAACACTTTACATGTAAGAAGTACTAAATCCATGTGTAAATTTACAAGTGTCATTTCAGTGAAAATATTGGAACATTTCACGGTGCCTCTGTAAGCCAGCCACGGAACCCTGGGGAACCACAGACATATGGGAATTGTGATAAGCATAAGTGAAGGGAAACTTGAGCAGCCTTATGAGAAGTGTTACAAAGAAGATGGAGTATTTCCAGAGGAAAAACCAGAAGAAAAAAATCTTGCTAATTGCAGCTTGCAACTAGCTAATTAATATTAGCTAGTTGCAAGCTAATTAATACTACACTGAAACAATCAAGAGACAGATAGTGGCAATTTTTTCCAGTGACTAAAATGTATTTTGTCTTACCTATGTGCATACCTACCCAATAGCATAGTGGTAATGCAGTTGTCTCGTAATCTAGAGGTACCAAGTTTGATCCACAGTGGAAACGTATTGCACAGTGATTCAGACTCCCTTTTTAAATAGTAGGCACAGTTCCAATTTGCTTAGAGTGGACTTACAACAAACTTGTGTGTCTTTGTAGCAAAGGTAATCCTCCCTAACATTTTATGCCCAAAAACAGATCTTACCCAGACCATTAGATGAGGTAGAGCCTTGGCCACTGATAAATAATACACACACTGTTTATATCATACAAGACACTAAAACCATACATATCAACACTTTTCTCAAATACATTCTGTGTTCGGGGACTACTGGCTGATGACACGTTAGAGACAAACATACCACCCTGAGGATGGAGACAGAAGTAGTCTCTGAAACATAGGTGCAAATTGAAACTAACAACGGTGGTTAAAAGTTCAACATTAAACTTTTTTCTATGAATGTGCTTTTGAATTGATTGGATGTAGGTTACTATAGAATTTGTTCAGGATGTGATTTGTTAATAAACATAGTTCATTTATACCATGACGTTAACCATAACTGGGACATGACTACATATAGAATGGAAGAAAGGAATGGGAAGTGAAATTAAGTGCCCTTTCATAATTGGGAAAAGACACATGCGGTAGTATATAAATATGGAGAAACTAGTAATCACTTTTATCCGCAAAGGATGGTGGCAGTGGCCACTGAAATTAATCGAAAAAGAAAAACAGCTTTGCAGATAAAAGTGAGTACTAGTTTCTCCGTATTTAAGTGCCCTTGTTAAAGGTTCCATAGTAATGATTGCTTGGAGAGACTGATCTTTGCATAGAAATTTCATCCAACTCAAATGGTTTAGAATGAGCTACAGCACTTTTTTAAAGTTGCTGAACCCTTTTCCAAAACTCATCTTTACTGTCTCCAAAACACAAACAAGGGAAAGAAAACAACAGGCTGTGATTCAAATTCTAATTGATTCTAAACACTAGAACACAAGAATTTCAGTGAAAAATGCAGCCTCGAAGAGGATCAAACCCAAGTCTCTGGCATACTGTGCCATTGCTCTAACAACTGAGCTACCATGCTGGACTTACTCTGCCTGTTGCAGAATCACTATCGCCCTTTTACCCATGTGGAATCATCTGGGTGTGACAAATCTTCATGTAATGTAATTTATAAATCTGACAATCTGGATAAAACCTACAATTTAA
This sequence comes from Lepisma saccharinum, assembly GCF_977018435.1. Classification (NCBI taxonomy): domain Eukaryota; kingdom Metazoa; phylum Arthropoda; class Insecta; order Zygentoma; family Lepismatidae; genus Lepisma; species Lepisma saccharinum. Next base: position 15,467,303 of record NC_139230.1, on the reverse strand, counting down.
GTTGAAGCTGGTAGAACATACCTCCATCGGAGATCAAGCCAAGGACAAGTTTATTACAAGGAGACAGTGTTGCCACTATGTCATCGGTGAGATATTTATAGCATAATATAGGGTTAAGTCACTACAAAGCTATTACAAATTAAAGAAAACAGCAAATGGCCCAGAAGGCATTCATTCCAAATGGATCTTTTGCAGATTTTTATCAGCAGAGTCTTTCAAAGTGAGGAACAAAGGCCAATGCCATGGCAAACCAAACACCTTAACTGACCAAGGACCAAGACTGTGTGTCAGATGGTCATCCCATCAAAATGAGAAACACAAAGAATCCACTTACTTGGACAAAACTTGTCGTCACCCCCAGTTTGTGTGGCTTCACAATGGTTGTCATATGCGCCAAAAGCAACAGGAACACCGGCATCCTGCAAGAATCACATAGAAAGTACTCTTTATAGGCTACCACCATTTTATACTGCAGTTGACATGAAATTTTGGTCAATACCAATACAAAATTTACCAATACTGATAACCGATATAAAATTACAAATTGTTCATTGACCTCCTTAATAAATGTATGTTACCACATGAAACCTGCTACTGCAATGCAAAAGAAGCATATTTACACATTTACTTAAAAAAATATGGAATGGAGATTATATGTTTACATAAATTTTAACAAGATAGCACAATGCTGTACTAAATTGAAAAATATTCAGATAGGTAAAATTACTGAATTTTACCCATACATGCCTATATCAGCAAATACCTAGTACCAATTAATCTGTCCCATCCCTAATGTAAACATGAAAAAAAGTTGTCCAAACAAATGGTTCCATTCCTCCATCAAATGTTTCAGATCTGTTTCCGGAGTGGCTGGGGGGGGGGGGGGTACCAGAGATTAATACTCCTGTGATTGCCCAAGTGATGTTTCACATTGTATCAACCGTTGCTACCCATTGACAAACATGAACAAACTAATCACCAGATCATCTTTCCACACCCAAACCAAACAACCACCCCCTGATATTTTTTTTATTTATTTGTTAGAACATTCCAAATACAGTGTTAGCCATTTTACATTGGAATGAATTTATAGAACATAAGGACAAACAATACGCTCATATTCCCACATTTCCTTCCATATGAAAGGTTTGGAATTCATGATGGATGCGGTAAATGCAGTTTAAAATTACTTACGTGAAATTTAGAAATTTCGAATTTCTACGTTGCACAATTTAATAGTTAAATCCTATTAATTTCGAAGATCCTCTGTCTTCATTCACATCATCTGGAGCGAAGATGGTACAGTGTCACTGCTTTGTTTGTTCCCGGGTGGTGGTACTTGCTTTTTCTCCCATTCGGCAGCACTGGCTACAAAAAACTGAAACACAACTCCACAAGCAGATACAATACAGCCATCTGCCGAGCAATAGAGAACTGTGCCCTCCTCCAAGTGAAAGGAATAAATTAATCAACACCAAGCCCCACCTACCCTGTGCATACAGCATACCCAGAACTCATAAACCAGGAATTCCTCAGAGAATCATAGTGGCCAGCTTCAATCAACCTAGTGTTCACCTGACAAAATGGCTCCTCTAGAAACTGACTAACTTACGTTACTGCCTAAAGAACAGCCTTGAAACAAAGAAATTTGTCACCTCCTTTGTCAAAGCCAACAACTGCAAACTAGCCAGCATAGACGTAGTGGATATGTACTCCTCCATTCCAATCAGCCTTGCACTTGACTCTACCAGAACATGGCTTCTCAGCAATGGCACACCCCCATTTGTAACAGATGAAATCTGCAACCTACTACAAGCCTGCCTCACCCACAACTATTTCCAGTTCGAAGACAGTTTCCTCCACCAGACAGGAGGCCTAGCGATGGCCAGAACTTTCTGCACCCCTATCCAACATTGTGCTACATGTGGCAGAGAAGTTAATACTCACCCACCCACAGTTTGCACATATAAGATACAGAAGATATGCCAATGACACCCTAGTCATTTTTAAACAGGAAGAGGACTTAAACCATCTCCTAACTGCCCTCAATGACATACATCATAACATAAATTTCACTGTTTAAAGGGAAGAAAATGGCCGCCTCAACTTTCTCAACCTAAGCATCCAATGACACCAAGATAAATTCATCACATCCATATACAGGAAACCAGGTTCGGGCACCCGGTACATCCATGCCAAATCCAAACACCAACCAAAACAGAAAGCTGCAGTATGGATGAACTTCTACAGAAGAGCCTTCACACACAGCTGCACAGAAGATGACCTCCAAGATGAAATAGCATGCGTAACCGAAATAGGACTAAACAATGGTTACACCGAATGCTAGCTATCCATGTGGTGTGCAAAAGCAGAAGCCCAGCTCAGACACCCATGAGACAGTGATAACCCAAACTAAAATCCCAAACCCAAATGGATCGCTTTTACATACCACCCCACCAAATCAGGCAAATTCGCCAAGGCCCTCAAACCCTTCAATATCCAACCGGCAGACAAACCCATATCCCAAATCGGAAGAGCACTACCCAACTTCAAGAGATACTACCTACCCAAACTTGCATCTCCTGGTGTCTACAAGGCCACATGCCAATGCCACAACACCATCCATTGTCCAAGAACGGATTAATGAACACGTAAAAGATGACAAAAAAGACACACCAAAATCAGGCCTTTCTCAACACCTCCACTCCACAAACCACACCATCGCCTCCAGGATGGCTCTGTCATAGAAAACACTGTCAAAGAAACCCATGCTATCATCCAACAGAAACCAGCACTGAACCTGAACAATGGAGAGGCACACCCGACTTGGCACCCCATCCTCAAAAAGATCCCTGACCAGAAAAAAAAAAATATGTGGTGCACATACTTGGCCCCCCTCCAGTTACGTAGGGAACAGGAACTGCACTGCACCGAGCAACATTACCCAGCCCCCCAACCACCACACGGCAGCACCACCTGACAACCAGGATACACACACCAGCGCTGCCAAAAGGGAGAAATTGCAACTACCGCTGCCCGGGAACAAACAAAGCAGTGACGTGGTACCATCTCCACTCCAGGTCATGTACCCTTAGTAAATGAAGACAGAGGATCTTCGAAATTAATAGGATTTAACTATTAAATTGAGCAATGCGGAAATTCGAAATTTCTAAATTTCACATAAGTAATTTTAAACAGAGTTTACCACATCCATCATGAATACAACATTTATTTTGATGAATTTGACACAAGCATCCTAGTAAAACTTCTTACAAGACTTGAGCTTGCTAAACTATCTGTCTAAAACACTAATTGCAGAGATTTGGAAAAAACTTCCATGTCAACATTCTTATCAAGCACAGCGGCAATGCAAAAGGGGGAAAAAATAAATTGGTTATGTGATGGTCAAAAAGGACATGGTTCAAGAAAGCACCAGAGCTAAAACAACAAGCATTGCAGATTGCATGCTGCTTGTAGTCCCTCAGAGAGTACATATATCTCTCCCCTGTCTTTCCAGCAGCATGTTGCCTACTTACCTGTGGTGGGCTAGATTCTGTAGGTACGGAGGACTTCTCCTGCACTTCGTCTTTCATGTCTTGCTGCTCCAAATCCTGACGTTGCTCCACGACATCCTGGAACTCTTCAACATCATGCAGGCATTCCTGCACACCCTGGCGTTTTGGCCTCCTCCTTCGAAGGCCACGCCCTGAAAAGATACATAAACAGGATCTTCAGTGTCAGAAGAATAAGTTTCTTAGCTTGGGGCGATAACATTGATATCTGATACCAAACTTGACTCTCCATCCCGACAAGCATTGTAAGAGTTCACACTATCCATGTTGCAGATGGGAATAGCTTTTGTCAGAATGAAGTGGGGGAGAAAAAGTAGGGTAAAGCCACTTAATTACAGAAAAAAAGAACACAAGTTTGACCTATTCATGCATATCACAGACACACAGTAAAGTAAAAAGCAAAAGCAATGCTTATTCCACCATTGTCTGTTCTTCATAAAGGACAAGGCTAGACCATTTCTGAACAAGACAGGATGAGACTACTGGCACATGCACCCTATCACTGCCATTGTAACAATAAAGTTGGAGTTGTGGTTACAAGCTCTATGAGTACCAATCTCAACCTGACTTTTAAATAGTGTGATCCTTCTTGAACAGATTGACATATAGTATTTTAAATGCAGTAAAGATTTGCTAGTAGGGCTGAGCCGATGCAGATGTGTCAAGATTTGCTAGTAGGGCTGAGCCAATGCAGATGTGTCAATATTGGTTGATATCAGTGGTATTGGTATTCAAAAGTATTGGTTGAAATTTATTTCCCAATACCTTTCTGGCATTTTCATCTTTCACGGGGTCAGAAAAAAGTGCAAGATGTTTTCACAGAGTCTAATTATGCTGATAATCATGCAAAACTTGGGAGTTTCCATTAATTCCTCCATTATTACCACCAAAGAATTGCAAGAAAGTGGTAAATACCAATAAATACTTATTGTAGTAGATTTCCATGCTGTGGTAGCTTAGTCGATAGGGCGTCTTGACTACCATGCAAGAGACCAGGATTTTTTCCACTTGTTCAAGTGGCTCTGGCACCCACCCAGCAATGAATAAAGTGGGTAACTGGAGGAAATTCTGGGGTGCAAAGCACAGGGGAGCACTTTACTTTTACTTTTGCAGTGGATTTCTAAAATGATAAAGAGTTCAAACCATGAGCTCTTCTCACAGTTATTAAATATAACCAGCAGATATGGCAGCATTGCAAGAACCGTGGTTCCATGTTCTAAGATGAAGATTTTCTTTGTTACTTTTAGCTTTATATCTCGCCTGCAATTTTCGCCCTCCTTCACCCTCAGTTGTCTTTTGGAGAATGAGGTCTGTCCCCACGAGGGTCGACGTCCAACAGTGACAACTTCTGTCCAGAACATTAATTACAGTATGTAAAGACATATCAGAGACTTCTAAAAATAGCAAAAATTTGCCAGCTAGCAGATTAAATGGAGAGGCCAGACAATAAAATGAACCTAATAGGTTAAAATAAATCTTCTGCCACTCCAACCTCATGAGAGAGGGTCATTAATCTAACACAGATTTTCACTGCATTTCCTTTTGCATGCAGGAATTCATGTTACTTTCCTGTTGCATTTTTCTTAATACATTATACACAGTGGGGACACTTATCCTCCCTATTTTTATGCACCAGCACTATGGACTCTTCATTCTATTCCTTGTCTACCAAGACAAAGTAAAGTAAACTGTCTGATTTTAAGATGTCACCTATATTTAAGGTTATGTTAGATGTTTCAACATGAGCCACCATTAATTATTAACCTTTTGAGTCCCAAGGCCATTTTCACATGTAACCTCCTTGGTCCCGAGCTGATTTTGAGCAAAATGCAGAGTTTCAATTAAATGAGTGTAGATTGGAGGCTAATTGCCCTAGAGAGATGAGTGATATACCGTTGTACGTGGAATGAACCAGAGATTTAGACGAAATTTATGCAAACTCTGCATATATGTGGCACAGGGGAGGGAGCTAACTCTCAAAATTCCAAAATTTCGGAAAAAAAGATGGGGTCCACCCCTCCCCCCAAGAAAAAAGTACATGACAGTGTCGACATGCACATGGAAATGATTGCTGACATGTAAGGAACACAAAAATATTTGCATTATTATCATATGACCAATGTAACTTGAGTTGTACCCTCAAAAGTCTGATTCAATCTTCAAAATGCAGCGGTACTTTGAAATGACTTTAGCTCAGAGACTATTTGCCCTGGAGATATGAACGATATACCATTGTACGCAGAATGAATCACAGATTCAGACTATATATAATTTATGCACATTTGGCGTACATATGGAAGGGGAAAGGGGGGAAATCCCCTGAAAAATACCTTTTTTTTAAAGAAAATGGGGTTTCTCTCCCCCCCGGAAAACAAGGATATGAAAAGTTCAAAAAATTCACATAGAAATTATCACTTTTCACACCACAAGAAAAACGTGTAGATGACAAAAAAGTCCTTGGAAGTCAATACTTCACTCAAAAAGTATCCTCGCGCTTGGGCATGAAACGACACACACTTACGCAAAACTTTCACAAACGAAAAGCTAGAACGCAGTGAAAAATGAGCGCCGATTTTTGCAGATGCTTGAAATTCTATTTTTAGACAATGCAGGGTAAAATGTGTTGCAACTTGTGGAACACTTGTGCTCAAAAACAAAGGTTTCCTTCAGCATGCCTCGAAATTCCATTCTCACGCTTGGGATGCTTGGGACCGCGAGGGTTACATTTGGGTATCTCGATCGAGACGCTTGGTACTAAAAAAGTTAAATCACATTTTGGTAAAAATTCGTATTTTTTAATAATAATTTTTAAATTTCTTGCCCACCCCAACTTTGTTTGTAAGTTGGATGGAGCAGTTCCAGTTAACTACCATACAAGTACACTTTAAAGTATTTATTTTTTTAATGATTCTGGTGATTCCTTCATGTTCCTCGTCAGTTTTTTCACACACAAACAGCATCTTTAAATTTTTCATTTAAAGTATAAAAGGTCACATGGTGGTGAAAAAAATACCTGCCATATTGTAATATTACATTACTGGAGGTGTCATCAAAGACCCAACAAAAGAAGTGTGAATAAACACCAACCTTTCTTCTTGCCACATTTCTTGGCTGCCTGCTTCTTCTGCTGGGGATTTGTCTTTTCACTTGTGCTGTTTGGTGGCAGCTGAGGTTCCATCACATTTCCACTGGTTCTACTGGTGAAGAAAACAGTGATAATTATAGAACAGCCACAATAATTTAGAAACTTAATTCCTAAACCCCTAAAAATAAATTATTTTCTTGGCCTATGTGCAAATTCCCACTCACTTTGGCAAAGTTAATTCCCAGACCAAAATATGGGTTGAGGGAAGAGTAGGAAAAGGCAGGCCAAGGAACACAACAGAGGACAGAATATAAAAAAATGGGATTAATGTGGGAAAACAAAGGAAATGAAGAGCATTGAGCTGAGGTCAACAGGAGTGGATGAGAGACAGAACAGAGTGCATTGATGCTTAGTAGCGTAAGGGGCTAACGAAGAATTCCCAGACTTGTCCATGTGATTAACATAAATTTCCACCCCAATATATGGTGCTTTAAAATGGTAATTACAAGTTTTTGGTGTTAATGCTGTGCTTTGCATTTCCAACTTTATCCAACAGTGTTCAAAATAAATGAACAAAACAAAACTACACGATCTTGAGTATAATATCTCTCATAAAAATGCTGCTTCGAGCTATTCTATTGCTATTACTATTCTCTGTGACGAAACCACAGACAGAAATGGAAGATGTGTTTTCGTGGTTCTTTTTAAGGTGTTCCTGGCAAAATTGACAAAACTGTATGTTGCGGGGATAAAAGCGTTGAACAATGCTAATGCAACTGAATGTTCACGGGCTACTTTGGACATACTGCAGAAATATGAAATTGTGTATAACATTGTGTGTATTGTTACTGATTCTGATTGGTACATGACAAAATGTGTGGATATTTTAAAAGTAATAATTTCAAAGGATTTGTTGCACATGCAGTGTTGGGCTCACAAGTTAAATATTGTTCAGAACTTCAGGCCTGCCAACTTGACTGAACTTAACGAGTTCATTGCCAAGACCAATTAACCTAACACCAGAAAAAGGAAACATTCCTACCTAGAGTTTCTGAGGAAGAATTGATTGATTGAGTTCGTGTTTTAAGTCCACTTTATGCACAGTAAGGCTAGTCGGGACTGGACCTACAGTTTAAAGTGAGATCCAAACCACTATGTGCCTCCACCGGGTATAGAACCCAGAACCCCTTGATTGCAAGGCAATGATGGTACCACCGTGCCATCGGGATGCCCTTCTGAGGAAGATATATCCAGATGGTGAGAAGGAAGCAAAGTTATTTCCATCTCCTGTGTTAACCAGGTGAAATTCGTGGTATGTTTCTGTGTGCTGTGTGTGTGAATATCAAACAGACATTGTGGAATTTTTTAGTTTCTGTCGTGAAAAGTCCTAGTGTGGAATACACCTTTATCAGGACTCTGATGTTGCCACAGAAATACAGTTCCTATTTTTTATTATTATTATTATTATTATTTTTGGGTGGTAGACATTGTGCTGTGCATTTCAAACTCATAACTACACTTGGAGGTGTCATCTTCCTCTAGCTTTTATTATTGGCAAGTATAATGTAAATTTCACCTCTGCTAAAAGCACTGTCATTCCAAAGAGAAAACTTGGAAAAAACCCATAAGTGCTATTTATCATGCTGTTTGTGTTCTTTTGTTGTTGTTGTCCTTAACAAGTATGTTGCTGGCACATCATGTAAGAAGTTTTTTACTGTCATATCACACAAATTTTGTTACCAATTTCTTACAACGGTGCACTTACCTTTTAAAGAACTTTGACTGCCTCTTTTTTTTCTGAGGAGCTGGAGGGACTTTCAGTCTCATTTTTCTTTGTAACGGAGTAACTCGAGCATCACTTCTGCTAACCACTGTTTCATTTTGGTCAGCATCGTCAGCATCTGAGTCTGGAAATAAAACAAGCATATATCAGTTAAGCATCTAGACAGTAATTTGAGGACCATGGTCTGCCAAGTGATCCACCAGCTGACTCAGGGTGGCCATTCTAGGGCCATGATAACTTTCAAGTATAATTCCCGGTTTCAAGGTGAACTTTCCTTAAACTCAAGGGTACAACCAGATGTTTCCTCTACTACGCATTACTGCCTCTCACCACCCACACACATACATACACACGAAAGTACCATGCGTTCATTTCGATCTTCAGCCGAGAGATCAGGAGAAGTGTGGCGGGCGGCGCTGACGGAGATGCCAACATTTGCAGCCTGTAATGCCCGCTTATTTTTATGGACATATGCAGACATTTATATAAATATTGCAAAATGAGCACTAACCTGTGTTATAAGAGTTGTTCAAAGTGATGTCCACCTACATTCACACGTTCCTGGCATCGTTTGATGAAATTTTGATACACACGCAAAACTTCTTCTTCCGTAATTCTTCCAAGTTCTGCCCTTATATTGTCTCTTAGTTCGTCAATGCTATGAGGGTTATTTTGGTAGACTGTATTTTTTAAGGTTCCCCACAAATAATAGTCACATATGGTAAGTTAATGTGTCTTCAAAAAATATAGGCCCTATTATTCTTTTTGCACTTACAGCACACCACACATCAATTTTTGCATCATGTAACGGAACTTCTTGTACTATTCGGGGATTTTCAGTGCTCCAGTATCTATTGTTCTGTGAACAAACATAACCACGCAAGTGAAACCATGCCTCATCTGAAAAAATTATTAACTGTGGATCAACAATACCATCTACAATATTCTGCAAAACCCAATTATAGAAATTTACTCTACTTACACTGTCAGGGGGTCGTAATTCTTGCACTATAGAAACTCTGTACGGTTTCAATTTTAGTAGTTTAGTGGCTGTATGTGCTGATGATTTTGACATGCCCATCTCCTGTGAAACACGGCATAGAGGTTTGTTTGGAGAACGTTCTAACGCTGCACCAATTTCATCGAGTTTTGCTTCGATTAGAATCAGTTGTTTTTGCTTAGGTGTTTTAAAATTTAACAATCAAGTTTCTCATAATTTAAGGACAAGCTGTCTAACCGTATCTCTATGTGGAGGTGAAATGCCTGGGAATTTCTGTACAAATTGCCTACACACGTCTCGACACGAGTCTGTTTTCATGTAAATGTCACACACAAAAATTATTTGTTCTACGAGGAGGGGGGGGGGGGGGCTGATAAGTTCTCGGCCTGACCCCCTTCTGCACATGTCATCCTGAAATTGCATTGCATTTGAACCATTGATCTCTTGGAAGTTTAAGTGCAAGCAGGGATGATCGTATCACTAACGGTTTTTCATTTACAGGCCATTGATTGGAGAATGGCGCAGCCAAATGCGGAATTTACCAAGGAGGAGTTGCGAGGTGTCTTGAAGTAGTTCTTCCTGTAACAGAAGTCGCCGAAGGAAATCCATGGTTGCATGCTAGACACATTGGGTGTACATTGCCCTTCACACTCCAATGTGAAGAAATGGTGCTAAAACTTTAAGCATGGTGATTTTTCCACAGAAGATGGTGAAAGGTGTGGGAGGCCAGTGTCAACTCTGGAAAAAGTGGATGAGGTTCATGACCTGATTTTGAGTAACAGACTAATTTGACTTCAAGCGACAGCTGAGACCTTGCACATATCCAAAAAATGTGTCTGGTCAATAATTCATGATCAGTTGGACATGCAAAAGCTTTCCATGAAATGGGTGCCCAAACGTTTGAACGCCGATGAGAAACGCAAACGTGTGGAATCTTCTCAGGTGATTTTGCGGTATTTTGTGAACTCTAGGGACAATTTTTTGAATCAGCTTGTTACCCAGAATGAAAGTTGGTTCCACTACTTTGATCCTCAAACCAAACAGCAATCATGTGAGTGGCACCACTCAGGATCTCCCAGGTCAAAGAAATTCAAAGCACAGAGGTCCGCAGGTCTGCTTGCCTCAATATTCTGGAATAAGGATGGTGTTTTCTTATCAGACTACCTTCCAAAGTGATAAACCATAACATCAGAATATTACTGAAGTCTTCTGGCTAAGTTAAAGGATGCTATTCAAGAAAAGCGCAGGGGAAAATTGAGAAAAAAATGTGTTGTTTCTGCAGGACAATGCTCCCGTTCACAAGGCTCTGGAAGAACAATGGATTTTCTGAAGGACCTAGGGTTTCAGTGCATTGACCACCCACCTTATTCACCACACCTTGCGCACTCTGATTATTATCTCTTCCCTAGACTGAAAAAGTCCTGAAAGGACAGAAATTTAGAAGTGATACCGAGTTTATAGCAGCTGCCGAACAGTTTTTTGCAGACCAGGAAAATCTTTTTTTTTGGGAGGGGTTAGAGAAGTTGGAGCAACCAAGTGCCATGTGTGTTGACCTTCGGGGAGAATATGTTGAATAGCCTTAAACTTTCATACCTGTAGCTAAGTCCTTCTGGGTTGGGCCGAGAACTTATCAGCAACCCCCCTTGTAACGTGAACCTTGCGGCTGGCATTCCAACCGTCTCGCTGACACAATACACATACACACTGCAATAACACAAACGAGTAATGGCAAGTAAAAAAGAATAACACACTTGCGCACAGAACGAAATTAACACACTCTTGGTTTACATCTGCTATAGTGGAACCACAAGCAAAAAAACCTGCGCAGAAGCACAGAAAAGATATGCAAAGTGCTTAGGAAAGCAGGAATTAAAACTTACAGGAAGGGAGGGAGAAGCATCTTAGGAATAGCGAGGAATGCTAACAAGAAAAAGGAAAACAGAGAAGAGGAAGAAGAAGGGATTATCTACGAAGTAAAATGTAAAGAATGTCAGAGTGTGTACATAGGAGAAACGAAAAAAAGGCTGAAAGAGAGGTTGAAACAACATAGGGATGATGTACGACTTAAGAGAGAGAGAAATGCAATATTTAAACACACGAGAGAAACAGGACATGACATAGAGTGGGATGAGGCTAAGCAGATAGGAAGGGAGAAGAGAATGCTAGTGAGAAAATGGAAGGAAGCCAAGGAAATAGAGAAGAAAGGCAAAGAAGACACAATGAACTGGAATGGGGGACTGAAGTTAAACAAAGAATGGAAGAAGATGTTGGAAAGAGTGGAAAGGACAAAAGAAAAAGAGGAGAGGAGAAGGAAGAAAAATGAAGGGAAAAGAGCGTGAGATTAAAAAGTCCAACCACATTCTATATGGAAGTAATTGTGTTTAGCCTTTTAGGTGAAAGTAAAGTTGGATAGTGAAAGTCATCTGCTAGAAAGTTCCAAACAACTTTCTAAATAGTCTGGAGGGAGTAATGTTTGTGTATATATATTACCCTTCTTGTTGTATGTGGTTACTTTTGTACTTGATACAGAGTCTGAAGAAGACCTTGCTAGAAGGTTGAAACGTTACGTTAGTTTATGTTTTTAATAAAATAAATTACTGCCTTGGTCAGCATATTTAGTTTTTCTTAAATACTGAGAGCAATAACCTGACTTGCATAACCTAACTATGAAATGCCTGCTAACAGTTCAGATTGTTGTTTTTTTTCAATTTCTCCAGTAAAACTGTTAAAGCCAGGAATCCGATTTCTTCAAAAATTTACAGGAGAAAGTACTTACGAAATTGAGTTTGTGTAATTTCAGAAGGTCGTAAAAGTGTTTTCCCCCATTCTTCAATGTATTTGGCCACTTATTCATGTATTTTTCTATAATAATGTCCGTCCAAGGCACGAAAGCTGTTGCTTGCATTTCCATCCATGTACTTGAACTGGATGTTGTGAGCATCTGATGACATAATCCCCGGTAAGTGTTTCCAAACAGTTTTTTTCACAATATTGCCCAACCTAACCTTACCGTGAATGGTTCTTGGGGCTATTCATGGATGGTTATACGATCCAGAATGGTTTTTGGGGTTATGCAGGAATGTTTTTTGCAGAAATGGTTTTTGGGGCTATTTGTGTATGGTCATACTATCCCGAATGGTTTTTGGGGCTATGCGGGAATGGTTTTCGGGGCTATGTGGAATTTTTTCTGTTAATAAGGTTGAAACGCTGCTTTGCCGTTTGAAACACAATGCTAGTCAAGATTTGGGTAAGACTTTACTATACCGGAGACGGATTTCTTCAAATTTACAGGAGAAAGTACTTACACAAATCATTTTCTGTAGCATTGTTGATGTTCGGGAATGTAGTTTTGATCCATTTTAATGCAAATATATGTGGTTTCCTACGAAAATCTATTTCAGACAGGCTATTGCTGCTGCTGGCATTTGCTTTCTGTACGAGAGCACAATACGTGCTATTACTGCTGCTACTATATGATGTGTCGAGGATGCGTCGTAAAGTTGTTGCCGGGTGTGGAAGATGCTGTGGAATTTGTAATTCCGATGTTGTCCGTATATATGCTAAATTGAACGAAAGGAGTGCTAATGGAACCTAACCTAACAGGCCTAACCTAACCTAGTACGCATACCTTGTCCCCGTGATGGTTCGTGGGGCTTTCATGAATTTTTGGGCCAATGTCAATGGATTTTGGGGCTCCACGTGGATAGTTTGTGGGAAATAAGGAACAACAGTAAGTACTCCTTAATGTAAGAAATATTTTGATAGAAATTCATTATTTCACCTCAAGAAATGTTTCGCAATGCAGAATAGTATGTAAGCAATGTAAAAAATTGTGAAATAAATAATTGATAAGTGTCTCCGGTATAGTAAAGTAGTACCAAGATTTGCCTGCCATTTTGCATGTTCAGGAAGCGAGAAAAGAACGAATGGTACTAGTTTACTATCCTTCGGACACATTTATTTATTTTTTACAGAAGAAACTACTTACCATAATAAGTTCCTGTAGCATTGTCGAACATTGGGAAGGTGTTTTGTGTGATGTGGGAATGTTTCATAGCTGAAATTCATGTTGTTTGTTGAAAATTAATTCTCCGACGGAGAATAGCGCCTTCGTACACCATCACGCGTCGTGATTGTGTTTTTTTCATGTTCATTGGGTATCCAGTGTTTCGAACTGTCTGTGTTTGCAACGAGAGTTAGAAGGATGGTGCGTCACTAGCCCCACGAACCATTGGCGCGTGGATAGGTTAGTTCTGTTAGGTTAGGAAACATAGTTAAAATTTGGTGTCGTGTTAGTATCAGGATCTAGAAATTGGAAATAATTGTGAACCATTGGTGCTAGCCCCACAAACCATTGGCACGTGGTTCGGTTAGTTTGGTTAGATTAGGCAAACATAGTTAAAATTTGGTGTCATGTTAGTATCAGGATCTAGAAATTGGAACTAATTGTGAACCATTGATGCTAGCCCCACGAACCATTGGCACGTGGTTAGGTTAGGCAAACATAGTTAAAATTTGGTGTCGTGGTAGTATCAGGAATATATATATTTGGTTGTGAAACAAAAAAATTCGCGAAAATCGACAGTTTCCATTCCAAAAACTAATGCCTTATTTTAGCTTATTTTGCAATTTCTAGATGTTTCCCACTAATTCCAGGATGGATAGCCCCAAAAACCATTCACGGATAGCGCCACAAAAGATTACAATTTTCTTCGTAAAACAATGCGAAATAAAATTTGAAAAAGAAATAGATCTGATGAACTTTGTTCACGGGCATTTCTTGGGTTCCGAAGGTCGAAACACTGCATAACAATTGAAAATCAAGAAAAGACAAGCCCGACGCATCATTATGTAGGAAGGTGTACTCGCCATATTGTGTCTCAGGCAAGCGAAAAGTCCTACCAGAAAGACGTACTGGTAATGTGAAAAATTGCAATTAATTTCATCAAAACAACGTTAATACACCTTCAGGAATGTTCCTCGAAGCAGATACGTAAAGTACGAATGTCAAAAATTAACGAAACGAAAAAATTAGAGGTGTCCGAAGGATAGCAAATTTTTACCAAACAATCTTTCCCAATGCAGAATAAGTAAGTAGGAATGTAAACAATTACAGAATAAACGAGTTACAGATGATTCCCGGCTTTAACAGTTTTACCAGTTCTGCTAGCAGGAAGACTAATTATCATACTAAAAAGTAAATAAGAACATTAGTAGAATGCTTTTAGGGAAAACATATATTGAACAAAATTAATTGCTGAAACTCTGCAGTGTGTGTTTAAAGGCCTGCACAAGACCTGGAGCAGACCCGTTCGCGAGACATCGCTCCTGAAATGCCATGCAACCTGCGCAACACCCTCGCTTGAGCAGCTTGTATGCCCACCTGCACAGATCGTTCCTGGCAGGCATTGTAGACCCGCCGGGTACCCGCAGTCTTACGATACCTAGTAGGTCTCAGTTCGTTCTTTCCATCAACTGCAGACCCCTCCCTCTGCATGACGTAGTTGCTTCGAGTAGAAACTGCACCTGGCCCACACCGTTCTGCAGTGTTGCCAACTGCAATAGATTTTCACTACTTAAAAAAGGGAACTCGAAGCTTCGTAAGATACATCACCAATGAAATGAGATTTACGAATGTTGATACCCCCCCCCCCCCACACACATGGAAATAGGTTTGCCGTGGCACAGGATCCATAAGTATATGTCGTAAACAACCAATATACGTATATATAGTGATATAGGACAGGACTGAAACATGTCACGTTCGACGCTGAGGTCGCGAGTCGAACAACACACTGTTCTACTGCGAACACCAGGGCCGTAGCCAGCCAGGGCCATTGCCGTTACCCTCGTTTGGGGGGTAGGGCCAAGTACTTGGATAAACGTGCCAACAAGAACAATCACAATAATAGTAATAAAGTAGCATGAAAGGCATTATAATCCTCATAAATCACGCAAAAAGGGGGTAGAAGTCGGTTCTCACGCGCATTTGTGTTGAAACAGAGGATTAGAAATATTTTTTTTCAACACGTCAATTTCACGTTAGCTAATAATGGAAAACAAGCACACAAACTGTTTTTGAAAGAAAGAAAGTGCATGATAAATGCATTCCGAATGTACAGACATATGGCATGTAAAATTTCCATCTACAATATTTTCTTTTCACATGGAGCGACGTATTACATAATCAATTCATCCAACTCGTAACAAACCAACATTAATAGCAAATAATATCACGGGCCGCCATAGCATTCTCTGTTTTAAAACTTTTCTCACTTAGATCGTTCGGCGCTCAGGGCCGACTCCCGCTACCCCTTTGCTACGGCATTGAACTTGATGAGACTGGATAATATTTTATAATATATTTCTACTTTCATAAAATTTGAAATCAAGGGGTTGCAATTACCCCTCCATTCCCCCTCTGCAGGTGCCCTTGGCCGTCTGGAAGGAAAATGCAAGAAAAATATGAAAATTAATTCCATCTTGAGTACCCTTTAGCCCTGCTACTCTTAAATTCTGCTAGTCTGTTTTTTCTTGTACTTTAATGTTTGACCCCCACCCTGACCCTTCCGCTAGACTTAATTTCCGTCCAAGGTTGTGAGCAATGCACCCTACCCCCTCTGGTTGCGCCACTGCGTGCCTGGTTAAGGCACCATGCAATGAAAAGCAATTAGTTTTCAGTGAGGAGATTTTTGTTTGCTCGATCATTCATTTAAATAAATGAAGCTGTAATACTGCGTGCATTTCCTGGCAATAAGATAAAAACTGCTTACGCTGAACTGAAATCGCTAAGTATATAAATTCTCCTTGGAGGAGAGAGCTCCTCCTAGGACCTCGTAGGATTTACGAGCTACGTAAGTAGGCAACACTGGCTGAAGCTGTCCACGTGGTGATGAAACACCTGGAGCGACACGCTGCCGGAGGGCTGTTTCCTTCCAGCAGGTTTTGCAGGTGCCCGGGTCTTGTTGAATGCCCAGTTACCTTGTAAGCGCAGAGCGCCTGGAAGACTAAGAACCCGGGTAAAGACGCAAGTCGACTCGTTGCCGTGGGCAGGCGAGCAGGTATACCTGTCCTCGCGGCAAGCGGGCAGTGGGTAGGTAAAATGCAGAATATGCTGGCCTCTGTGTGTGTTAACAGAAGTAAATCGAAATTGAACCATATTAAAACTTTATTCGTAGCATGATGAAATAGCAATAAAACAAAAGGAACTTGGGCCGCCATTTCATCATGCTACAAATGCAGTTTGTAGCAAATTGACAATATAGAGAAAGTCTCCAATTTTGTTAATTTTCGGTATACTAACTAATTTTGGCCTCCTAATCACGAATCTGTTGTAAAAAACCAGGAGTCACGTCTGAAAATTTGAAAAAAAAAAAGCAGATTGATTTATATATATATATATATATATATATATATATATATATATAAAAAAATCAAATAAGGTAAAAGGAAACACTCACCGGACAGTAGGAAAATTCAAAATTTTCGCTAATTTATAGCATCATCGGTGTGAGAAGAAACAGAAGACGGAACCGGAAGTTGGGGTCCTGCAGAGTTGCCAGGTCCCCATTGAAGAAGAAGCGGTGCGTAGAACGAAAAAAACACTGCTTCGTCACCAGGCTCGTCGTAAACTGTGAGTGTGTAGGATGAGTTGGGAGGGCGGGAGGGTGGGTGAGGGTTGGGCATTACTGGTTGGCCTTGTTCAGGCCAGGTGGAGTGGTTGCACTCATGGCCGATATATAGGCCCTCTCCCATCTTTTGCGAACAGAGGTGTTGGCTGGTTGGGGTAGGAGGTGGATGATCGCTACCCGGAAGCAGTCGTTGAAACTGATGTTGTGGTGGTTGGTGTGGACGGCGACAGTGAAGTCCAGGTTGTGGGTGGAGGAGCGGTGGTTATTGATGCGGAGGTTGAGGGCCCTTGATGTTTCCCCCAGGTAAAAATCACCACAGATGTTGCAGGTGAGGATGTAGATAAGGTTTGAGGCATGGCAGGTCCCTTTGGGATGGAGGGTAAATTTGCCAGTGGCCGTGTGCACCTGGAGGGTGTGAGAAGTGATGAGGATGGGACAGGTCTTGCACCTGGGTCGGTTGCATTTATGGGCAGGGGGGTGTTGGATGTGTGGTGAAGGAGTGTTGTGGACCAGGATATTTTGGAGGTTAGGGGGGGCGTTTGAAAACCACTCTGGGTTTGTCGGGAAATATGTTTTTGGTTTCGGGATCACTGTGGAGGATTGGGAGAAGAGAGTGCAGTGTGTGCCTGATTTTGTTGAGGTGGGGATGATATTGGGTGATGAGTGCAGGTGGGTTGGTGGCAGCAGGTTTCTTGGTGGTAGTGGTATGTGAGGCAGCTCGTGATATTTGCTTGGTGACCAGGATGGAGGGATATCCACGGTTAACCAGGGCCTGGTGTAGGCGGAGGTTATAATTCTGGCGGGAGGTGGGTCCATATATATATATATCCATTATATATATATATAGATATAGATAGATAGATAGATAGGTGTATATGCGTAGTTTTATGAATGAAAATGTAATCTCCTGTGATTGTTTCCAACCACACCGTTGTTTTACAAGAAAATGAGGTAACATAAGCCGGAGACACATTAAACTCATTTGTTTTCAAATAAAAATCATTGCTACTTACCTCATATGCATAGCGGAAGATTTTTCAAGCTGGGGCAAATTTTGACTCACGTTGTCTATCTTCAGCTGATATGCAGTATCGTCAGCTGATGTGCAGTGTTTACAAACATATGAACCGATAAATGCCGCACAAACTATTCCAAAAGGTTTTTAAGCGAAAATTGAGGGTAGACTCTACTTTACGTCCTTATCTGCATGGTGATTGCTTCTTTGCATTCGCGGTGCGCGATCGTGGTGCGACACCCGGCATCTCTTCGGGTAAGTACCTTTTTCTTTTTACACTTTCTGTTCACGATAGCCCCACTATCCATTCACGGGGTTGAGGTATGCCTACGAGGTTAGGTTAGGTTCCATTAGCACTCATTTCATCCCTAATATGTGCTTCATCTAAAAAATACCTCAGTATGTTCAATTGTGCATATCCGAACAACATCGGTTTTTCTCGATTTACTCCTTCAGGAAATTTTTGCTCACTTTGGGATTTACGTTGTTGAATTCCTTATAAAATAAGCTTTCCAACGATATATGACACATATTCTTTAGGAAAAGGACGTAAACTAGAGTCTTACCTTACATTGGGGGGAAAAAAAACCGCTCGCACGTCATCTTGTCAAACTTCCGCGTGGTTGCTACACTGTAAGGTGTTGCATAACCGAACGCACGGAACATTTGATTCATGTAGTCGACGGTAATGGCGGCATGAGCTATCGTACAACAGAGATACATGATTGACGAAAAATACCTTATTTACAGGCAAAATACATTGCACGATTCTAAAAAAAAAATTTTCCCGGCTTCAGAAAGTCCTCAAGAACGCAATTCCGTAAGTACTTTCTCGTCTTTTCTTGTGTAAACTTTAAGAAATCTGTCTCCGGCTTATACTATCGTTACCGAAAAGGATTTGTGATGTTCAATTTTAGTACTAACCCTATTTTTTCGATGAATTTAGGGGTGAAATGATAGCTAATGGAACCTAACCTAACCTCGTGTGAATGGTTCATGGGGCTACCCGTGGATGGTTTGTTGGGCTACCCGTGGATGGATTTTGGGGCTAACGAATAATGTTTCATCAAAATGTACAATTTCCAGAGGTGACCCCCGATTTCTTACAACAGATTCGTGATTAGGAGGCCAAAATTACTTAGTATACTGAAAATTAACAAAATTACACACTTTCTCTATATTGTCAATTCTTACCTGCAGTTTTAATATGGTTCGATTTCGATTTACTTCTGCTAACACATACTGCGGAGTTGTTCAATATATGCTTTTGTAGATAGGTTTGGTTTTCTTAGCTTTAAAATAAAGTCTGCATTCCACTAAGGTTCAGATTTACTTCTTGGTACTACAATTGCGGAGTACTATGTGTTAACAGAGATAATCGAACCATGAAAAAAAATGTCTGCATACCATGATCAAATCAGACTTTATCAATCGGAACGTTGGCCCAATGTTCTTCTTATAACTTAGCATAATCACTGTTGAAATTTTTACTATTAAAATTATACTTACTCTTGTGGGCATGTCTCGTCCTGGTGACCCAGACCTTTTTGAAGCTGACACTAATAAAATATACACACAACGTTTGTTTCAGGGCACGCAAAACTATAAGTTCTTACTTTCGCCAAGACACATGAAGTGTATTTTTTACTACTTCCCTGCATAAACAATTAGTAGCACCAAAATTTCAATTCTACATGCTAGTAAATGAATCATACTGTACCAGGAAGAAATTTATCTTCTAAATCTCGACTTGCGTTGAACATTTCAAGTCGGTTTCCACTCCGACGCAAAGTACACGATTGTCTTTCTACTTTGCGCCTCCTATTGGATTTTATCGACGAAAGTAAAACTGACACTTGCATTTTCGATGACAAGCCTTTCATGATTTTTTTTTTCTCTGCACGAACAAAAACCTCTATTTGGGACTTGTATCTTTGTGCGATGCTTTGGCTTCAACGTTCTTGATTGAATAACTGGTGCATGCTGGTACCGGAAATAACCTCACGCTTAGTGTTGCAAACCACATAATGAAAAAAAAACTGCTATCGAAACTGTGAAATACCAAATTATGCTAAATGCTAAGGCTCTGTGCTACGTTTAGTACATTTTACTTGGAGTTGGTATTTTTCATACGATTGCCAAGTTAACATCGCCCCCAGGAACGTTACCATAGCAACGAATAACATGTTATATTAACAAGATATGCAATAGTCCTATTTTTACTATTTTCGTATTTTGCGACAACATTATTAACAGTTTTATTTCTATAGACTAATGAGAAATTTTCGCCTCTTTTCATAGTGTGATAGAACATTTTGTATGGAGTTGCTATATTTGATACATGGGTAAGTGAGCACCACT
Organism: Lepisma saccharinum; assembly: GCF_977018435.1. Taxonomy (NCBI): domain Eukaryota; kingdom Metazoa; phylum Arthropoda; class Insecta; order Zygentoma; family Lepismatidae; genus Lepisma; species Lepisma saccharinum. The sequence goes on along the minus strand of NC_139230.1, from coordinate 15,446,856 downwards.
TCCGGAAATGTTGCCATAGCAACGTCGGATACGTTAATAAACAAGCTATGTGAGCATAGGCGGAGTTCTGGAGGGGCCAGCCCCCCCCAACTTAAAAAAGACTAAAAAAATAACATGATTAAGTTCAGTTACTACATTTTTGTTCTTAAGCCCATATTATTTGGAAATAATGTTTGAATATTTACGTCGCTCGATTTTAGCACCCATAATGGCATTCAAAATACTTTTTCAGTAGCTGAACACTAGCCCCATTTCTTAAAAATTTTCTGGGGGCAAATTACACTTAATTTACCATTCAGGCAGACATTCAAGAAAAAAGGTGTAATATACAGGGTGCTTGGAAATTCCCCTTACAAACTCCTAGGGCTAGTAGAGGGGACTGAGTAGATAATACAGTGCTCAAAAAAAGTTTTGCATATTATGGGTGCATGCTGTTTGAGTCGCGATATCCCCAAGAGGTATACAATGCTCATTATGTGAGCAATGCCCGAGTCAGAAACTGACATAATGCCCCAAAGTGAGTTTGATATTCAGCAGATAGAGGGCACTAGTTGCCACATTATCCCTGAGCAGATTTGAAAGCAGCCCGATGGAAGGCATTGTCCGTGTCTTATCCGCACTTGTGAGTTGGAAACTGCACAGAAAGCGGGTCGAAAACGAACGGAAATATGCCTCGAGCAACCATTCCTGCTACGGACCGCATTAGAATTGTAACGCTGCTACAAGAGGGATATCGCCAAGTGGACGTTGCTGCCCGTGTGGGAGTGAGCCAAAGTGATGTCTCTCGAGTGTGGAAAAAGTTCAGGGAGACACAATCAGTGGCTGATCGACCACGGCAGGGCGGCCATGCAAAACAACACGCAGGGAAGATCGATATGTGGTGATTTCGGCACGTCGTAGACCCACTGCAACTGCTACCAGTTTGTGCCAGGATCTGCGAAGGGCCTCTGGAGCGAATGTTTCCAATCAAACAGTGCGGAATCGACTTTGTGAGGAAGGATTGACGTCAAGAAGACCCATACCCAAGGTTCCTCTGAAACCACACCATAAGAGAGACCGTGTAAAGTGGGCAACAATGTACAGCGAATGGAGTCAGGAACAGTGGGAGCACACACTCTTTACAGACGAGGTCACTATCAGTTTGCACCCGTTGAGCAAAAGCATAAGTATTTGGAGATCATCAGATGAGAGATTGAACAAGCCCTTCTTCCAGGAACGTCACCAGCAGCAGGGGGCTCCATCATGTTTTGGGGTGGAATCATGTTTGGTCGACATACGCCCCTAATTCATCTCCAGGGTCACATGACTAGTCTGATGTACAGAAACGCTATTCTCGAACCTGTGATAGCAAGTTTCTCTACAACTGTGGGGGATGGCTTCACGCTGGTGGATGATAACGCTCGACCACATCGAGCCAGAGTGGTTCAAGAGTTCCTTGATCTGCATGGCATTTGACGCATGGTGTGGCCAGCATATTATCCAGACATGAATTGTGTGGAGCAAGCATGGGGACACCTGAAGTGAGCAATTGTCAGCCGTGAAAATTTTCCTGTGAACAAGGTGCAATTGCGGGAGGCTACCATTCAAGAGTTGGACAGTCTTCCTCAGGAGAAGCTGAATGCTCTTATCCTTAGCATGCCCCGGCGTGTTCAAGCATGTCTTCGGGCTCGAGGTGGCTATACACGGTACTGAACTCCCATCTGTTGATCCCAGGCATGCCTGCGAGCCGTAAGTACATGGTATTGCCGTGCCTTTCTTTTTTGTTTCGCATCCCACATTTTCAATCTTGTGATTCTGGTGTCATTTTGTTTCTTCTGCATGGCTGCACTGTTTTCTATCTGTTTGTATGTCTCCCCTGTACTCTTGAATATGATTCCATGTATCTAGTACAATAAAATGATCACAAACCCTGAATATGCAACACTTTTTTTGAGCACTGTAATTAGAATAGGAACCCACGCTGCCATGCTACAACCATGACAATATGTCGGATGTGCCTGTGCCTGTGTTGGTATGCAACCAGGTAGGCAGTAAGATGACATCAGAAGATCAGCTGATGACCTAAAGTGTAATCATATATTACAACCATGTCAAATGAGGTGTTGCGTAAGGTACAGAATTGAATGACGTGTGACTCAATACATAATACAAACAAATATATTTCGTAACAATGCCAAGGGAACAAAAATGAAACTTGCTATTCATTGATCACAATAACACCTGTGTCGACAGTGGAACACAAGAATTTGTTTCTGTCTTCTGCACTCGATGTGTCGCATACGACACTGCTCAACTACAACAGTACCTTGATGTGATGACCACCAACATAATTGCACACATTGTACCGACGAATCATGTTCCGGTTCACTCGCTCCATCACACCTGGTGTCCCATCAATCTCTTGTAAAAGGTAAAAGGTAAAGTGTTCCCCTGTGCTTAGCACCACGCCATGAAGGTGTATAGGGGTGTGGGGGTAACGCCCCACACTTTCTTGATTCGATCGTGAGTGGAGGTGACGTGATCAGCATCATGCCCCTGGCTGCCTTTAACCCCCAGGGTTTCCCCAGGTACCCATGTTATTTGACACTGGGTGGGCGACCGGGCCGCATACCAACGTTAGAAAAGTTCCCAGATTTGAACCGGCCGGGGATCGAACCCAGGACCTTTAGCATGGTAGTCAGATGCATTACCCACTGAGCCACCGTGGCCACATCAATCTCTTGTGCAGCAACCATAACTCATGCCAGCAGTTCTTCCTCGGTCTCCACAGGAGTCTTGTATACCATACTATTCATACGACCTCACAAGAAATAGTCCAATGGCTTTAAATCCGGTGATTGTGGGGGCCACACGTTTTGACCACCTCGGCCTATTCATCTTTGCCCGAATCTTTGGTTAAGATGTCTCCGAACGTCACGTGTAAAGTGAGGCAGTTCGTCATCATGCTGAAACCACAGTTCCTGACAGACATTCAATGGCACAGCATCCAAGAACAGGGCCAATACTTCCTGTAGGAAGATCAAGTACGTGGCATGCATTAGCCTGGCTGGAGAAAGGTATGGCCCGATCACATGACTATCCAGAATACGCCCACACATTGATAGCAAATCTGTGCTGGAATCCCAGGACATGCGTCGCATGAGCGTTTTCGTCTGTCCAGACATGGCTGTTTCGAGAATTGAGAACACACTCCCTAGTGAATCTGTGAACAGAACTCGGCGTGGAAACTCGGACTCATCGATGCAGCGGTGCAGAAACCACTTGCAGAAGTTAACATGTGGTACAAAATCGGCTGGTCTCAAAGCTTGTACCCTTTGGTGGTGGTAAGGATGTAGTTGTTGCTTATGCAGAATCTCACACACGATGCTGTGAGAAACACCCATTGCATGTGCAATTGTTCGCGTACTTGTTGACGGGTTCTGTTCAACATGGTGCAGTACAGCCTCTTACAATTCGGGCATGCGGCATCTCTTTGGAGCACCACAGTCCTTCCTATCGGCGGTGTTGGTACCTCGTTCTCTGAGCCATTGCATAATGCTGGCTAAAAGGGTATGCGATGTAGTCGTACATTGTGTATAACGCTCTTGATACAGCAGACGAGCTGCTCTTCCATTCCCTTCCGCTGCACCATATACAAGGATCATGTCCGTGTACTCTGCAAATGTGTACTCAACCATGTTCATCGGAGACACACAGGCACGTGAATGGGGCTCCAGGCAGGATACTGCAGCAGGGTAGACGTCACGTGCCATCAGGTGATCTTCTGACGTCATGTACTGCCTACCCAGTTACATACCAACACAGGCACTTCCGACACATTGCGACATGGGTTCCTATTCCAAATATTGTCTACTCAGTCCCCTCTACTAGCCCTAGGAGTCTGTAAGGTTAATTTCCGAGCACCCTGTATATTTACCCTATATGTGCACCCAAAACTAACAGGGCAAATTAGTTTAAGTCATAAGGAAAACTACATATTCATCAATGGTCTCTAAACCTGGTGAAACCAATTATCTTACTACTTTAAGAATACACTAAGTGAAAACTCCAGTCATAGTGTTTTGTTCATTGAATGTTTCCACATGACATCCAGCAAGTGTCATAAGCCAAAATAAAATGCTGTATAATCAAAAATGCCGGGAGTCCATGGGTGACAAGATGTCTCTGAGGGAGTCTTGATCAAGCATATGAATCATGAAGTGTGATGCAAGTGACAGTGTTAAGTCTGTCTATGTAAAGAGGTTGGGCAAACCCACTTAGCATACCTTCGATGGACCAACACAGCACCGCATCATAACTCATCTGAGGAACCATGAGACAAGCAGGTACAGTGGTGACACTTTGGGTTTATCATTATCAGTGTATACATATCATATTGGCTCATGCGTGATCAAACCCCCTCACTTCTATGGTTTCTATTAAATATTGGTAAAGGGCGATGAACATAATTTATTCCATTCCTTACACACACATCCTCTCGCAGCCAAGCAGTTTGAGCTGGCAAACTGCCTAAACTTAACACAAGAGCCCATTCCCAGATAGAATGGAAGCTTGTGGCAAGCTTGAATGTAGCTCAAGTCAAAGTCAGTTGGATATGGCAAGCTTGTATCAAGCATGCAGTTTTCTGTGATAAGCTTGCAGTAAATTTGACATGTGGTAAGTAGTTAGCTTGATTCATACATACACAGGGGCGCCGACTTGTCAAAATTATTGGGGGAGCTCTGCTCACTGAAATAAATTAATGAATGACTCACTCTCTCCCTTTTTTAAGTTTTGGCCTTGGTGATCGGAATCTCGTAAAAGCCCATGAATTCCTCAAAAATATTAACATTTTTATTTACAGTTCGAATGCAAAATGTTAATTGTTCACGGATGGATATGTCACAAATTTCATCAACCCTAATAGCAAAATATTCCCGACTTTTAATATCTGCTACCACGGAGCGCAAAACAGATCTCCCTAATACATATATCAATGATCTTGTTCTGAATGTCATGTGAGAGCAATTTGTAGCCCAAACGTTCCATACACTCTCCTAGTTCATGCACATCTTCTTTTGAAACTCTTTTTGTAAAAATGTTAACAATACTCATAATTACATACTTAGTATATAGTAATAATTCATGTGTTTTGCTGTCTCTGGTTGATGGTTTAGCGGTCTTAGCCCCCAAGTTGATTGTCTAGAACATTTCAAATGTGTATTTAAAGTTAAGTTCAGTGGCACAATTCAGAGTTAACTTTACAAGAGAAGCAAAATAATACATTAGATCCTCTTAAGCAAAATTATTTGGGGGGCTCTGCCCCCACATCATTAACATTGGGGGGGGGCTCAAGCCCCATGGAGTCGGCGCCTATGTACATACATCAGGGGCGATTCCTCCATGTAGGAAGTGAGGAACTTCCTGCAGTTCATTTATACTTATTTCCAGTTCTCTATTTTCAAAAGTTTAATGACAGTTATAAAATTATGAGTCAATCTGCAATCACTAGCTCGCTCCTCTGCTGCCCAAAACAACTATTTTTGCCTGCTGCTGAGGAAGCTTTCTCATCATACTACAGCCAGATGGACAAGGGATCGGGGGAGGGGGGGTGCCCAGTTACACATTCTGCGAAGAAGCTCCAGTGGTTTCCTCAATCAGTGATTTCAACCCTAGGATAATAGTTCTAAACTTAGTAAAATTTGAACTTTGTTGGCACCTATAGCACTCTTGTGTTTGACATAATGGTAAAATGCTCAAAAACTGCCATACCTGGGAAACTGAGAAATGGAATTCTAATGAGGATATTTTGAGGAAATATTTATTTTTAAAAAATCTACGAATCTTGTTTGTACTTCTCCAGCAGACTTGTTTCAAACAAAAGGAAGTATACCGACCAAAGGACAAGCTTTTACAGGCCCATCCTCTTGTTTTCATATTTTCTTTATCCTCCCCGATTTAACAAGTGAGAAACACTCCAAATATACACTCCTCACAAAAAGTTTGGAATATTGTTATGTTAGACAATAGGTGATAGACACCGCTTTGGAATGCAACTACACAAGTTATCTGTCTGGTGAACGTTCTTGTCTTTTGAACGACAAATGATACCGTGCCTGTCACCTATTGTGTAATATAATAATATTCCAAACTTGTTGTGCCTAATATAATAATATTCCAAACTTGTTGTTGTGCCTAATATAACAATATTCCAAAATTTTTGTGAGGAGTATATTTTCTTATATTTGTAAACGTATCATGATCGCCACAGAGAGAACATTACTGCACTTGTTAAAAGTGTTTATTTCACCTATTTTGGCATGAAGCTGGGAGATCAAGACAAACCATGGGCTCCTCATAAAGAATGCAGTGTTTTGGTTGTGAAATTATGAAATTGGTCAAAGGGAAAGACAAGGGCACATAGTTTTGGTGTTCCAATGGTATGCCGTGAGCTAAAGAACCACCTGGACATCTGTTATTTTTGTATGTGCAAGTAAAAGTCTTGAAAAAAAAAATGAAGTATTATCTGGGCTTGGATTCTACTAGAAGGCCTGTAGAACACAGCTTTGATATTCCTGTACCGAACCCTCTGAAGAACCTTGAGATTCTGCAATCTGAATCAAGTTCTATGCCAGTCAAGCCATCTGAAGATTCTGGTTGGGCAGACACACAAGGCACACCCCAACCTCTCTCACAAAATGAACTCGATGATTTTGTCAGATATTTAAATATCCCAAAGAACTGCAGAACGTCTGGCCCCAAGACTGAAAGAAAAAACCTGCTAGCACCAGGAACATATGTAACAGTTTACAGACATTGTGAGAAAGAACTTGAACAGTATTTTACTCAGGAAATCTCTTTAGTATATTGCATAGATATTAAAAACCTCATAAATAAGTTAGATAAAGAGTATAACAGAGACAAATGGAGGCTCTTCATTGATTCAAGCAAGATAAGTTTAAAAGGTGCGTTGCTACATAATAGCATCAGTCCAGTAGCTAACCATCTAAAAGGAAACACATGAAAATTTTGAGTGGTTACTAGAAAAAGTAAAGTACAGCAAAGTTTCTGTGAATGTTGTTAGGACAACAACAGGGTTACTACAAGTACCCATGTTACATTTGTGAATGGGACAGGCGAGAGAGACAAACATTGGACAAAATGAGACTGGATTCGAAGAGACACACTGATCGCAGGTTCCAAGAACATTATGAGGAAGAGGTTAGTAGATTTTGACAAAATTATCTTACTCCCCTTACATATCAAATTGGGATTAATGAAACAATTTACTAAGGTATTGGATAGAAATGGAAATTGCTTGAAGTACTTAACCAACAAATTTCCTGCACACTCAGAGGCAAAGATCAAGGAATGAAGGTATCTTGGAAGGCTGCAGATCAGGGAACTAATGAAAGATAAGAAGGTTCAAGAATGTATGACTCCTGCTAAAAGGGAAGCTTGGATTGGCTTCAAAGATGTGGTTGGGAAATAGTAAAGATCCCAACTATGTGTCAACATGTGAACAACATGCTCTAAATACATCAAGCCTTAAGATGCAAAGCGAGTCTGAAAGTACACTTCCTTCACTCACATTTAGACAGTTTCCAGAAAACCTTGGAGCAGTGAGTGAAGAACAAGGTGAGAGGTTTCACCAAGACATAAAGGAAATGAAAAGGCAGTAACAGGGACACAAACACATCAATGATGGCCAACCAGTGACGATGCCAGGGAAAAGTGACCGGGGGGGGGGGGGGGGCAAAATATTGTTGGGGGCAGTCACATTAAAATCCCCAAAACACTACAGATATTATATACTATGTTGCCATTCGTCACCAGACACTCCTCAAAAAGTGCTCGGGAATCATCTGTACATGATAAAAGGCATTGCCAGTTGAGAATACACTCATACCAGCTACAGCAGTCAATATGGACAGACAACGTGTACTGAGTGAGGCGGAAAGAGGGATGATTATTGCAGCCCACAGGTTTGGGCATTTGACCCTTGAGATTTCCAACAAATTTCAGATACCCCGGTCAACAGTGAGTGATGTTATCGTGAAGTGGAAGTGAGAGGGGGTCATGACATGCCAACCCAGACCCAGTAAACTGAAAATATTAACAGATCGTGACAGTCGATGCTTGAAACGTTTGGTGAAGTCAAACCAGAAGGTGTCATTACAGATGGTGGCACAGGAGTTTCGATTGGCTTCCAGTAGTGCTGCAAGTGATCGTACTGTAGGTTGGGAGATCGTCGCACTTGGTTTTCATGGTCGCGCAGCAGTTCACAAGCCGCATATCACAGCCCGCAATGCGACCCGTCGGTTAGAGTGGTGCAAGGAACGCCACCATTGGACTCTCGAACAATGGAAATCCATCCTATGGAGTGATGAATCGTGCTACCAGATGTAGCAGTCCAACGGACGTGTGTGTGTGTGGCGTATGCCTGGTGAACGCTGTTTACAGGACTGTATTGTACCCACAGTGAAATTTGGCAGACGTGGCATCATAGTGTGGTCCTGCTTTTCGTGGTATTGTCTTGGTCCTCTTGTTTTAGTTCAGGGAAGCATGAATGTCGATGCATACCAAAAAGTTCTGGACAATTCTGTGTTTCGAAGTTGTTGGAACAATTCGGTATTGGCCCATATCTGTTTTAGCACGACAATGCTCCATGTCATACGGCAGGCATTGTCAACATGTAGTTCGAGGACATGGGTGTGCAAAAACTTGATTGGCCAGCCAAAGTCCAGATATCAACCCCACTGAACACCTTTGGGATGAGTTGGAGTGCCGCTTGAGAGCCAGGCCATGCTGCCCAAAAACCACCACTGAGCTGTTTGCCGCTTTGCAGGAGGAATGGGGCAAGATTCCTGTTGACACATACCGCAAATTGGTGGAAAGTCTTCCTCAAAAGGTTGCGGCAAAAGGTGGCCCTAGAGGATACTAATGTGGTGCTGTGACCGGATAAACATACTGGTATGGGGTGTCCGGTGACGAATGGCAACATAGAGAGAGAGAGAGAGAGAGAGAGAGAGAGAGAGAGAGTGAGAGAGAGAGAGAGAGTGAGTGAGAGAGTGAGAGAGAGAGAGAGAGTGAGTGAGAGAGTGAGTGAGTGTGTGTGTGTGTGTGTGTATGTATGTATATATATATATTTCTCCTACACCGATGATGCTATGAAATTAGCAAAAATTTTGAATTTTTCTACTGTCCGGTGAGTGTTTCCTTTTGCCTTCTTTGATTTATATATGTATGTATATATGTGTATGTGTGTGTGTGTGTGTGTACTTAAAATAATAACAATAATATTTATTATCATCATTATATTCATATACAGTGTTTTGTGTTTATCCTTTATTTAGAGTGGGCATTTGCTGCCTAAATTTAATTCTTGATTACGAGTTTTTCTCCACATGATTCACTTTAATAAGGGCATTAATTCTTTCTTTTTATTCGAGGGAACTGCCGAAAATTGCGTTGTTTCTAGTGGCCTATTTCAGTATTGATATAAATATTAAAGTTATAAAATAATAATATAAATGATGAAAAAAAAAATTTGAAGAGTTTAATATTTTTGCAAAATAAACATGACATTGGAAGAAATTAATCTTCTTAAGTATTAGAAACAACGAAAGTCACTTAGTGAAGTGGAATTCTGCTGTATGTGCTTTGGAGAACACATTGCCCACCTTCGATATGTCCAGGACTTGACATTTCTTCTCAATAGCAAGGACAGCGAAATGAGGCAACCGGCATCCAGCATCCTGTTTCGAGCAAGGCTTTTCAAAGGTTTCAAAGACTAAAACATTCTTTTACATGCTGCATTGGAAACTGGAATTGTTACAGAGAATACAACTAGTGTGTGAATCTCGTGAAATGCTAATTTATACTTTCCTAGGATTTCGAAGAAATCCATTAACCCTGATGCACACGCGCCGGGGTGGAATCCACCACAGACAGTATCTCTTCTTTACTACGTTTAAAAGTGTTTTGTTTCTTTTGGCGGCCTTCAGGGTACCTTTCCGTTGTTTCCCCCTCTAGTCATTGACTCAAGGTCAACCAGTTTGCATGCCGCTGTCACTCAGTGAACATCATCAAACTCGGCCAGGGGTGTTTTACACCCCACGCGTGTGCTTACGTTACACAGATCCGAAACGCTGCTTTTGTAGTTTTTGTTATTTGTTTTAGCTAATTGTTATGTTTTTTATGTACTGTAGTCTAGATGGTGTTTTAAGTTGCATTTTTTTTAAAAAAACCTCCAAAATTGGATAATGTGGGTAGCGAACAAACGAGGATTCTGTCCATGTTGGATGAGTGTGGAAGTGATAATGAATCAATTGTCGGCGAAGATAGTGATGCAGAATAAGACAGTTTACACGAAAGTGAACATGATATAGACACGGAACAAGACTGTGACAGTGGTAAAAGTGAAGACAGTGACAGTGAAAGCGAACTAGCATTGGATCACAGACTCAACACTTATATAAGGAAAGATAAAACTACTATATGGAAGAAACAACCACCACCATAAAACGCAAGGACAAGAGCTCATAATATTGTAAGTACACATCTTCCTACTGCAAAAGCCGCTGCTAAAGAAGCCAAAACCCCAGTTGATGCGTGGTTGTTTATGATAGACGAAAGCATAATAGACAGCATTGTAACTTGCACAAATGTGTATATAAACACAATATGTGACAACCATGCTCGAGATCTAGATGCTAATCTTACAAACAGGGAAGAAATTAGTGCTTTGTTTGGACTTCTGTATTTCGATGGTGCCATGAGAGCTAATCATCTAAACTGTAAAGAGTTATGGAGCACTGATGGAGAAGGCATAGAATGTTTTCCTATAGTAATGGAAATAAATCGATTTCACTTTTTATTAAGGTCCCTTAGACGATTCGATAATATAAATACGAGCGCGGCTAGGAAATCTGTTGATAAGTTAGCCTCAATAAGGGATATATTTGAAATGATAATTAGTTTCAAAAATTGGTTTTCGCCTTCAGAGTAAATGACTGGGGACGAAAAATTTGAACCTTTCCGTGGAAAATGCCCCTTCAGGCAATACATCAAAAGTAAACCCTCTAAATACGGAATCAAGATATTTGGATTAGCAGACGCTCATTGTTTCTACACCTGCAATATGGTAGCTAAGTAACATGTTGTAAATTTGATTTAAATTTTATATTTTTTTATAAATGTATCTGTTTAAATAATACTCTTGTTTAGATTTTATAAAAAAATCAAAAAAGCACTCTAAAAATATTGTTGGTTTGGGAAAAAGGGTTTTATGAAATTATAAACAGCTGGCAAAATTGACCAATACTCGATGGTGATTTACTAATAAATTTTATAATAAACCTATGACTAAAATACTTTCAGTTGTTTCATTGCCCTGTCTTGTAACCACATGAAATTAAAAAGCTATTATTTTTTTTTGTACAGTTAACATTTTTAGTTTTTTTTAACGATACTTTAAAATGCATAAGAAAAATGTAACTGTCTAATCAACAATTATTCAAACCACTATACAGTTGTTTTATATAGCTAAAATATGTTTAACTATTATGGAAAAGACTAATTGTTAACAAAAAAAAACCAGAAAAACTTTTTTACTCATACATTTGTAAAAAACTGCAATATAAAGTGTGGGGTGGAAAACACCCCAAGCATGTGGTTGTGTCACAAATATTCACGCGTGTTCATAAGGGTTAAGTGGACTTTTGTTCCATCTTCGTAACGCTGAAAAGTTTGAGCAAAATCTGCATTTCACCTTTCAGGGAAATGTTATCACAGGAATAAAAATCTGAAAAAGGTTACAGATATCTCATAATTTAAAAAAAAATTCTTACCCTGGTGCACCTCTTACTCTACCACTCCAACATATATTTGTGCTACACAATTACAGACAGCTATGGAGTTCTTGGGAAGAAGTTTTTTGATTTTGATATGTATGAGAAAGAGCAAACCTGCATCTAATGATTGAAGAGTGACAAATCCTAAAAAGCATTCTTTTACCTGCCCGCGATACAAATATCTGTCCTGTTCCTTTCTCGCAATGTCTTTTGTTTCATCTGACATCAGTGTGAATACTTTCGCCTCTTCCACTTCCTGGCTTATTTTGCTGAGAATTAGTGTGGATATTACGCAGATTAATTTGTTCTGAATCGAATTTTGAGTATACTTTGCATTTTAATGTTCAAGTTCAATACATTTCCGAATAACATCCTCATTTTGAAAAAAATTAAAAAGTATCACAGAAATTCCCTTTTGTTAAGATTTGCATCAGACTCATCATCTCGAAAATCAAGTCCCTGAATAGTAAGAAACCACGATGCATGCACAACTGGCATATAGTACTGTTGGATTTCTTGGATCACCTTTGGTCGCAGGTTCGGTACCCAGTGGATGCACTTTAAACTGTAGGTCCAATTCCAACTAGCCTTACTGTGCATAAAGTGGACTTAAAACACCAAATCAACCAACCAATCAAATCTTGAATCACCTTTTTAATGTTTTTTACTAATTATCGTTGTCACTAATGACCCACGATTAGAATAATTTGCCAGTACTAAAGATGATGTTTTGTGGTCCTCAGAATGTTCATGATGTTTTAAAACCATCCACATTCAACGCTTTTTTCCAGATCTTAAATCTTAGGTTAATTGCCACGATTACAGGACATAAATGAATGAGAAATTGCCTATGCCCAGGTCAGCGCCCAAATCTTGAACGAAAGTCACAAACACATAATAAAACAAATTAATATTTGTTAGTCAAGTTGGTATTATAAGCAGGAAAAGTGATATCATGCAGAATACACCACTTAGAAAGGGTGAAAATCGTCATACTCTTATAAATGAACTATCTTATTATTCGATATTTAATTGACTTCAGTTGAGGGGGAACAGACAGGGGGGTGCCCCCTCTGGCATCATCACTGTGGCCAACTACTGTTGGTTGCTGAAATGTGATGATCCTCTTACACTGAACAAGAGAACATGTCATACAAGAAGTTTTTTATCCAAGCGACAAAGGTTCTATTGACAGATCACATACATGACCATTAGTGGCTTTCATGTTTCTCATCCTTTGCACTTTATATGTCACAAAAAGTATTATGAGAATGTGTTTATGACTTGCATCTGCTAAACTACACCTGCACTAAGGACACGATACAATGCAATGTTTATTTCAATACTGTTTATATATTATGTTGGTTGTATGGTAGAATTGCAAGTTCAAGCATATTGTAAAAATTTGTATTATGTGTAATTTTTAAGAAACCTTGTGATACAATAAAATGGAAGTCTTTTCTGTAATACACACATCTTGAAGATGCAAAATCATTTATTGCATGTAAAAAAGGTCTCAACTCCTCTTTTTATGTTTTCTTTTTTGGTTGACCTGTGTGATTTCCATGTTTCACCAGTTGTCACGAGGCATGGCAAATCTCAAGAGTTTTCATGGTGATCTACCCTGATGTAAACCCCACATAGTGGTTGCAGGACTTTGTAGTTGGTGGTGGAGCTTGCATGCTCTGATGATTCACTAGGCTATACCAATGGTAGCATAGTTACCAGTAAGATTGATTGATTGGTTTGTTTTTAAGTCCATTTTATGCACAGTAAGACTAATCGGGACTGGACCTACAGTTTAAAGTGGGATCCGAACTACTTGTGCCTCCACCGGGTATCGAACCCACGACCCCTTGATTACAAGGCAATGACGCTACCACTGCGCCTTCTGGTAGTTACCAGTAAGGTCTCCCATGCTGGGCATGTTAGTGACGAAGAGCCAGAGTAAGAAGCAACCTACTGCTCAATGGCAGAAGATGAATAACTATCTCAACAGCAAAGGAGATGGACACAAAACAGGATGAGTAATACTTCTTTAAAAAATGGTTCAGCTGGCTCCGGCTGATAGTACCATGTAAAGATGCCTTACCAAAGTTACGATGAAGTCGTCAAGAAAGAATGCTTACAAAGAGACAGAAATGAGAAGGAATATAAGCAGAGCACGTAAGATTTGTGAAAAAGATGATAACAAGGGGAAGGAAAAGGACATAAAAAGGGAGGGGATAATAAGAGGGAAGATGAAGGTAAAATCAAGTAAGTAGGAATCCCACATTTTAAACGGGTGTCAGAAAACTTAGAAAAAATGGTAAGAGGGTGCGGAATGAAAGCACCTAAGCCTTGCATCAGGTCTTATGTATTCATCCGTGCGAGATCGGAGCTCAGAATTATCTGTGACAGTCTTGCCTGAACCTCCGAGCTCTTCGTATCGCAGACAATGAGAGAATCGACAGTATTGCCAACCCCTTAACTCATCAAAACCCATACATGCATGTCACACGGAATGTATTTTTGCTTCTTTTTGTCTCCTGAACCATACAATTTTTAAAGTACTTTCTGTGCATATATTATGTAATAAATGTGTCCTTACTTAATATAAATTGTGAAATATCTTTGGGCGTGTGTGTATGTCGAGCATGCACAAAAGAAAAAAAAACAAAGGTAAAAGTAAACAACAGGCCTCTCTTGAATTTAATGATGGTGTTATTGTTTCTCGTTTAGAAATAAATAAATTTATGAATATTTTGGTTGCTTCGTTCACAATACATACATTACTATAAGATACAACACGCCCTTCAAGTTTATACTACCAAAAAAACATAATTTGATATTGGTGATATACAATGTAGTTTCAATTTATGAATCACTTCACTAAACAAGGAGCTAAATGTTGGTCCGTGCATTTCTTGGTGATAATCACCCTTCCCTTTCTTCAACAAAGCCTTCATTGCCGCCAGTGGGTGAAACAATAAGCTTCCTCCTCCCTTGTTGGTTGCTTCAGCCCTGGCGGTGGTTTTGCATGCTCCCACACTTGAATAATTAACATGTTTCTTTTCCTGCGATATATTTCAATACCTTGGAGATTCTCTAGTCGTCAAACAACAAACAATCGTTTCCTACTCCCAAACTCAGCCACAAATCATTCAACACCTGAGACAGTTCATGCGCACATTGACGGCATATCACCTCATGCACTGTTTTATTTTGGTCTTGTTGCCGTAAGGAGGAATATGTATTTAAAACAACTTGTTTGACTTTGAAGTTTTTCCCTTCGGATGATGTCAAAATGACACTCGGGCAAAGCCGGGCACTAAACAGGAGACCTCTATTCAGCCATTCTCGCAGCTGTAAATCACGATTAGCAATGAATCACGATAAACACAGGGTTAAAATAGTGGGATGTGCAACACTGGTATCACCGATTCCACGTGCTCTGCAATGTATTCAGTCTCACTCGACTTGCTCTTCAGCTTGAGTGACTCTTCTGTGCAAAAGACATCCCAGTTGGCGAATCTGCAGATCCAAGTTCGTCTGCACAGTGATTGCAACCGATCAAGTCCATACTAATGGATGTATCATTTTGTCTGTATATTACAAGTTAAATAACTGTTTTCTTGCAAGTGTGCAGTTGTGTCGGAATGGAACTCGCCTCAGCGGAACCATATTCTGCGCACACGTTTGGATCTACATATGCAAAAACCTGCTGCAAACTAACCTCATGCGAGGCTTAGAACTTTAGAGAAACACTTTACAAATTACAAGAGGATGGGAAAAAGAAGTAGAGGAGGGTGGGAAGAAAGAGATGTATGGTATTAAATGCCACTGCAATAAAGAGTATATTGGCAAAACAGGCAGGAATATGAACATACGATGGAAGGAACATGACAAAGACGTAAGGGAGGGGATTCACCGAATAGGGTTATCTGAGCACATTATTGATGAAGGACACTGAATAGAAGAACGAAAAGTAATAAGAGAAGAGGAAAAATTGATTATGAGGAACGTCTATATATATATATACAGGGTGTTAATTTTAACTTGACATATCAAAATAGTGGGAGTGATATGCATGTGAGGAAAATTTGGTCCAAACAAACCATGATCCTTGTCGGGGGGAAAGTTAATGGCGTACAAATGATCCCCCGCACAGGGCCCCCCTGGGGGGCAGGGGGGGCACGTTTTGTGTTTCAAATAGGAACCTCCGAATTTTGTTTCATTTTGGGATTCGCGGAGTCAAAATACATAATAATTATGCTTGACATGGGTGCAACAACATGCGAAATAAAAAAGATATGGCCATGTGTATGCTTGGAAACATGTAAATGTCGTGCATGGAAAAACGGTAACAGGCCCCCAAGAAAATACGAAGAATGGCGTGTTCAGAGGAAAACTTCAGTGCTGTCGGTGGTGTCATTGAAGAGTGGAAAAAGTACCAAAAGAAGAGTGCGGAGGGAATAGGGGGAGGGGGCAGCATGCAACGAACAAAGTGGAAATACATCTGCTGGATTAATGCAGATGGCATGGAGATGAGGGAAACACAAAAACGTATTCAGGGATGCCAGAAAAGTGTAGGAGATGGGAAGGATGGAATGCAAACACTATTACCCTCGAACCTGTGGGGTGCTTGTTTCACGTGAGTCCCCTTGCCTCTCACGTGTGGGGTGCTTGTTTCACGTGAGTCCCCTTGCCTCTCACGTGTGGGGTGCTTGTTTCAAGTGAGTCCCCTTGCCTCTCACGTGTGGGGTGCTTGTTTCAAGTGAGTCCCCTTGCCTCTCACGTGTGGGGTGCTTGTTTCAAGTGAGTCTCCTTGCCTCTCACCTGTGGGGTGCTTGTTTCACGTGAGTCCCCTTGCCTCTCACCTGTGGGGTGCTTGTTTCATGTGAGTCCCCTTGCCTCTCACCTGTGGGGTGCTTGTTTCAAGTGAGTCCCCTTGCCTCTCACCTGTGGGGTGCTTGTTTCACGTGAGTCTCCTTGCCTCTTACCTGTGGGGTGCTTGTTTCACGTGAGTCCCCCTGCCTCTCACCTGTGGGGTGCTTGTTTCACCTGAGTCCCCTTGCCTCTCACCTGTGGGGGTGGGGTGGTGCGTGGGCATACATGCCTTACCCAAGCAAATGCTCGAAATGGTGGCCATGAACGTCGATGCATTTATTTATTCTTGCATAAAATGACTGTTCACAACGCAAAAGTGTGGCGGCATCAATTTGTGTGCAAGCATTTCGTATTCGTTGCATCATGTCGTTGCACGTTGTGGGTACAGTTTGATACACCATTCCTTTAAGAAAACCCCACAAAAAGAAATCTGGCGCAGTAAGGTCTGGTGATCTAACCGGCCAATTGACAGGACCACGTCGTCCGATCCAGCGATTATGGAACTTGCACTTTAATACTTCCCGAGCTATGGCAGCATAATGCGCCGGACAACCATCATGCTGATACCACATGGCCTGTCGCTGTGCAAGGCTTAGATCCTCCAGCAATATCGGTAGTTCGTCCTGCAAGAAATTGCGATACTTTCGTCCATTCAATGTACCGTCAATGAAAAACGGACCAATGAGTTTGTCACCCATGATGCCACACCATACGTTAACTGACCACGGGCGTTGATGTTCAACTTCACGAAACCAGTGTGGGTTGTCGGCACTCCAGTAGTGCATGTTGTGCCGGTTAACCTGGCCATGGTTTGTGAATGTTGCTTCGTTGGAGAACAGAACGTCCCGAAAGAATGCCGGATTTCGATGTATTTGTCCACGTGCCCATTCACAAAACACCATCCGTGCACGGAAATCATCACCATGAAGTTCCTGGTGCAGGGACACATGGTACGGGTGAAACTTGTGCCTCTTGAGTATGTTCCAAACACTGACATGGGACATCCCATTCTGGCGAGCTATGTTACGCATGCTGGAATGGGGATCATACGCCACTGCACCTAATACAGCGATTTCATTATTTTCCCCAGTGACAGTTCTTCGATGCCGTCTTTGTTGCGGACACACGCTTCCTACTCTTGCAAATTGATTGACAACCCTGGCGAAAGTCGACCACGAACGCACTCTGTTCGGATAGCGTCTGGCATATTCGGTGACAGCATTGTCCACATTCCGTCGACATTCACCATACATGAATATCATTTAAATTCTGTCTTCCACAGATACACGCTCCATCGTCCTAGGTATACCTGCACTTTTACCCTGCACTCACTTCAAACACGGGCACGTCAACTAACCTTCTGAAGCACTCACGCCCAATAACCACCTATTTCCCCAAGCAAACACGGGCACAGAGAGCTGACTTCAGCGCAAGGTCAAATGGCCTAGTTTGTACCTTACGTGTGGCGGGCATCTGATAACACAGCTGATCCGACAACGTCGGTGGCGATAACATACTCTTCGCGTGAGTTCTGGAAACACGATTTACATCCCCTACCCCTTCACTTTTCTGGCACAGGCACAGTTCCTTATTTTGTTTCGCACATATCCTTGACATCTGCATTAATCCAGCAGATGTATTTCCACTTTGTCCGTTGCATGCTGCCCCCTCTCCCTATCCCCTCCGCACTCTTCTTTTGGTACTTCTTCCACTCTTCAATGACACCATCGACAGCACACGCCATTCTTCGTATTTTCGTGGGGGCCTGTTACCGTTTTTCCATGTACGACATTTACGTGTTTCCAAACATACACATGGCCATATCTTTTTTATTTCGCATGTTGTTGCACCCATGTCAAGCATAATTATTATTTATTTTGACTCCGCGAATTCCAAAATGAAACAAAATTCGGGGGTTCCTATTTGAAAAACACAACGTGCCCCCCCTGCCCCCCAAGGGGGCCCTGTGCGGGGGCTCATTTGTACGCCATTAACTTTCCCCCCGACAAGGATGATGGTTTGTTTGGACCAAATTTTCCTCACATGCATATCACTCCCGCTATTTTGATATGTCAAGTTAAAATTAACACCCTGTATACATATATATATATATATATATATATCTGTAAAGATAGAGAGAATAAACTTAATAGAGAAGATGGAAATGTAGATGAACTATGAATAGGGATGTTCAAGAAATGGGAGAAACATGAACACAAGGAAATAAGATTCCAGGTCACCCCTGACGTAATATGAGAGGCCCAAACAATGCGCGATTTTGATCTTGACATGATGAAACAAGGAGGGGAAATGGAAGGGCAAGGTCAGAGAGGGGGGAGATGACATGCCCGCAATCTCATGCATATGACAAGGAAGAAACTGACAGACTGCATGGGAACAGTGTAACAAGAGGGCATCCCTTCTTTTTTAATGTTTTAATTGTAAATAGGATTTTTAGTGCGAAGGTTTTATAGTGATAGCTTTAACAAATGATAGAGAACATGGGCCAAGCAAAGATTTTAGAAGTGTTTTCCAAATTTTACTTTTATCAAAGTTGTACAGTTTCCTTTTTCCTGACGAATGACACGATTTGACAAGGCTATGGTACATTCACGGACCTCTTCTTAAATTACTCTCATCTTACTTGTACAATAGAAAGCAAAGGGTTATCATATCTGGTTGCTCTTCGTCATGGCTCCCTGTAGCTTCCGGTGTGCCTCAAGGAAGTTCTCTAGGGCCCCTGTGTTTCACTCTTTTCATGGACGATATTCATGAATATATTTCTCCAGAATGCTCAATTTTATTGTATGCTGATGACTGTAAGTTATTTAGAAACATCGCTTCAGTTGAAGACACTTGTTCCTTGCAAGACAATCTCACACGCATTGAACGCTGGTGCCAAGACTGGAATCTGAAAATAAATCCCGAAAAATCCGTTTTTATGAGGTTTACCCTCAAATCCAATTTTACAGCACCATCCTATAGATTATGCAACAAAATCATCCCGTTCGTACAACAGCACAAAGATCTTGGAGTCATTTTCAACAGCAAACTCACTTTCATCCACCACATAGATTACATAACTTCGAGAGCCATGAAAACCCTTGGGCTAATTTACAGATTTACAGATATCACACATGTTTCTGCCCTCAAAACCTACTTTACATCGTGCGTCGTACCTATTCTTGAATATGGTTCCTGTATTTGGTCAATGGCCTGTGATAGCAATATAAAGAGAACAAACAAAGTGGTAAATTTCTTTATCAGAATAGTCAAACATAGATGCCCAGCCCTTGCAAACTTTTCCAAACAGGAAATTCTATCCACTCTTCAAATTCACGATCCGTCCCTTCGCCGTCAAGTTTCAGATCTAACATTTCTTTTCAAAATCATGAATGGACAACTTTTCACCAACGAACTCTTGCCACATCTTCACATCCGGATCCCACGTACGAACAGCAAATGCAACAACTTCTTTTACACAAAAGCCTCAAGGCTATCCCTAGAACAAAGGTCATTTCTCTATAGGCTACAAACAAGGTACAATACACTAGTTGATCCTCCAGGCTTCCATCTATCTAAGCAGGATTTCAGAAATGCGTGCATCAAGCAGCTGAAGAGAAATTAATATTTGTTATACCCTTGTTATTGTTTTATTATTATTGTTTAATTTTTATTATTTTTTTGAATTATTCTTGTTACATATGTGTGCGTGCTTCTCATTTGTTAATTTCTATTTTTCTCGCTGTTGATATCCTGATATAAAATGGATTTTCTCTGTATTCAGGATTTCTCAAATAAATAAATAAATAAATATTTCAGATAGCCAAGAAACGAGCCTGAAGAAGGGAAGAGTTGTTCCCGAAATGTCGTTGCACAAAATAGATACTCATTTCACGTTAAGTAACAAAGTTTTGTATTTTTAATTTATTGAAAATACGAATTAATATTGTCAGGTAAAGGATTTAAAAGCAACAAACTTGTAAGAAATTAACAGGGAAAATTTTTTATCCAAACAAGAACAACAATTAGATAGGTGGAAGGAACATTTTTGAAAAATTCTAAATAAGCAGGATATATATTAGAAGAGTAAGAAGAAGAAATTGCAAGGGAAGATATTTCTGACCCAAGGATACACCCATTATCAGGTTTAGAAGTTAAAACAGTTCTCAAACAGCTAAGAAAATGGCAAAGCACTGGGAATAGATAGTATTACTCCTGGAATCCTCAAAGCAGATATTGAAACCACCATTGACATGCTACATCCATTGATAGAGAAAATATGGGAAGATGAAAAAGTCCAAACAGAATGGAAAGAACGGTTAATTGTTAAAACACCATAGAAAGGAAACACCACTAATTGTAATAATTGGAGAGGAATAACACTCTTAAAGTGTACCAAGCAAGGTGCTTTGGAGGAAAATTTTAAATAGAATCAAGAAAATAGTGGAGACGCGTCTCCACAAAGAACAGGCTGGCTTTTGACAACATAGTTGTAGACCTTATTAATACTGTAAAGAATTATCCTTCAACAGAACACAGAATGGCAGACTACCCTTTACCTGACATTTGTTGGTTTTGAAAAGGCATTTGACTTATTAAAGTGAAAGTTTATGTGGAGATCTCTAGAACATGATGGTATCCTGAGGAAGATTCTGAAACTTACAAAAGATATTCTCTATGTGATCAAAAGTATCTGAACACACCACAAAACGTGTGTTTATCATAGAGTGCAACACAATACTGCCATCTACAGTGACACACAGTCAGCAATCGCAGTAGTTTAGACAGCCTGAGACAGCAGAATGGGATGGTCTGAGGAACTCGCTGACTATCAAGGTGGTCAGGTAGTTGGGAGCCACTTGTGTAAGAAGTCTGTACACGAGATTTCCACCCTCCTAAGCATCCCTAGGTCCACCGTTTCTGGTGTTATAGTGCAGTGGAAACATGAGCAGGCCAACCTCCCATGTTGACCTTCTGAGACCGTCAAGTGTTGAAGAGGGTTATACAGCTTAATCATCAATCATCCATCGCCACCATCACACAGAAATTCTGAACTGCATCAGGAACTACTCCAAGCACCATGACTGTACAGCACGAGGTGCAGCAATTTGGTTTCCATGGCCAAACATCTGCCTATAAGCCAAACATAGTTCCGCATGATGCAAGAAGCATCAAAACTGGACCATAGAACTGTGGAGTGATGAATCAAGGTACACAATGTGTCGATCCGATGGAAGGGTGTGGGTGTGGTGAATGACATCTAGAGTCTTTATGTGGTCATGTTTCTCCTGGAGGGGGCTTTCCCCCTTGTTGCTTTACATGGCAATGTCACGGCACAAGCTTATGTTGACATTTTAACTGCTTTCAGGCTGCCTACCATCCAAGACCAGCTCGAGGATGACCATCGTGTCTTTCATCATGACCGAGCACCCGTCCATACTGCAGGGCTTGTGGGGAATGGTTTGATGACAACAATGTCCCACTAATGGAGGCCTGTGCAGAGTCCTGATTTCAATCCCATAGAACATCCTGACTTTGACTTCATGCTAGACCACACTGACGCATATCAACACCTCTCCTTATTTTGGTGCTCCACGCCATTCTCCAGGACACCTTCCACCACCTGATTGAAAGTATGCCTGCGAGAGTGAAGCCTGTCATCAAGATAAGGGTGGGCCAACACCATATTGACTGCCAGTTTTCCTGGTGGAGGGGAGTCCAAACATGTACTTCATTTTCAGGTGGGTGTTCGGATACTTCTGATCACATAGAGTATATGATGGCTTCAAATGTCGCATTACACATGAAAGCAAACTTATTGAACTCTGGAGTATGACCAGGTTGCATTCTTTCACCAACCATATTTTTACTGGTTTTGGATAGAGTGATGAGAAGGGTGACAGAAGGAAGAAAAAAAAAGAGGTATCCAATGGGGTATAGTTGATAGATTAGAGGGCTTGGAATTTGCTGATGACATTAGCCTCCTAGCCCAAAAATTCAAAGACATGGATGAGAAACTAAAACAACTTGTAGAGGAAGCAAGAAGAGCTGGATTACACTTCAATGTAAATAAAACAAAGGACATGAGGGTAAATATCAAAAATAAAGAAGGGTTAAACTTTACAACGTTAAGGTAGAACAGGTAGACTCATTTGTATACCTGGGAAGGCACAAAGAATGGTAGATAAAGATGTCCAAGGTCAAATTAAAAAACCAAATGGGAGCCTTTTTACAACTATACTTCACATGAAAAAAAAATATCTCCAGAAATACAGAAATCCTCATTTTCAATACAAATGTTAAGTCAGTCCTGCTTTATTCTTGCGAGACATGGAGAGTGACCCAACAGATTATACATAGGCTGCAAATAATGCCTACAGCGGATAATAAATGTAAAATAGCCTCATATAATAATGAATGAAGACCTATGCGATAACCAACCAACAACCAATGGATATCCAAATAAAAGAAGGAAATGGATTGGACATTTTGGACTCTTTGGAAACCTGGATCCATAGAAAAATCTGCATTAGATTGCAATCCTCAAAAATCAAGAGACGTGGCTGACCTGGGAAGACTTGGGAAAAGTCAATTGAAAAAGAAGCATTGGAAATGGGAAAAACATGGAATGAAACCAAGAAGATGGATGTCAACAGGACCAGATGAAGTAGTTTCACAGATGCCCTATGCTCCAAAAGGAACAACAGGAATTAAGTCAAGTAGGTCACCCTGATATAAAGGGCAAAAAAAAAAGAATCACTTCAGTTTCAAAATTTTATCCTTTGGTCATATCTCTATGCAGTAATAGTCAATAAATTGTGCCACCTCTGCTGCTGTTGCTTGCATACTGATTGGTGGGAGGGTTTTATCAGTCTCTACAAGAGTATTTTCCAATTTTGGAATGTTGATTCAACTAGTGCCCAAAATCAGGGGATATAGGTTACTTTGGCACCCCCCCCCCTACACACACAAAGAAATCTTGAAACAAATAATTGCATTAAATTACTCCCAATACATGCAATATATTCATATTAAGCACAAATATGCATTTGTATTAGAGATGGACTGATATGAAATTTTGGCCAATACCAATGATCAGTGGCGTTCATGGCCTCAAATTTGGCCAGGGCTTATTTTTTAAAGAATTTAAAATATAATGAAAATTTACATGAATTACAAAAAATAGGTATTTTTTTCTTCTAGACTACAAAACTGAACTTACTTTTTTGAAAGAATTTAAAATGTAATGACAAATTACATGAATTACAAAAAAACAGGTACCTTCTTTTAAACTACAAAACTGGACTTATTTTTTTAAAGAATTTAAAACATAATGACAATTCACATGATTACAAAAGAAACAGGTATTGTTGTGAAACTTACCTTTCTACGAACGTTGACTCCTGTTCTTCTGCTCAGCAATTTTTTTTTATTACTTTTTCGTTGAAGCCCTCTATGTTTGAAATGTATTCTATCACTATTGTAAGCAAGTGCCAAGGCATTTCGTCTGTCTTGTCCCATTGCATTTCTTAAGCAGGTTTTAATATGCTTCAATGTGCTGAAACATCGTTCAGATTCAGCTGTTGCACTGGAGTTATTGAAACTATGTTTGTCATTTTTACTGTTTCTGAAAAGGTATCCTCTAAATAATTTTAAATAAAAAATGAATGCAATCTACTGATAGAGTTTATGTTTTTCAACTCTTCACTACAATAAAGTTTTCCCTCTTCTATGAAGGGATAATAAATCTGGGAAGATGCCTCTGTTTCAAGATTGTTCTCTTTCATTATGTCCTCGTAGAGCAAGTTCATGTCGACCACAGAATTTTAAGCAATCGATAATTCTATTTAATATATGCCTATTATTCCAGACAAATTCATTGTGTCTTGTAATTGACAGCCTATGTCCTTCATCAATTTGTGTTCGAACATCATCCCTGACAAACTCACTCAAACATAGCGAATGAAAGCCACCAAAACACTACAGAACAACACGTGAGATCGGACGCGACGCAACGGAGCTAGCCCCGAATCAGCACTCAAATCCATTGCACTATCCCCTCCTCTCTCTGCTAGCATGTGACCTTCACTGTAGCGTAGGTGGGTGTAGGCCACGCCTTCCTTTGCGACATGCCCCGGAAAACTATAATTGACATCAATGCCGCTAGGAGCGCTGTCATATCCATTGCAACAGACGATGAATTTACGTGGGTAAAAATCGCCTTTTAAAAGACTGTGCGATAGTTATGCATTATTGTGATTGATAATTACGTGAATACATCCGTTTTTCTTTAGGGGCTAAGCCCCAAGGGAGGGTTATATGTCAAAACATCGACGCAAAAACATCGACAACAAAAACATCCCCTACATTTCATCGACAGTAAAAACATCGACGAAAAAAACATTGACACCAAAAACATCGACAGCAAAAACATTGACGGCAAAAACATAGACGGCAAAAACATCGATGGCAAAAACATCGATGCTAAAAACATCGATGGCAAAAACATCGATGCTAAAAACATCGATGGCAAAAACATAGACACCAAAAACATCGCTATTTTTTGTCATTAAGCTGTTAATTTATAATGTAGTCATGTTTTATTATTATTGGAGGGAGGTGGAAAGTAGGGGGAGCAGAGTAGAATGACGGGGGTGAGGAACAGGGTGGAAAGTAGAGCGGTGCTAAAACTTCAACTCGCCCAGGTGAAATTTATATCTTGATTCGCTTCATGAATAGGATTTAGTGTTATGATAATATCATCATGAAGCTACAGCTCTTCTTTGTTTCGACCAAACATGCCTACATTGGTCAATCTTGTTTTTAGATTTCTTATCAGCCATGGTTGTTGTGCAAGAGCGGTATTTTCATTGATTCGATAATTTCGGGCTGAACGCGCACCTTCTGACATCAAAACAATATTATTATTAGCACCCGATTCTTGCCCCAAATCTCAAACAATGGAATCGTAAACAATGCGAAGTGTCATGTTTCCTTCTGCTTTCTAGCAAGCTGCTTTTAACTTCATAGACAGGATAGTTGTATGGTCGTTATATTGTGGATGTGGAAGAAATGTTCCTTTATGACTATGGCACGAACCGACTGAGGGCCCCTTTGCTTTACCTCCCCCGCCCACCTTCACACAGCAGACCGCTTGTGACAGCCACTGGACAGAAGCCTTCAAAACATCGTCTCTCACAAACATCAGGGTTTATCTGTAACTGATATCAATTCTACCAGTCACACCAGAAGGGTTTCTAGAATTTTTGTCACAAATGTAGATTGTGCATGAAGGGTTTTTAACAAACAACGTGTTTTATTTTTTAAAATACACAGCCTTATATGAACTTAAGAAAATAAGGAGAATAATTTAGCTGGAATTTTTTGCTAGTAGTTTGTGTTAGACATAAATATACAGGTTGTCGCCATACACATAGGCGGATCTAGAACTTGTTTCTGAAATGATGTCCTCCTGCATCCGCATATTTATAAGAAATTTTCACTAACATGTATCAGTTCCTCTTTCGAAAGTGCTTCAATTTATTTCTTCATATTTTCTTTCAATTCTTCTGATATATGGCTTCCGGTATAAAAGCTTGGTAGAGTACAACACACATGTTTTTGCCGTTGCGTAGATACCAATTTTCGTTTAGTCTCCCTCTCTCTTAGCATCACGTGTTCTACGTTGCTCGCCAACCTTCGCTATTGTTGCCATATTGTCATTCCATTCCTGGACACACTCGCGCAAACATCATTGAAAACAATTGAATAGCGCTCCAGCTTGCGGTTCACACCGTTCGACAGGGACGGTAATGTGGCAATATAGCAAGGCATAGTGGTTGCTTCTTTTATGCAGTGCATGTTCATTGGCTAGCTAGTAACTAGTGTTGCCAACTGTAATAATGAAACACTATTTCTGTCACGGAAGGGGAAAGGCAGGTAAAGTGACGGTGAGTTTTGTTGGATTGGAAGCACCATATTTTTATTTTATACTAGGTATTTGACCGGTTTGGCGTTGTGTGCGAGTGCTTCTGAACTGTAGACAATTTACCCAACCCATAGCTGTGTTCAATGTTATCTACTGCTTATAACTACTGCTAGGATTTATAGGTAAATACATACTTTAAGTTTGACGAAATATCGCTGAAATTTTGTGATATCTTTGCGAATAGTAATGTTTGTAGTGATTTAAGGTACATTTTATTGTCAATATTTTTCCATATTTCTAACTTTAATAAATACTTACTTACTTTTACATATTTAAGAAAAATATACTTAATTTTACATATATCAACAGGTTTAATTCACAAATTGTTCATATTTCATAATTTTGGAATTGTTTAAAATAAATAAATTATGTAGCTCCAACAGCACTTCAACTCTTGGCTCCGGCACGTGTTCTTGTAGAAATTGCATAGAGGAAGCTGTCATTTTTGCTGTTTAATGCGATGCATATTGTTTTCTGTGTTAAAATTGCCATGCTTTGATGGGTGACCAAGTTCATAGCAGGGCCAGCGGAAGGGGAGGGCGAACCGTGCCACCGCCCAGAGGGGCAAATTTTCAGGGCGTCAAAATTTGAAGAGAAGGAAAAAATAAGCCTATTGAAAACTGTGGTTGAGCTAGATATTCTTTTGCACTTAATAGTATTGAAATAGCATAAGAAGTCTCATTATTTATTTTATATTTTGATGTTTTACTTAGGAATATATTGTTTTTCAATTTCCTGTTGCTGCGTAATGACCGGGGGGGGGGGGGGGTCGAAATGGAGTGTCATCTGCCGCCACCAACCAGGGAGGGAGGCAAAATGACTTGCGCCGACCCTGCTTCATAGCAAAAGAAAAAGCCGCGTAGCTTATCGTCTAGTGGCAGTATATGTACTTGTTATTGTTGTGGAAGCTGGCATCATTTGTAAATGTACAACAAAGGCAACCGACTGTTGCCGATCACCGAGAGGAAATAATAATACTGCTTGAGGAGGAGTGTTGTGGTCCAATTGTCGTGGTTTAAAACGTTGGCATGTTATTATCTGCCATTGCAGTTCCGTACCAGTGTATACGGGGCCTCCCCGATGGCGCAGTGGTTGCGTCGTCGCCTTGTAATCCAGGGGTCCCGGGTTTGATATCCGGTGGAGGCACATAGTGGTTCGGATTCCACTTTAAACTGTAGGTCCAGTCCCGATTAGCCTTACTGTGCATAAAGTGGACTTAAAACACCAAATCAACCAACCAGTGTATACGGGTTTTGGGAGTGAACAGGTAGAACGCCACGAGTGCATTAATGCAATGAAAAATATTTTTTTTTTTGTTTGAAATCACTCAAATAAGGAATCGTATGAAAAAGTCTTCTTTGCAGCATTTTTGGTAATTTTACGTATGTGTTAGTTCATATTTTTGAATTTTTAGTCCATATGTATGTAGCTACATACAAAGCCACTTGTTAGTACATATTAATCCTACCTGGTATAATGCATGACGTTTAAAACTCAACGTTAGATAGGTCTGAATTCTCTAATTTTCTTCTTGTACGTAACAGCTGTGCATCGGCGCACTGCAGCGATTTTTCAATCTGCTCCATTAGCAACACTGCTTCTTGAGTTGTGTCGCGCATCGCACGGCAGAAATACAGGGGTTGGACAAAATAATATGAACACCCGATTAAATGAGCACCATTTCGGAGTTGTATGCTGACTGCACTGGCACGCGTCTTTTGTTTTCTCCATGTCCTATGATCCCTCTGCTAGAGGTATGAGCTACCAGTAAGCTTGGGAACGGCTTCGTGTTGTGTTGCACTACCATTATGTCTGACCTTACAGACTTCCAACGAGGGCAAATTGTTGTTTCCTGATTAGTTGGTGCATCCGTAACAACGGTCGCAAAGTTAGTAGAGGTATCGCGAGCTACTGTATGTACCGTCATGACAGCATACAAAGTGCAGGGGGAAATGACGTCTGTGAAACAGAATAGTGTCAGAATGACGAAACTGACAGGGAGAGACAGAAGGGTATTAAGGAGCATTGTTGTCTCTCAGAGGAAGAGCACCGCAACCAAAGTGACTGCTGAGCTGGATATGCGTGTCGAGAATGCAATGTCAATGAAAACAGTGCGCCGAGAACTGCACAAACAGAATATCCATGGCAGAGCCGCTAATGCCAAACCTCTTGTAACGCAGGACAATGCCAAACGGAGACGTCAGTGGTGTCAGGAGAACAAAACCTGGACTATCGACCAATGGAAATGTCATGTGGTTCGACGAATCAACCTTCACACTATTCCCACCAGTGGACATGTTTACGTATGGTGAGCATCGGCCGAAGCATACAATCCAGACTGTCTGGTGCCAACAGTGAAGCATGGCGGCTGTAGTGTAATGGTGTGGGTGGTCATTTCATGGCATTCACTGGGTCCTATTTTCACACTGGAAGAAAGGCTAACTGCCAAGGTGTATAAAGGCATTTTAGGTGACCATGTCCATCCAATGGCGCAGGAATTGTTCCCAGCAAAGGATACCATCTTCCAGGATGATAATACCCACATTCACTCCGCTGGCACTGTTCAAGATTGGTTTGATGAGCACAATGACGGACTTACTTCCCTGGCCTGCACAATCGCCTGATTTGAATATTATCGAGCCATTGTGGTCATTATTGGAAACAAGAGTACAGGCCCATTTCCCTCCGCCAGTCAATCTCAAGGAATTGGAGCAGTTTCTTGTTTAGGAATGGTATAGAATGTCACTGACTACCATCCAGGATTTGTATGCATTCATTCCCAGGAGGATTGAGGCTGTTCTCCAAGCCAAAGGTAGTCCCACACCATATTAGGTGTGTGTTCATATTATTTTGTCCAACCCCTGTATCTGTGATGGACTCTAGCTCGCCACGATGACGTTAGAAATATGTCTGTTTCTTGTGCAAGGCGTCGGAGAGATTTCTGAGGAGCATGTTTCAATCGTGTTCCAACGTTGTCTATTTTATCCTCAGTAAGCACATGCCGTTTTACCTTAACAAGAGCAGACCCTATTTTCCTAAATTTGTTCACAAGTAACACTGTCTCTGTGTGAAAGAGGAACATTTGGTAATTCTGCTGCAATACGCATTCTAACTTCCCTACAAGAATTCGTAATGACGTAAGAGTCTTATATAACAATTCGTTGTTTAAAATTGTACAGATAGCGTGGCATTATTAGATTGCAGAAAGAACTGGTAATACATAAGCTAAAACAAAACAATCTAAAACACTTGTTAACAATTTAACACTTCACAAACACATGCAAACTGGACAACAGCTGCCTGGATACTGAAGCACGGACGTGTCCAATGTCAAGGTCAGCATACAGTTGTGGGTTTAAGTGCCGGCAGATGTGCTCTTACTTTCCGACGCACTAGCCACCGCCCAACGGCCACCTCGGCCGTGAAAGGCAGTGTATACATATATCCTTATCCCTAAAAATTCCGAGAGAGAGAAATACGACGTTATGAAAGCAAGGAGTTAACAAACTATGAATTAGAAATATTAAAATTGAGTTCCACACCCAGGTAGTCTGGCAATAAGACTGTTGCCTTGTAACCAAGTGTACCCGTTTTCGATCCCTGGTGGGGGTACATTTCATTAAGTGGCTCAAATTCCACTATAAAATACTGCAATTTGTGCAAAAGTCAGCACGCTTGGGCAAGTTAATGGTCTTCAGAGTCTTAGGAGTATGCCTACATTCTCCAAGCGTGCTGATTTTTGCACTGTATTGCAGTATTTAGTTGGTTGGATTTATATTAACCTCATTTCTGAGGTCAGAAAATAATTTGTGCACTGTCATAGTAGGCCATTTCAATTCCAGCATGTGAAAGCAGAAGAGCTACATGTGAAGAGAATATTAAAATTATGATTTATTAATTTCTAAATTAAAGGAAAGCTTTACTAAGGACATTAAGTGATGTGTTAATTGGATTTGGCCGTTTCAATTCAGAAAGTTCCGAATTTATGAACTACGGAAAGCTACAATCCTATGCCGCTCACTACTGTGATATGGAAGGGAATTAGCAATAAGAACCCTTCATTAACTGCTTGCAATGGTTGAAACGTTCAAAATTGCCCTTAACGAACTTTATAAGCTTTGTGTTATTCATTAACAGTTAAATGCAGTGGAGGCGATTGGGTTACAAAACTTTGAGGGGGGGGGGGCAAACAATTTACTTTCTCTTCATACATACGGTTTAGCATAATGCGGGGGCAAAAGCGGCAAAAAGTGTGTAAAAATAGGTAACATTTTTTAGAGTATTGCATTTCTAAGTAAAGGATTAGGGGAGACAGTCGGCCATCCTTGCCTCCCCTGAGCACGCCTATGAAAATGAATCTTAAAGGTTCGTTAGGTGTTGAACGTTCACCTACTTATAAAAAAATATTTTCGCACCTGTTACACCTATTCCTAAAAATAGTGATTCAATTTTTGTAGCAAATTTGGTGAGTTATGATTGGCCAAATGGAAGTTTTTTTAATGGAAAATATTGAGTGAGAAAACTTCTAGTTTTTTCTATTTTTGGTCGAAATGCATCTAACCTACTATAAAAATCTTGGGGAGAAGGGAGCCAGATATGTTTTGTGGGGCCTCAGTCCCCTAGCCTGCCTGGAACGCCGTCCCTGATGATGTGGACATAAGGGAAAAATAGTGAATATTCTCAGGGAAAGTGACTCACTAGATGGACAGTTTGATTCAGATGGTCATTGATACCCATCACTGTAGCATTTGTAAGAGTGCAGTGAAAAATTTAAAAATACTTTCAATCACCAGTTACTTTATTTGCAAAAGAAACTAATTTTTCCAATTGTCTCTGCAATAAATGCAGTGTTACCCTGTAATCAATGGGTACCGGGTCCGATACCTAGTAAAAGCACATGGTGGTTCAGATCCTATTTTAAACTGTGGGTCCAGCCTTAACTTCTCTGTGCATAAAGAGGACTTAAAACGATTATTATTAATATTTTATGTGTGCACATGTAACATTGAAATTTTCGGTATTTGGAATAGTATTTATTTTGTCCTGTATATTTATTTTTTGAAACTGAAATATGCAATTCATAGTTTTATACAATATCAATTGTTTGCAAATATATTTATAACAAAAAACAATATATATATTTAATCGTAATAATTGAGGATTTGGTGTGTTAGACCTTTAATTTAACATATATCAAGAGCCCGGTCTCAAGCACCGTGAGCGATCAACAAGATAATTTTTCTCGTGTGACCCATGAAGGGTTAATCGGAACTGAACCTATAGTTTAAAGAATCCATACCACTGTGCCACTTTCCTCCACCGGGGATCGAACCTTGGATGCCTTGATTCAAATACAACAGCGGTACTGATGCACAGTGAAGGTGCTTTGTCGTGCGACACACGGGGAAAATGTCTGGAGAGGAAGGGGGCAAGACAATATTGCAAGGGGGCAGTTATATTACTTGCACACGGTGTATACCAGTGCATGAACCGAAAGAAAGTCACTTCGGAAAAGTCAAGTTGTAAATTGGTCCTTTCGGTCTCCTGCATCTAATAAACAAGAAATAACAATAGTCGGTGATCTTTTCATCTTTCACACGGAGGAGCCTTCCTTTCCCTTTGCCCCGACCACAAACGCTGCCAGCGAGAAGTGATAAATAGTTACCAGAAACTAAACAATCACGTTCACTGCGCAATCTCATTGTTTGTAATTTTATCAATAATAATAATAACGTCTTTATTGAGAGGGCGTGTTTCGGCCTCGCGGAACAATGACCAGTAAACATTGGTAGCACTATAAGTTGGCAACTTGAGTTGGCTCATTACACATTGTTCGTTTCACTGAAACACTTTATAATTTAGGGTAGCCCATCTCAAAATATTCGGGATTAGATATGAATTTATTAGTGTGGAAAACTTTGTCAAAAAATGATTTTCCCGTCGATGTTTTTGGTGTCGATGTTTTTGCCGTTGATGTTTTTGCCATTGATGTTTTTACCGTCGATGTTTTTGCCGTCGATGTTTTTGCCGTCGATGTTTTTTGCCATCGATGTTTTTGGTGTCGATGTTTTTGGCATCGATGTTTTGTACTGTCGATATTTTGTTGGCGATGACTTGACGCTACACCCCAAGGGACGAGATGCCACTGCCAATGATGTATTGATATAAGATTTACAATATTCTACCAATCCAATATAAATTACAAATGGTTCATTGACCTCCTTAATAAATGTATGTATAAACCATGCTTATGCAATGCAAAAGAAGCTGCATATTTAGACCTTTACTTTAAAAAAGTACAGAATGCAGATTTTATTATTTATATCCATAAAAACTAACACAATGGCCAGATAGTTCGATAATTGTACCAATAAGGCAATACACTGATAAGCCTATATCAGCTGATACCGATAGATTACTGATTAATCTGTCATCCCTAATTTACATGCACTACAAAACTTCACCAGAGTAATCCAAATCAGGTGAAGTGAATTAATCTGTGAAAACACAAAACATTTTTAAAGGCAAAAAAACATGCAAATGTCCAAAAATTCATCTCCTAGTTATCACATATTGGAGTTGAACAATAATACACACAGTAGAGAAGAAGATAATTTCTACCTTGCATTTTTTATTTATTTTTCTTGCTGATAATTTTGATTTATCATTTAAAAATTTGCTTTGAAGAACAAACAGTTAAGCAATTTACAACAAAATGCAAACATTCAACCAAATATATCTTCCTGGAACAGAATAACTGAAAAAATCTATGAACATAAGCTAATTACAGCAGAATGAAAATAAAACTATCATATCTACACTCCAAATAACATGCATACAAAGGCAGGTCTTTGGAAATTCTAATAAGAAAGTATGACAATACATATATGCAGGGCTTCAAATGGACCAGAGCAGACCAGAATGATATTTCAGTTCATGAATATCTGAAACTTTCCCATTCCATCTAGTCAGAAGTGGCAATGTACCATTCTAGTTGTTTATTTACTTTTAGATATGTAACTACATATTCCTTTTCAGTGTGAAATAAATTGTTAATACTATTTAATAGTACATATTGCAGCATTCATTTAAGCTTAACCTCTGCATGACGATGAATTGTTTCTGCGAAATAGCACAGTATAGTGACACCTATACTGCCTTTATCTTTTGCATCTTCTGGTTCCCTTTTATACCATGCCTTGTGAATTTGATTGTTCTTACACTCTTTTAATGATCATTCTTTCATCTACTTTGTTTTCCCTGATCAACCTAATGGTATGAAGTGGGCTGGATAACTTGTGGCATGCTTTTTACATATCTGATACTAAAGAACATTTTAAAGAACAATGCATGCTACAAAGTTAAAAGGGCAAGCAAAAAATTACTTGACTCCATTTTCATATGAAACTGATGAATAGGTGTCACATGTCAGATTACAAACCTCTCTCTGCTTAGTTGCCAATGCTTTCTTAACAGCTGAATTTCTGACTTGACTGTCAATTTCAAAGACAGCAAAGCAATACAAAATGATCACAATACCAAAAAAGTCGGCAAAAATAGATATTTTGACTTTTCGGTAAGGAGATAAAACATGAACACTTTTCTAAACAACTAAATGGGGCATGAGATTGAAAGTGAATTTTTCCTCTAAATCGATTATTTGATCTTGTTTCCAGGCCTCAAAATGGAATTTTTTAACTCTTATTTTGTACATATTTTTAAGAATTGTTGTAGCAATATTATTTTCGTCGGACAATAACGTTGTGCTAGATAGACTCATAACTTCCCAGTAATAAACAGGAAAAGAACATATATTTGATTTAAAGTAAAATATAGTATTTTTATTTTTGACTTGAAAATACGAAACTTATCTTGAGTTATCATAGCTTGCGTCACTATTTGTCAAAATTAGCTTATTTGTGAATGTGTGCTCCGCTGTTAATGACGTCAGCTGGCAACCCTGAATCAAACGTGGTCACATGTGCCTGCACTGGGAAATGGGAGGTCTCCGTTTTTGCTATCAGCTGATGCTTAATACATATAGTAGTAGTGCAGTGTAACAGTGATTTATTCAAATGCACCGAACAACCCATAAAACCCCCCAAACTTTCATTAACACCCTCCCTAAAATGTTTGCCAAAGGCTCGCACTGTGTAGCCTACAAGTAAATATTACCCAGAAGCAAAATTAGTGCATAAGTTCTAATTATAATTACATTAAAGCATTTGATTAACAATAGCTTTGTTGGTTAAAGTAATTGTATTAATTTTGAACACCTTCATTGACAATTGATGAAAATTAGTAAAAAGAGAACATGTTTAAATATCAAGTCAAAATGCAGGAGCGCACGTGGGGGTGAAATTTACACGGGCAATGTTTCTATGGACCTGTAAGGGGAACTAACGACACTAGTGTTGATGTGTCGCAGTTCTGCAGCAAAGTATTATTTCAAGGATATGAAAACTGTTGGCGAATAGAAGATAAATTTCTTAAAAAAATTTTAGTTGACTTTAAAAAATGGGGTGTTTGTAGTTCCTTTTTCTTCTACTCTATGCACTTGTAAAAGCAGATTATCAGTTTTGAAGAAAGTAGTGACAGAAATTAAAAGCGATAAGCTGAAGAACTTCACCGGGAAAATATGTCTAACGATCTCACATTCACCACCAAAGTACAATTAAAGGAGAAAGAAAGATATCGAAACTAACGAATAAATATTATTTAATGCCTTAAAAGACATTAATTTATCTTTAAAGTGATTTGATAGGAAGTCTGTTTTCCTGGCTTTAAACATTTATTGTGCACAAATACATTACAACGATACTTTTCAAAATTATTATTATCATCATCCATATTACCATTATTTTTATTATTATTTAACGTATTTCTGGGATTGTATTTCAGTCTTCCAAGTGCACTGTGTGTATTGTTTAGTTTCACTGCGGTCCTATGTGTGTATTGAAATAGGTCAAAATTATACTTTTTATATAAAAATCAAAATAATCAATCTCATGTGAATTCTGTGTACCCAAAATGTCAATTTTACCTTAAACATGCTAATCTTACACATTTGTATTTATTTAGGGGCCAAATAGCAAGCTCCTGATTTTTGCCGATTTTTTTGGCAATCTGGATCACTGTGCAATAGTTTGAGCGACAACCTTACACCACCACCACTGGGGAAGCCTGCGAAACAATAGGTTTCATTTTAAGGCAAGACGGTTGTGGATGCTGATTTTTTTTTACACTGAAATGTGAGGAGAGTTAACAATGAAAAGAAATACTTCTGCATTAGCGGTAATATACATGGCAAGAAGTGTTATGAAACAAAGGCATGCCATTTATCTGCTTCAGTTCTTTCCTAGTGGTTGTGAATAGCAGAGTGCAGATACACAGTTGAGTCACATTATAATGACCACCTCCTTTATTTGACATTGGCAGCATGTACCAAATATAAGGTGCACAATAGGCCATCTGCATACATATCACTCATTGCTATCCGAGTTGCAAAAGGATATGATTATCAGCTTTTGGTAAAAGGGTGGCAGTATTTCTGAAACAGCGCAGTTTGTGAACTGTTTTTGTGTTCCTGTGGCGAGTGTATTGTGACTGGACAAATTTAGTGTTGTTAGTGGAGCGTTGCAAGCAGATCGTGAAAAATAATTATTATAATGCCATGAAGGTCAAACATATATGAAATTAGTCAAGATTTACTTTATACTTACAGCATTTACGTATTTTTGAAATTTTAAATCAGGGAATGCCGGGCGTATGGGCGTACTATAACGCTACGCCACTGGTGGTATCTCTGATTTTTAGGAACTCTCTCACAAACTTCTCAAGAGTTTGAAGCATACACCCTTTCATTTTGGTGGTTAAAATTTTTAAAATTTTATTCTGTGGTGAGCAATTTCTTATCAGTGAAGAGAATCCTGCAATGCCCATTGGCAACGTAACACTGCAGGAGCCGTCTAGTTTTCAGTTCCCTCTGCTTCTTCACTTTTCAGTTTCCTCTACTTCTTCACTTGCGCCATCAGGAAATTGCTAGTTCTCCACCGGTAAGCTCCAATTCCAAGGTCTTCCTTAAGTAACCTTAACATTGATTGTTGTGAAATGTTCAGCTCCTGTGCCATCATCACTTGCTCCTGGATGGGATTTTGGCAGATGCGAGCCACCACTGCTTTAACAGCTGCCGCTGTTCATACGGTGTGAAGTTGACCAACTCTTGGGAGATCTTTCATGCTACCATCCTTAGTGAATCTCTGGATTGTCTGATACACAAACCTTTTGCTGATCTTCAGGGTTTTTTAGGGCATGGAAAATCTGTGGGTGACTTCCCAACCATATGCAGAGCAATTATTGCTACTCTGTTTTCATATTTACCCTGCTCCTTGGTAAGCACACGAAGATACATGCTTGCTCTTTCACAGCTGAACACACAACAGCCAGAGAAGAACTTCAGCACAAGTATGGTTCATGAGCCTGACTACTGGATGTACAGTCCAAGCCGAAAGTTTGTAATAGTATTTAAGGCCAGACTAGGTATATCTTTAAAAGAAATGGTGATGATAATGAACCTAATTCATACAGAAAAATTTAGTTACCGAGAGCATTCCACACGTATTTTTTCTCCCGTATTATTAATGAAAGTATAACGATAACAGGATGTGGCAGACTGTCTAGAATGTTCGTTAATATCTTCGTGACCACTGTACCAAATATCATAGCAATTATCACATTCATAGAAATGCTTCATGTAAAAGAATCAGACATTGCAGTGAAAACTCCATTTACAAGCAGACATGTGCCTCTAGCGGT
This sequence comes from Lepisma saccharinum, assembly GCF_977018435.1. Lineage (NCBI taxonomy): Eukaryota > Metazoa > Arthropoda > Insecta > Zygentoma > Lepismatidae > Lepisma > Lepisma saccharinum. Next base: position 15,409,347 of record NC_139230.1, on the reverse strand, counting down.
ATAATATTCGAGTGGAATCAGCCAGAGCACCCAGAACAGTGCCATTTTCCACACTACGTTATTCAAAGTGCTGTACTTTCGTCCTATGGATCAACCTTCCACAAACCCTCCAGCAGCTGTGGGATGCACTGCAAGCAGCATCGCTCCAGATACCAGAGACAACCTACCAGCACTTTCTTTAGTCACTGCCAGCCTGTCTAGTTGCTGTCCATGCTGCACATGGCAGTTACTATGGATATTAGCTGGTGGTCATAATAATGTGACACAACTGTGTATGATCACTGGTGATAGCAAGGGCTTCAACGAACCCTTCCCCTAGCAGCTCGATGAGCTGACAAGCACTGAAAACAAAATCACAGTGTAAGAGGAGGAGGTTAGAAACTCAGCTAGACAGAGGGAGGTTGCGACAAAACATTCATTGATAATTAATGACTTTAAAACATACACCTGGAACTAGAGACCCTGCACGACCAATGCAGGTTTAATCCATGAGGCTGCATACTTTTCTGCAGAGAAATCTTCAATGGCTGGACACGAATCATTTTAAAGTTGTGTTTGTTACATAATTAAAAAATGGTATACTACATGGTTTCAATTAAATTTTCTTCGAGGGGGATAAACCATGCCTGGCAGGGATAAAGAGAATTTTCTTTTGTGAGGGGGGGGTATTCCTGCAATCCCTCCCCTGTAATTTGCACACTACCAACAAATCACTTAAACGTTTTGACAAGAATGGATTTCCATGATTTTTTCCTTAATGAAAACTTATTTGTCTTTGCATCTATAATGTTCAGTAAAGAGTCACAGTTGAAGCATACCTCAAAAACATGTTTCCCAATTTACTTCTTTGGAATTCTGCTAAACATAGGTTAGAACAATTAATGAAGTTCTTAAAGAAAACACATTCTTAGAACACACATTACCAACTCCAAAAAATCAAAGGAAATTGAGAGGGGCTGCAACTTCAATGGAAACAACTTTCCTTAAAATTGGAAGAGTGAGTCTTCTCAGTACAAGGTGTTGCATCATGTATGTACATAATTAACAGTGTAATTAATAACTATCTTACACTCTGTGAACACTTAAATAGAGCATCAAATGACTTGACAAAAGATCGGAGAGAAAGGACCAAATACTCAGGTCTGATAAAAATGTTAACAACTGCAAAATTAATCACAAACCTTAATGCAATGTCAGATGCTTTGGACAAAATAGGGCAATTGTCTATGACATTGCAAAAATATGACATAACTCTCAAAGAAGCTGACAAAGCCATAAAATTACAATCAGAATAATGGATTCTATGATATCTGATCCAGAACCCAAATTAAGAACTGCACTTGATGCAATTGATGAAAAAATAGTACCAAGTAGTGCCAATTTCTAAGGGTCAGTTTACTGTCAAAAGCCAGTTATACTGTCCAGTTCTTCAGAAGTGTAGCAAACAACTTTTAAAACCACACGATAACCACGTTCTTCTTGAAACAGTCAAGCCTACATAAAAAAAAGTAAAGTAAAAAAATTAATAGAAAATATCAAAGTTATCTACATCCAGAACTGGCCTACGGAGAACGATGGTAAAGTGTACAATATGGGGACATCAAATTTCTAGTTTATGTGACTTTCCTTTTATTATTATTATTATTGATGAAGTGACTATCATTTAAGGTTCCCATCTGTATAAATTTGATGAAGGCAACAAAATCTCTGATGACATAAAGCTTCCTTTTTAAGTTCATAGCTAGAATTCCCATCTCCACCACAGAGAAATTTCAGCACTCTGAATGAACATACTATCACTACTATTCATCAACTGTGTTGGTCCACACAATTCAATCTACACCACTTTGTAAGGTCTTGGGTGTCCAAAGGCCACCACTCAGCTGATGACACCGCAAGCTGAAAGAGGGAAAGGAGAGTTGAGGAGAAGAAAATATCATTCAGGGAAAAAAAATGTAACGAAAGAAAATCAATCACCCTAATAGAAAAAAGGTTGATGATGCAGTAGGACTTAGCAGGACAGTGGTGGAGTCCACCCATTGTATTATCACTTTTGTGGGTTATCTGTTTATGGTCTTCATTGGTTTGTGGCCACTGCACTCCATTACGCAAAAGCATACCATGCTTGTTAATAAGTTGGAGACCATTATGGAGTGCTGGAACTGCAAATAGCACACCATCTGCAATATTTCCTTTCTTCTTGAATTTTCCACTTTTAGTGATTTTCTGCCCCAACCAATCCAACAATAATAAACTTTAAAGTCAGTCAAACAGTAAATCTAATCCTTGACTATAATGCAAAATCTTTCAAGTGCACAAATTGACTGTTTCTTAATCAAGTATTATTAAGACACAGTACTGAGGATATGTACACTTAATTCAAAAATGTTTCCTCCAGTTTGCAGAGCTGATATCTGTCTAAGTTTTAAAAAGGAAAGAAAATTCCAGAAGACTCGCATCCAACATATTATATATTATTTGATGTTTATGTAAATTTTAATATTAACTATTATTAACTGAAATACAGTGTGTCATTTCACTAGTCATAAATCCCATCACTGCAGTAACGAGACAGAAAAAAAAGGACAACACCATGGTAATGAAATTAAAGGGTTGCATTTCATGAAAATTTCCATTTCAAGCCCTGCACATATCTGTTCTTCATTTGTGTGTTTACATGAAAGTTGTATCTCGAAAGGCTCACTTTTCAATTAATGCAAGGGCAATGTACACTAAAATATTTTTTCAATAATTACAATATCAACATCTTAGAAATGCTTATACGAACAAAGATAAAACAACTTATATGCACAAGTCATTCTTTAGAACTTGATGTCTTTATGTGTAACACCACACTCAACACCTATGCCACTATGGCCAGCTTTGTTACTTTGCTAATAATCTATCACAAAATATTTGGCACCACTCGATCATCACACTGAATAAACAATACTGACATCACTCAGTGACAGCACAGGTCCTGGTCACCTTTTGCTGCCCTGAAGGTGGTTAGGAGCATCAGCAAAGGTATATTTCAGTCTGTATGCTTCAGCAACAAGCAGACTTATTTCACTGTCACTCCAATGTTGTGTGGGTAAGTTTTGAAGCATTAGCATCAGACCCTAGAACATAAATATAAACATAACTCTCAATTTGATTTAAAAAAATCACACTATTAGCTCTATCATGCACAAAAATCATAGTTGATTTAATGACTGATTTGGTGTTTTAAGTCCACTTTATGCACTGTAAGGCTAATTGGGACTGGAGCTACAGTTTAAAGTGGGATCCGAACCACTATGTGCCTCAACCGGGTATAAAACCTGGGATCCCTTGATTACAAGGTGATGATGCTACCACTGTTGCATCGGGGAGGCCCTACAAAAATCATGGTAACATTAATACTATCATTCAACTGAAAAGTCATAATGGAGAAGAGGTTGGCATTACAAAATTGCATTCTTAGCAATTTTATCATTCCAGGTATTTTGAAATAAATTTCTACATAACTCTCAAAAGCTAACTTGCTTATTAAATTAAATCTTTATACTGTTCAAGTTTTGAAGTAGATATATACCCAAATTAGTGAACCACAGTAAATTGACTGATCTGGTTTATTTTACTTTCCTATAGCATATTGGTTACGTGCGTGTTACTCACTACCTATAAACAAAAATACGTAGAGTATTGAATTTCGTCTACTTACGTAAGTGAGTATGTATTCGTTGTAAACTACGTTTCAGAAGCTTTACTGCTTCCTTCTTCAGGTGGTCGTATTTTAGGCTCGGAACATCAAGCCACGTCGGAGAAGTGCCATGGGAGGATACTAAGTGAAAGGTTTGGGTTAAAAACATTTCATAGTGCTCGACATATACAAAATTAAAACTACCTTTGTTAAAAACCCTTAAAACTCTCGAACGCTTCACCTTGGCAGGGAACTAGGGCTTTCAACGGCTACTCAAATACACCGTGGTGGTGGTTTTAACATGTTTTTTCGAGAGTTTTAAGGGTTTTTAACAAAGGTAGTTTTAATTTTGTACATGTCGAGCACTATGAAGTGTTTTTAACCCAAACCTTTCACCCAGTATCCTCGCATGACACTTCTCCGATGTGGCTTGATGTTCCGAGCCTAAAATACGACCACCTGAAGAAGGAAGCAGTAAAGCTTCCGAAACGTAGTTTACAACAAATACATACTCACTTACGTAAGTAGACGAAATTCAATACTCTAACGTATTTTTGTTTTTTTTACTTTCCTTTTCTTCCACTTTTGGCTAATGGCAGAGATGAGGATGAGTGATACCATCATAAAGGGACACTCACGAAGAACATTCATGTACAGGCTAGGATTGCAATCCAGGACCCCTGGCATCATAGCAAGCTGTGTTAACCACTCCTCCAATTTTATGTTTAAAGGAGCTCCAAAGATTTTTTAAAATAAAAAAATCTGACACGAGAAAAAGTAGGAAAGCAATTGACTGAAATTCAAGTAAGGAATTATAGCACAATCTGTGTTTGAACACACAATGTATCAGAGAGAATCATTACAACAGAACAGACAAAATTTTAAGTGCAAAAGGAAAAGTCAAGGCATATACAGTGAAAATTAGAGGATTAACGACCTCTCATGGGGTGGGAGGATAACCAGAAATAGCTGCACCCCACCTTGGAAATTTACTTGATTGGCTGAAGATTCAAATTACAGTATGTAGTAAAATATTTAGCAAATAACTCTGAAAATATATATATATATATATATATATATATATAATATAATATATACATAAGTGTTGACAGTACCACCAAAAAAAATATTAAAAAAAAATATGGTTCTTTCGCCTGGCTTGTCGAAAACTGTGAGTGGTGGTGGGGGGGTTGGTTGGGAAAAGATGGTGGTGAGGGTGAGGATAGGGGATGAGGGGTGTTACTGGGTGGCCTTGTTCAGGCCTGGAGGTGTGGTTGCATTCATGGTCGATATGTAGGCCCTCTCCCCTCTTCTACGTATTGAGGTGTTGGTGGATTGGGGCAAGGAGTGGATGATTGCTACCTGGAAGCAGTCGTTAAAAGGAATATTGTGGTGATTGGTGTGAATGGCAACAGCAAAGTCCAGGTTTTGGGTATAGGAGTGGTGGTTGTTGATGCGGAGGTTCAGGGCTGTGGATGTTTCCCCCAGGTAGAAGCTCCCACAGATGTTGCACGTGATAATATAAATTAGGTTAGAGCTGTTGCAGGTTCCTTTGGGGTAGAGGGTGAATTTGCTGGTGGCAGTGTGGATCTGGAGGGTGCGGGAAGTGACAAATATGGGGCAGGTTTTGCACCTTGGGTGGTTGCATTTGTGGGCAGGTACGACTTGATTGTGAGTAGGTGGATTGTGGTGGACCAGGATGTTTTGGAGATTGGGAGGGCGTTTGAAGACAACTCTGGGCTTGTCGGGGAAGATATTTCTGGTGTCAGGATCACTGTGCAGGATGGGAAGGAGGGAACATAGAGTGTGTCTGATTTTGTTGTGGTGGGGGTGATATTGGGTGACAAGTGCAGGGGGATTGGTGGCAGGTTTCTTGGTGGGAGTGTATGAAGCAGCTCGGGATATTTGTTTGGTGACCAGGGTGGAAGGATATCCACAGTTGGTCAAGGCTTGGTGTAAGCGGAGGTTATAGTTCTGTCGGGAGGTGGCTGAGGTGTTGACCTCTGAGGGCCAGGGAGAATGGGATGGCTTTCTTGGTGTGGAACGGATGGGAGCTGGAGAAGTGTATGTATTGCATATGGTTGGTAGGTTTGATGTGGATGGAGGTTTCCAAATGTCCTTCCTTCATGTGCACATCCACATCCAGGATGATTTGGTTGGTGGAGTGAGTCCAGGTGAAATTGATGGAGCTGAAGTGGTTAAGTTTGTCTAGGAAGGTGGTCAGGGAAGGTTCTCCATGCATCCAAAGCATGAAGATGTCATCGATGAAACGGAGCCAGAGGAGAGGTTTGAGAGATTGGGTCTGCAGGAACTCTTTTTCAACTTTGCCCATGAACAGGTTGGCATAGGATGGGGCCATTCTGGTACCCATGGCTGTGCCCTGGATTTGGAGATAGTGCTTGTCCTTGAAGGTGAAGTTGTTGCACGTGAGGACAAGGTGAGCTAAATGGGTCAGGAAATTAGTGCTGGGGTTGTGGGGTTTTGGTCTGTTGTTGAGGAAGGATTCTATGGAGCAGAGGCCATGGGAGTGAGGTATGTTGGTTATCGATCTTTTATCTTCTATCTTGAAAATGCGACTCAGATCGCGAAATATAGAATTATTTCTCTGTGTGTGGTATATATATATATATATATATATATATATATAATGGATCAAAGCAAGGAGGGCCAAAAGGGCTAAGTAAAAATCAAATAAGGTAAAAGGAAACACTCACCGGACAGTAGAAAAATTCAAAATTTTCGCTAATTTATAGCATCATCGGTGTGAGAAGAAACAGAAGATGGAACCGGAACCGTCTTCTGTTTCTTCTCACACCGATGATGCTATAAATTAGCAAAAATTTTGAATTTTTCTACTGTCCGGTGAGTGTTTCCTTTTACCTTATTTGATTTATATATATATATATATATATATATATATTCCAACAACATAATTCACCGATAAACATAAAAAAATAGAATCATACTTAATTATTAATTACGTTCTTCATGATGTTTCAAATGTTTCATATTTCATGGTCATAATCAGGGACCTGATTTATATGTAAATACATATATATGAAGGAAGCTGAAATCAGTTATATTTTATATTATATTTGCATATCATGGCATGTAGACTCAAAAAAATCAGTTTTTATTTTCCATATTTGTACATATATTAGATTTTGGCTCACATTTTACATATTATTTCCATATTTCAGAATATTTCTCCATATTCGCAATAATTATATGTCCCTGTGTGACCAAAAGAGTTGGATGAATTTCTTGTGAATAACTGACAAATTTGAAATACACTCCCATTACTTTATGCGATATGGAATGCAGTTTTAATCAATATAAATCCATCTTAAGAGACAATAGAAATAAATGCACGTTTGAACACTTACAACAAAAATTTATCATTCACTGTTTTGGAAAAAGAAAACTAAAACACATTTTGTGCTGTTTGTCAATGTAAGCGTAATGTATTTTATGTACCTTGTGTAGTCTCTTATATTATTAAAAAGGTAAAGTTTTAGTCCATATTTTACTCTATATTTTGGTGAAAATAACTAAATACAGTCAAACCCCAATTTTACGTTTTTCAGGGGCCTGTAAATAAAAAACATAAAATGTGGGAAACGTAAGAAGTGGGAAAGCATAAGGGAGGGGTGAAACTCAAGTGTCAGTAAGAAATGACTACACAATCGACTTTTTAGGGGTATATTATGTCAAAAATTGTTAATTATGGGATAGAAGTAGGATTATGAATTTCTAAGGAAAAAAGAAAGACCTGCTGTGAAAGTCAATGACGAATTAACGGGACCCACTTTCGTAGGGTAGGGACGGTGGATGACTGCTTCTAACTGCTGCCTATTATGTTCAGTTGATGCATTTGATTGTGTGGGATCTGCATTTACTCTGCAAACTGGTAATTAGTTGCTAGTTTTTGAAGTCCCGAGTAGTTGGAGGGGTAGGTGATCATTTACAGCTGGACGTCAAGCATCTTTATATACTGCAATCAAAGTGTCCTGAGGACATGCAGAATGGTTCAGATTCCACTTTGAGCTGCATATGTATCCAGTCCCGATCAGCCCAACAACATGAAGTGAACAAAACAAGCTCAGCGACGCACACGAGATTTTCAAAAGGTGGGATGGTTTTTTTTATAGTAGTCAGCCCTCACTTTGCCATCTTTACCTGCCTAAGACGTTCTCCTTTTCTTTTTTTCAGAAATACTGGCCAAAGGGGGGGGGGTTATGACCCCATCATCCCCCCCCCTTGGGCACGCCACTGAGTGTTGATTGATTTATTTTATTTTACTTTGCGTTTTGTGCCTCTTGGCTAATTTGCGAAGATGGGGATGAGTGATGAAATTGATGAATGGACATTCACAAACAATCATGCCCGAAAGGGATTCAAACCCAGGACCCCTGGTGTCACAGCATGATGTGTTAGCTACTGAGTGTTAATTACATCCATATTAATCGACGATTTATTATTGCATTTAGAAGTCTTGTGGAGGGCAAACACCCCTTCCAGTTCCACCAATAGTTTCCCCGTAAATAACGTGTTAACTTTTCTTTTTTTGTCATTCTTAGCATCATGTGCATTTCCTTCCTGCATTGCTCTGTGTGTTCAAGGCGTTTATCAGAAGGAAAAAAAAAATATCTTTTTTTAAACTATCGCATTGTGTCTGATGCTCGAGTTTCCTAATCGTCAAAGCAAAACAACCTTCCGAGATTAGATTCAAAACACTGCCGTTTTTCTTCCCTTCAGACCGAATGAGTCATAGCTCTGAAGTCAGGAGACAAAACATTGGCGCTGGTTGCCAGCTGCCCGCTGCTCACAGACACCCCTCTGACCTGTTTGGAAGGGAGGAAGGGATGGGAAGGGAAAGACAAACAGGTGGTGGAGCAGCCGTCTTATCAGAAGTGTGCTCATTTCCACCCAGAGAGAAAAGAAGGAAAAGGGGGGAGGGGAGGAAGGATCACTGCTTGATACTCTCCCATGTTGTCATGTCAATGCTTCAAACATAGAAGCAAGATTTCCGACGCAGGGCATTAAAGAATGAGATACTGGCTCAAGTCTTTTTTTTTTCCTTTTTACTTGCAGTACACTATGTTCGTTGAATGCACGTATTCCGTTTCAAGAGCAACTGCGTAATTTTAGACGTCAGAGGAAAGGAGACAGGAGATTGCTTTTTGCCTTTATGTTAATTGGTTAAGATGTCTCATGTAAAGACGCTCACTTCCACACGAGCAAGAAAATCGGGGCAGCAATACTTGGCACTTTTTTAGTAATTGCAAGACTAGTGATGATACCATAGGGGGCATGGAAAGCAACCCCCCCACCTCCAATGAGAAAAAGGTGAAGTTAAAGTTCCCCATGCACTCTTTGCACCATGCTGTGATGCATATATAGGGGATGTGGGAGATCATGTGATCAGCACCATGCTCCAGCCATCTTTACCTCTCAAACTCTTCGATCTCTGCCAATTAGGAGGTGAAGTGATCAGCACCATGCTTGAGCAGCCTTTACACCCCCAAGGTTGCCCCCAGGTACAAGTTTATTTCAGGCTGGGTGAGTTCCAGAGCCGCTTTATGTGGCAGCTTAGATCATCCACATTTTAATGGCATTTAGTTGTGTGTGTGTGTGTGTATATATATATAATATTAACTTACGTTTTGCGAGTATCAAGGTAACGCCTGCGACGTTTCGGGACACTACTGCTCCCTTCCTCAGGCTGCTCATGTTTAGGTTATGTATAAATCATAACCAAGTCGAACTCTCCATAGGTTCAGGATATAGGATTGGTGAAAGGTGTATGGTTAAAAAATCTAAAACCCAATACAGGTGCACATCAAACTACCATGCCGTTTTCCCAATTAGAAACTGCTCTTTGGAATGTTAAAACTTTAAAACTGTGAATAGCCACGAGCTGCGTGTGCTGCAATACTCCAATGTTTCCTCGTAGAGCACGAGGTCAGGTGCTTCCCCTCCCTTTCCCCTCTGTTTTTTCCTGAATCCTCCATTCCCGTTCACGTCAAGTCCAGCGTGAATTCCTCTTCTGTTTGGGCTTTGCGTGCTACTTCCGGGGTTACGTTAAATCCTATTTTTAAGTATTCCATCCCATTCCATTTCTTGATCATCTTCCACACATCTCATCAATATTCCCGTCATCCCTGTTTAATTTATTCTCTCTTCCCTTACATGTATACGACCCTTCATATACATTCTTTCTTATAGGTTTTACCTATTCTCTAAGCACTTTCCGTTTGGCGATTACATGGTCTTCGTCAAGTGTTCGGAGAGCCCCGTCTTGGGAACCCCTTATATCCTTGTCGTCCTCCCCCCATCGGACATTCATACTTCTTCCTGTTTGGCCCACATATTCCTTGCCGCATTGGCAAACTATTCCGTACACAACCTTCATCCCTCCCTCGTTTATTTCTTCCTCTTTTTGATCTTTCTTATACCCCGTGAAGTGCTTCTCTAAAGTTTTTGGAGCTCGCATCCCGCATCTTACGCCATATCCTCTTACAAGTCTTTAAATTTTCTCCGATATTCCGGGAAAGTACGGAATGCCTACATATTTAAATTCTCCCTCTTCATCTTTAACTTCTTCATCTTTTCCCTTTCTGTCTTTCTTTGGTTTATTCCTTTCCAATTCTTTCCCATATGTGACCTTAGCTTTACTTAAATTCCTCCTTAACTCCTCCTCTCTATATCCATTCTTCTTTCTGATTCTCATTATCCATTTGATTTCTTTACACAAATCAGCTTGGTTATTACATAATTTGTGAGCCCGCAGGAAGAAGTTTTGGAATACGTTATTCTTTGTCCTGTTAGCGTGGGCCAACTCTTTGTTGATGTATAGATCTCCCGATAATGCCTTATGATGAACCCCTGTGCAAATTTTATTTCCCTCTAGTTGAATTGTCAGGTCTAAGAAACTAATCTTATGATCATCCATCTCTTCTTTAGTGAATTTTATCCTTTCCTCTTGTTCTCCTAGGGTTTCCAATAGTTTCTCTACCTCCTCCTCCTCCGCAATGACAAGGATATTGTTTATGTATCTGCCGTAGAACTTAATTCCCCTGTTTATGAGGCTAAGTGCTGTCTTTTCAATAAAGTGCATAAAAATACTCGACATAATTCCTGAGACTGGGTTCCCCATTGCTAGCCCTTCTTTTTTGAATGTATATCCTCCCGTTTCCCGTACTAAATTTGGTTGCTCTCAGAAAATATTGCCGCACCTCTCGTTTATTCACTCATTTTTTTCTGGCCCAGTCACTTTACAACACACGAGTCATGCAATTTGCATAAAATAATCCATTCCCTGCCCCACGCAGAAAAAATACATGTGTCCGAACTTCACACCTCTTCCCTTCACCCAAACAATTGATTTGACAAGAATATTTTTCAGTCAATGAGTAAAATATCGCTCATCTACCCACCTGGGGGGAAACCCTGGGGGGTAAAGGTGGTCAGGGCATGGTGCTGATCACATCACCCCCACTCACGACCGGATCAAGAAAGTGTGGGGCGTTACCCCCACACCCCCTATATGCCTTCATGGCATGGTGCTAAGTACAGGGGAACACTTTACCTTTTTTTTTACCTTTTTCATTCTGATGATCAAATGCCATTAGCATTTGGGAAAAAACTTCAGATTAAAATAATTTACAGTGAAATATAGACTAGATCCAATTGTATTTCCTAAACGACTTCCCATTAAAGATGTGCAGTTCTTATTCAGTATCGGATAGCGGAGGTTAGCAAACCCTTCTTATTTTTATTTTTCTATTCCAATGCTGCAGACAAGAAGAAAGGAAAAGTTTTCACAAACAAGCCCCTTCTTGCTTTTCTTTTCGTTCCCGTCAACTAGGAAGGATTCCATAATCTGTGTGGGCAAAGAAGCCAATGATGATTGAGTCTTGTTGTCAATTTTCCACTCTGAGTGGGGAGGGTGAACTTTCATTGTCCAAATTCTAAGGCAGGCACCATTTAGCGAGAATCAGTTTAGCAACAGTGTGCTTGTTGTCTGATCCTGAGGCAGAAGAATCTGCCTATTGTATTTTACCGGGAATGAAAGAAGTGACGTTTTCCCCACCTGTCCATCAAGGAAGGTGACAAATGCAAGCTGTGCCCAACCTCCTCCCCCCTGCCCACCTTTCACTGAACCATGCCTCTTCGCTCCCTCCTCTCGCATGAAAGCCTAACATCTGGAAGTTCAAGGTTGCATGGTGAATGAACCAGCTTCGAAAGCAAGAAAAAGGAGGGAGAACTCGCGTGGTCAACAGAACAGGTTTCTGCCAAATTTTAAGACATCATCACGGCTCCGAAAATGTATAAAGCAGGGAAACGGGAATTAGAACGAATGTAAGATCGAGGTGAATGTCCTATTATTTAACATGGCCTTTTGCCGGGGCCTGACTGGATGAACGTAATAACCGGGAAAACGTATAATGCATGAACGTAAAATCGGGGTTTCACTGTATGTATTTACATATTTAGCACATTCTTACTACATGTAAATCCATTCCCTGGTCATAATCACACTATAGAGATGCTAATCAGTGGCCCTTCCACCTCTTCTATTTAATGACAGTAAGGCATAAAATATGGAGGTGTATAGTGGAACCCCAATTTCATGTTCCTGGATATTACATTTTCCTTGGATTATACATTTAATTTTCATGATATCCATACAGCATCATGTCATATTTTTTTTTTCAGATTTTACACGATCTCGTCTTGGTCTCCGGGAAAACATAGAATTAGGGTTCCACTGTAAGTGCACACACACTATGTAAAAACTAACCTGAAAGTCCTTTTCATGAAGTAATTCACTTCGCCAATGTAAAAGAAATGCTGCACAAACATACAAATGAAACGCTGCAAACCCATCAGATTCTGCCAGGTAAGTGTCCCAGAGTCGAATGGTGCAGTGCAGTGGCAGTTCTCTCATCAAAAGATTGTTCATCCAACGAAATGAAAATTGCAGGTAATCCACATCATGCTCCTTAAGATGATGGTGAAGTTCCTCTACAAAGAAATACATGAAATAAGTTAACATTGAGCAATGTGATATATCAATCAATCAGATGTATACAAGATGATTCATAAGTCCATGAAACATTTTACAAATTTGGACAGATAAACAATACAACTGACAGTGTTAATTCTGATGCTGATAGAATGACAATCTCACAAATGCTATATGTGCTACATGTCTGTCATTTCCTGATGTGGCAGATATCTAACCGATACTGCATTTCATCCCACACATGTGTTAGCATATCATGGTCGATAGTGCTTCAGCTGCAGTGATGCAATTGCAAAGTTCCTGGAAATTAGCAGTGAGTGGGAGGACAAAGACAGTATCCTTAATGAATCCCCAGAGCAAGAAGTCACAAAGGGGCAAATCTGGGAACCGGTGTGCCCACTGTATGCACGCTTTCATCTTCCAGGTGGTAAAGAGCTTGATAACTGTTCTGTTACAGAACTTGCACGTCTAGAGAACTTACTGTGCTGAGAAGCTTGTCTAACACAAGCCACAGTTGCTTTACTTGGCCCTGGATGTCCCAGCCAACATGGAAAAGGTTAAATTTCCATGGCCGTGGGATGCATCTTGATAAAAGATGGTGGAAACGTAAGTAAGTGCACAACCTACAATGTTGCTAGGTCCAGTGAGAAGATACAGTGGGCACAGAAAAACTGGGTTTCTCACGACAAAAATTGTGTGTATGTGGGAGAGCAATGTGAGGAGAAGGGTGATTGGGAATGGGGATGATGAGTGGAGATGGGGTTTGGTTTGGAGTTAATGAGTGGTCTTATACAAACCAGGGGGTGTGGTGGCTCTCATGGTTGATATGCAGGTCTCCCAGTGTTTCTGTACCTAGGTATTGGTGGATCAGGTTAGAGGGTGTGGATAATTGCTACTTGGAAGCACTTGTTGAAAAGCAAATTTTGACTGATGGTATGATTGATTGTATTGGTGTTTTAAATCCACTTTGTGCACAATAAGGCTAATTGGGACTGGACCTACAGTTTAAAGTGGGATCCGAACCACTATGTGCCTCTACTGGGTATCAAACCCGGGACCCCTCGATTATAAGGCGACGACGCTACCACTGCACCCTTGACTGATGGTATGAATAGAAACCATGACTTCTAGGTTTTCGGTGAGGAGTGGTGGTTGATGATCCTGAAGTTGAGGGCTATAGATGTTTCCCCCAGGTACAAGCAACTACAGATGTTGCAAGTAAGGATATAGATGCTGTTGCAGTGTGACAGGTTCCTTTTGGTTGGAAGGTAAATTTGTCTGAGAATCTGGATAGTAAGGAAGGTTTTGCACCTTAGGTGGTTGCATTTGTGAGTGGGGGGGATTGGTTGCGAGATTAAGGGTATTGTGGGCCAGAATGTTTTGGAGGGGGTGTGTGATTTTGTTGAGGTGGGTGTGCCATTGGGCAACAAGTACTAGGTTTCTTGGTGGGGTTGTACAGTCATGGACACTTCTGGGTTGTAACAATTCCATTGAAAGTTAATGGAATTGTTATAACCCAGAAGTGTCTATGACTGTACAAGGCAGATTCAGATACTTGTTTTGTGACCTGGGTGAAAAGATAACCATGGTTGCTGAAGGTTTGGTGCAGGTAGTTGTAGTTCTGTTGGGTGGAGGGTAAGGTGTAGAGGCAATGTCTTCTAAGGCCATAAAGAATGGGATATCTATCTTGATGGGGATGAATAAGGTAAGATTTCGGAATTTTGTTGTAAGTCTACAGTGCCGTGCAAAAGTTTATCAACATTAAGTTTTTCCGCGATTACTTTTTCCAAATTTCCTACATTGAAGTGAAATTGTTATAGTTGGTCAGCAAGGTAGGTACATCCATATCAACAGATGGTAGACCAGATCGGACTATTTACAAGATTATTAAAAATTTTATTCGATTTTTCAACCTGGCAAAGAAATTACACTTTAATTCCCACCACCGTAATGCATAAATGCTTTGAGAAACAATCACCAAAGTAGTCACCAGTATCAACCCACTCTAGTACATGGTTTCAAAACCCTTAGCATAAATCACAGCCTTTCACCCACATGGCATGGAGTCTATCACCGAAGGAGGGTTTGCTCTCCATTCTTTCTTCAGCTCGGGAGGCTGTTTAGCATCTCAATATCTTCCATCTGCAGGGTTCTGCAGTGGGCCAAGGTGCAGGAAGGCATTGTCAAGATGTCTAAGTGCAAGCAGCCATGTGTGACAAATGATCGGAGCATTCTGATTGCTACCCGTGTTAATCCCAGTCTACCTTCAAGGGATGTTACTTGAGAAATAACGGCACTAGGAGTAAAACCACCATCTGTGGATGCTGTGAAGAGGCAGCTGAGGATGGGGGGAACTGTTCGGATGTCAGCCTGTGAAAAATCCATTGATCTACCTCAAGAGGAGGAAGGCCAGACTGACTGAAGTGGGCAAAGAAGCACCTGACATGGACACAGAGCCAGTGTAACAACTTGCTGTAGACTGGTGACAGCACGTACTTTCACTTTGAAACAGGCTGTAGGGAGTGGGTATGATGTCCCAAAGCCAAAAGCCTCACCCCCAAAGTACCAGCTGACCACCATCAAGCATGGCGGTGGAAATATGACTGTGTAAGGGTGCTTCTCTGCACTTGAGATGGATCCCCTCCACCGTATCGAGGTCAACATGGACTGGTATATGTACAAGTACATTCTCACAAATGACAAGTACACATTCGCTCATCATCACCTCAGATGCAGCTTCATCCTGCAGGAGGATAATGACAGAAACACCGATCGGGGGTCAACCAGGAGTGGATCCACCACCATCACATAACTCCTATGGAGTGGCCAAGCTGGAGTCCAGACTTGAATTTTGAATTTGAATTTGAAATTTTGGGTGCGTCAGCACTTAGGCTATTTTGCACCTGTCACTTTATACAGGGTCCAGCCCCTTACCAGAACTAAAACAACCAGGGTGGCTACAAACAAGCAGAAATGAAATTCCCTGACTTTTCCAGGTTTTCCAGGACAAAATTTACATTTTTCCCTGACAATTACTAACTAAACTAAATTGATGTTTTTACAAATGGAAATAATAAACTCATACAGATCCACATATGGTTTTGCTAAGTATGAATATTATCTTCTATTAAATTGACTTAATTTCTCTATTCTCTATGACTTGAATTCAAACTGCAAAATAGTGAATTTGGAATATTATTACAATTCACAAGCTAAGGAAGGATTATGGAATTTTGTCATATGCAGTAAGTTTAAAATAACATACTTGCTTATTGTAAAGTTACGACTAAATGAGATAAGAGTGACTGATTAAGAAATACAATTTGTAATTTATCAGTCTCCTTATACATTCTCGGTATTATATGTTGATATTTCCACTGAGGTTTGGAACCCTCTGCTTTCAAAAACTATGAGTGCGGACTCATTTTTCAATGCATAAAGCTACTTCTCTCTTCTCTGTAAAACAAACAACTTAACTCTTGCATATAAGTGAAACAACTGAATCAAACAAAAGAAAGTGTCATATTTCCTTACATTATCGATGGGATATCAAGGAATTTATAGAATTGCATTGTATAGGTACCTGATTTAGCTAACCAACACATTAAAACAGGAACACACTAATAATAAAAGCTTCTGAAAGTTCATATACGAGGGGCATCCTGGAAAAGCTCCAATGGTACCTATACGCAGCACTAGTGGTCAGAGAGCGACACACACATACAGGCAGGAAGAAGTGGCATGTATCTGTAATCTGGTACAGTTGCAATGTAGCCGGTTTAGGACAGTTCTAGGTTAAAGATTGCAGCTCTCATACAGTCTCCCACCGACTGCGATGTAGCCTACATTGCACACTCAGAATTTGGCACAGAGCAATCGTGTGAGTTGTGCAGACCGGACGTCGTGAGTGATAGGATGGTCAGATGATGGTCAATTCACGGAAGGCCAATCGAATGTGCACAACCCCATAGAGCTGAGTACACACGGGCCCTTTGCATCACTTCAGGTGAGAGAACTTGGACCACTCCCTGTACAGCCCTGGCCTTGAATGTACCTACTTTCATCTCTTTGTTTAACTGAAGAGGTTTCTGGCAAGGCAAGGATTTGACAGCTACATTGCGGTAGAGATTGTTCCACTCTTTGGTGTCACACACATATACCATGGGCATACAAAATTTAGTGCCATGGTGCGACACATGCCAGAACAACGGTGGTGATTATGCCGAAAATTTTTCCCAAAATTCACATTTTCATTTTAGCGCATTTTCTGGCAAATATCTGAAATTATACCTTCATGGTGTTTTTAAACTACTGTTTCAAATTGTAAGTCACATGGCTTATGCCTCTTCGCGAGAGTTTGATATCTTGAAAGTTATTTTCCATACCCCTTTATTAATTTTAAGGGAAGGATTTTAGATAATGAAATTTTGGTGTGGGGTTAGGGCCCCACACTTTCTTGATCACGGCTGAACGTGGGGATGATGTGATCAGCACCACACTCTTGGCTGCCTTTATCCCTCAAAGTTTCCTCAAGGTACCAGCTTCGTATGATGCTGGGTGGGCGCCGGAGCAGTTTGAATAGGTGGAAAACATCCCGGTTCTCCCCCGCTGGGGATCGAACCCGGGTCTCTCGCATAGTAGTCAGATGCCCTAACGACTGAGCTCCATTATTACTCAATCGAGAAATGCCGATAGAACGCACTTAGCGTGGTAATTCAAAACATATCTCGTGCGACAAATACGAAGATGTGGCTCCCGTGTGACGGTAGATAAGCACTCAATCTCCTGTTATAACCTTGCCACTTTGCTCTGTGATGCAAATGGTTTTGATAGAAGTTGAAAAAATCGTGGGAAATATATGATTTAATGTGGCTGTCGGAATCATTTCACGTACGTATAACTCTATAGTTTACTCTTGAGTAAAATGTTGGAAAACTTGAATGTTCTTTGTACACAAACATGGCCTAGAAAAGACAAGGATGTTGGATTTCATGGTTTTAGGACATTTCTTTTAAAAAAAATCGCTAAAAATGCCAACAATTCGCATTTTTTGCCAAATTCGCATTATTTCGATATTTCGAACGGGCGAAAAATGTGTCTAGACATCACTGCACATTCCTAAACATAATTTCGCAGCAATTACCATTTTTAACGGTTTTGGCGTTTGCAAAAAATCAATGTACCTACTAATTGGAAATTACTTTCTGGCCACCCCTCGTATAAATCAGTAGATGGAAAGTGAAAATTTAGCAGGGCTGGCAGAGAAAAGTCAATTCTTGAAGGAAGTGATTTGCTGTTATGATTGAATGATTCGAGTAAATATGATATTAAAATATTTACGTATTTATTATTAGTATTTTATTTCATAATATTGGACATTAACTTCACTCAGTGAGAAATTTAAGACCATCTCTCACGAGATTAAACAGACAGGACAGAGAGTGGCATTAATTTCATTTCAATACTAGTGTTGCAGTAAATTTGATGTTGGGAGCATGCACTTGCCAATTTTTATAACGTTCACCAATGTAGATTTATGTTTAACTTTTTCGTGATAGTATTCAATATATATCCCATTTGGTTGGGTTCTTCTTGATATGTAAGAATAGTGCAATGTCATTGTAAACGTATGTTAACTTGTGCGAAACCAGTAATGCGTCAGGATGATGAAAGAAAACCTTCGTAAGCACTGCTACATTAAATAATGTGAAGTGAGCCAGAAGAGTAATAAAATTCCAGCAGCATATTTGCAGTCTAAAGCTCTTCTTGTTTATGCATGCGATTTTTGTTGGATGTTTCAGTCCATGCAATTTCTGTCGCATGGTGTAGTGAGATACTTTGTCGGGTGGTGATATTCGACAAAAATCGTATGTATCAATGGAACATATTTGTTTCCATGTTCCTTCAGTTTGCCCAACAAAATGCCTAACTACGACGTCTGACAACTATCGGACGGCGCCACCGGCTCTTATCCCCTCCATCTGTTGACAAGTTCCCTTACTACTCCCATACGGACAAGAAAAAATGATAATTCAATGCATTTTTCACCACATAATATTTAGAGGCTTAACCTTTACTCCTCCAATGATACCAACCATTATGGTATCATCAGGGTAAGGTCGTACTGGTCCGATGATACCATATGGTATCATGGTGCTGATTACGAAATGAATGTGCGTTTTGGACCTTCATACTCTTATGTTTGGGTGGAAAGTCTGACACAGGTCTGGAGCAAGCCTGGGAAATTCATATTGATGGCCAAGCTCTCCCCCCCCCCCCCCCTCCGCAACATATCCATGCCACATTTCCGAACAGAGTTTCTTTCACATTTTGGCTCATAATTCAACTTGTATGGCACCAAAGAACATGAAACATGTTTCATTCTCTTGAGAAATATCCATTCTTTGAAAAGAATACTAAAGTTCCCACCGTCTTCCCAAATAGTGGGAGAAGAGGGGGTAAACTCCAGATGTTTTCTTTGTTGTTTTTTTTTTCATTGAAACTCGGTAGTCGCTCCCCCCAAACCCCCTTTCCTCGGTTCGACATTCTGAATTGTACACCGTTGCATGCTCTGATGTTTTAGCTGCAAAACAAAACTTATCCGAAGTAGATTGCTCCCATAGTGCCCAAGTTATAACAATTTTCCTCCAAAAATGCAAATTACCTATTTTTCGTAAAAAACAGTTTCACATTTTGGCATATTATTCAACTTGTATGGCACCCGAGAACATGAAACATGTTTCATTCTCTTGAGAAATGTCCATTCTTTCAAAAGAATGTAGCAAACTCCAGATATTTGTCTTTTCCATTGAAATTCGGGGGTCGCACCACCCCAAACCCCCTTCCTCAGTTCGGCGTTCTGAATTGTACACTGTTGCATGCTCTGATGTTTTATCTGCAAAACAAAACATATCCGAAGTAGATTGCTCCCGTAGTGCCAGAGTTATAACAATTTTCCTCCAAAAATGCAAATTACCTATTTTTCGTAAAAAAAAAAAAATCACATTTTGGCATATTATTCAACTTGTATGGCACCAAAGAACATGAAACATATTTCAATCTCTTTGGAAACGTCCATTCTTTGAAGAGAATACTAAGGTTTGCGCCTTCTCCCCAAAATAGCGGGAGAAGAGGAGGTAAACTCCAGATTATTTTTTTTTCATTGAAATTCGGTAGTTGCGCCCCCAAACCCCCCCTTCTTCGGTTCGGTGTTCTGAATTGTACACAGTTGCATGCTATGATGTTTTAGCTGCAAACCAAAACTTATCCGAAGTAGATTGCCCCCATAGTACCCGAGTTATAATAATTTTCCTCCAAACATGCAAATTACCTATTTCTCGTAAAAAAAGAAAAATCACATTTTGGCATATTATTCAACTTGTATGGCACCAAAGAACATGAAACATGTTTCAATCTCTTTGGAAACGTCGATTCTTTGAAGAGAATACTAAGGTTTGCGCCTTCTCCCCAAAATAGCGGGAGAAGAGGAGGTAAACTCCAGATTATTTTTTTTTCATTGAAATTCGGTAGTTGCGCCCCCAAACCCCCCCTTCTTCGGTTCGGTGTTCTGAATTGTACACAGTTGCATGCTATGATGTTTTAGCTGCAAACCAAAACTTATCCGAAGTAGATTGCCCCCATAGTACCCGAGTTATAACAATTTTCCTCCAAACATGCATATTACCTATTTTTCGTAAAAAAAGAAAAATCACATTTTGGCATATTATTCAACTTGTATGGCACCAAAGAACATGAAACATGTTTCATTCTCTTGAGAAATGTCCATTCTTCGAAAAGAATACTAAAGTTCGCACCTTCTTTCCAAATAACGGGAGAATAGTGGGTAAACTCCATATTTTTGTTGGGTTTTTTTTTTCCATTGAAATTCGGTAGTCGCTCCCCCCAAACCCCCTTTACTTGGTTCGGCGTTCTGAATTATACACCGCTGCATGCTCTGATGTTTTAGCTGCAAAACAAAACTTATCCGAAGTAGATTGCTCCCTTAGTGCCCGAGTTATAACAATTTTCCACCAAAAATGTAAATTACTTATACATTTCGTAAAAAAAATAATAATCACATTTTGGCTTATTATTCAACTTGTATGGCACCCAAGAACATAAAACATGTTTCATTCTGTTGAGAAATGTCCATTCTTTGAAGAGAATACTAAGGTTTGCGCCTTCTCCCCAAAATAGAGGAAGAGGAGGAGGTAAACTCCAGATTTTTTTTTCATTGAAATTCTGTAGTTGCGCCCCCAAACCCCCCTTCTTCGGTTCGGTGTTCTGAATTGTACACGGTTGCATGCTATGATGTTTTAGCTGCAAACCAAAACTTATCCGAAGTAGATTGCCCCCATAGTACCCGAGTTATAATAATTTTCCTCCAAACATGCAAATTACCTATTTCTCGTAAAAAAAGAAAAATCACATTTTGGCATATTATTCAACTTGTATGGCACCAAAGAACATGAAACATGTTTCAATCTCTTTGGAAACGTCGATTCTTTGAAGAGAATACTAAGGTTTGCGCCTTCTCCCCAAAATAGCGGGAGAAGAGGAGGTAAACTCCAGATTATTTTTTTTTCATTGAAATTCGGTAGTTGCGCCCCCAAACCCCCCCTTCTTCGGTTCGGTGTTCTGAATTGTACACAGTTGCATGCTATGATGTTTTAGCTGCAAACCAAAACTTATCCGAAGTAGATTGCCCCCATAGTACCCGAGTTATAACAATTTTCCTCCAAACATGCATATTACCTATTTTTCGTAAAAAAAGAAAAATCACATTTTGGCATATTATTCAACTTGTATGGCACCAAAGAACATGAAACATGTTTCATTCTCTTGAGAAATGTCCATTCTTCGAAAAGAATACTAAAGTTCGCACCTTCTTTCCAAATAACGGGAGAATAGTGGGTAAACTCCATATTTTTGTTGTTTTTTTTTTCCATTGAAATTCGGTAGTCGCTCCCCCCAAACCCCCTTTACTTGGTTCGGCGTTCTGAATTATACACCGCTGCATGCTCTGATGTTTTAGCTGCAAAACAAAACTTATCCGAAGTAGATTGCTCCCTTAGTGCCCGAGTTATAACAATTATCCTCCAAAAATGTAAATTACTTATACATTTCGTAAAAAAAATAATAATCACATTTTGGCTTATTATTCAACTTGTATGGCACCCAAGAACATAAAACATGTTTCATTCTGTTGAGAAATGTCCATTCTTTGAAAAGAATACTAAAGTTTGCGCCTTCTCCCCAAAATAGCGGGAGAAGAGGGGGCAAACTCCAGATTTTTGTTTTTTCCATTGAAATTCGGGGGACGTGCCCTCCAAGCCCCCTTCCTCGGTCCGGTGTTGTAAATTGTACACCGTTGCATGCGCTGATGTTTTAGCTGCAAAACAAAAGTTATCCGAAGTAGATTGCTCCCATAGTGCCAGAGTTATAACAATTTTCGTCAAAAGACTGTTCGAAGTCAATCAAGACGAAATTCCCTGACATTTCCCTGACTTTTTTTGACACCTCAAATTCCCTGACTTTTCCCGGTTTTCCAGGTTTTCCAGGTCTGTCGCCACCCTGACAACATAACTCTAACGTCGTGTTGTAACTAAAATATTAAAATATTCTGACTTCAGTTAAAAGCTGAGGCTGTAACGATGCACTCAACATTCACAAGGACAAAACGCAGGACAACACAAAAAATTATACTGGCCATGGAGCCAGTCGCCAGAGCCTCCTTCATCTGCAAAATGCAGTCCAGGGTGACTATGTGGAAGTGAGGTTGACAATTGGGTGTACTACGTGGAAGATCACCCCTTACACCCAGAGTCCGGACTTGAATCCCCACATGTGAGATAAACTGCAGCGACTTTTCAAGTAACAGGTGTGGCAGTGAAACGGGCGATTTGGCAACCCTGGAAATAGCAAGTTACGTAAGGAATCAGAAAACAGGAGTGGTGCCATCTGGACAACAAACCTTTGCCATTGACACTGATATCGGTGTTCAGTCGAAATGGCATCGTGGACCCGTGAACAACGCGGTTTTGCCGTAAAGGCATTTTACAAAAACGCTGCACGGCGACGTAGCTGTCGTTGTTTTTGTAAATCGCCTTTACGGCAAAACCGCGTTGTTCACGGGTCCACGATGCCATTTTGACTGAACACTGATATCAGTGTCAATGGCAAAGGTTTGTTGTCCAGATGGCGCCACTCCCGTTTTCTGATTCCTTACGTAACTTGCTATTTCCAGGGTTGCCAAATCGCCCGTTTCACTGCCGCACCTGTTACAATAAAACCATGAATGCTCACGAGAAGTTCATCCAGCTGAAGGAAGAATGGAGCAAGACCCCCTTAGTCGATGATCAACACATTGATGGACTCCATGCCACACAAGTGCCAGGCTGTGATTGATGCTAAGGGCTTTAAAACCAAGTACTAGAGTGGGTTGATTCTGGTGACTAGTGTGGTGATTGATTCTCAAAGCATTCATGCATTACAGGGATAAGAATAAAAGTGCCATTTCATTGTCAGGTTGAAAAAATCAAATAAAGATGTATAATCTTGTAAATAGTCTGATCTGGTCTATCACCTGTTGATACGGATGTACCTACCTTGTTGCCCAATATACTGGCTGACTTTTTTAGATTGACACAACGGAATATCTCGAAAAGTATGCATCTGATCAAAAAGAAGTTCTGAATGAAATTTGTTCATCTCGAAGGGGCTCATCCAATGATGCCAAACTCCACCCCCATCCCACCTCCTGGGGGTGGGGCGAGGGGCAACTGTAAAATCTCAAATGGGAACCCCCATTTTTTATTGCAGATTCGGATTCTCCAGACAAAAATACGTAGGTTTTGTCTGAAACTGTTCTTTTGGATTTGTGATAGCTGGCGCTGTAATCGCAAAATGTAAGATTTGGTGCAATTCTCAAAAAATACATGGTCCTCTTCGTCAGGCTTCGTGGCAGATTATGCCATGTCTGTTTGACCAGGAAACAAGGTGTAATGGTTTGTAAGATAAAACATGCGAACCTGAAACATGCTCGGCAATCTGTTAAAAACGAGGTTAACCAATTATAAAACTGTAAAACGTTGAAGAAAGGGAATGTAGAAGAAAGATGGGTAAAGATGTTAAAACAAATGGAAGAAGATAAAAACAAATAGGCTTTAATGTAACGAAAGAAATGACACGAGCGTTCATGTTGATAGAGGAGTTCCAAGGTGGAGGGATGATGTAATAATTAGGGAACGGAACTTTATGTGCTAAAAAACTCAGAAATATATAATGCAATGTAATGTAGCATGCAATCTGGGGTGGTCCAGTCCCCGGGGATCAAGGTGGAAACCTAACGGTACCACACAAAGCCTTGATTGTGACCTTGACGTGGTCATCTGATGAAGTGGAGCCTGGGTCACTGATAATCCTACCTGGCAACTTTGTATATAGAGGTCCTTGTGACCGACAGACGTGGTGGAGCCTAGGCCACAAAGAATAATCCTCCAAGGCAAACACTTATATGATCTAACAGACTACATGCTAACCTGAAGACAGAGGCAGATTCAGCCTCTGAAATGTAGGTAGATCTCTTTAAAAAATAACAGTAGTTAAAAGTCCAAAAACTAGAATGAAGAAAACAATCATTTCAAAATTATCTGCATGCCTGGTGTTTCATTTCAATGAAGCTGTAAATGTGGTGCACATCTTGGCAACAAGATAAAAAAAGCTGGCTGCATTAAAATAGCGAGGTAAACAGATTTACCTTCAAAGAGATAGCTCATCCTAGCACTTCACAAATTAGAAACTACATAACAATGACTGTAGCTGTTGATGTGTTGAGGAATTTCCTAAAGTCACGCATAGTCGGAGGGCTATTTACTTCTACAAAGATTTCCAGATCTGACAGGTTTTGTTAAATTCTCAGATACCTTGCAAGTGCAATGAACCTTAAAGAGGACAAACCAGGGTAAAAACACAAATCGACTTGTTCACAGAGGCCAAGCAGCAGGAAAACCTGATCTAAGGAATGGAAAGCAACGGGTAGGAAAAGGTGGGACTGCTTACAACTAGTTTGGTATTGAGAAGTTTCAAAACTAATTGCAATGTTTATTAAAAAAATGAAATAATTTGTGTATATGTAATACAGAGTTGCATTAGTTGGCATTCTACTGTTAGGAAAAACTGTCATGTGATTCAAACTGGGGACCCCTTGTGTGGTGGTCACTTATTTTTCTGACTAGACCTACCTTCCTTCTCAACTTCTTATTTGGTCCTGCCCATTTGTTACATCAATTAATCTGCTATTCACAGAAAGTATTTTAGATTTAGTAATTTGCATATTATTATCAACTTAGTGTTTTCTAAACTAGGAAACATTGTGTTTTATAGTGAGTTCAACATATTGAAAATTATGGAATCTAAGAATTCATCCACTTACAGAATAGCCTTAGTCATCTTTGAATTAAAACAGAAGACTTGCAAGCTGAGCATGTGCAGAACTACAGTTGGCAAGCCACATGATTTCTGTCAGAGACCACAACTCACACAATCAATGTGAAGGTTCTCTCAGTGATACGATGACATCCTTAGATCATTTAAAGTGGCCTGCCCATGAATTTGTAAAGAAGGGATATAAAAAAAAAGGACTGTTAAGGCTTTTTTTTTTTGGTCAACAGACAATCTTATACCAGGTGTTTCATATATACTTGAGGGGTTACAAATATTTATTGCAAGTAAAATATTGAACTTATGTTAATGAAACCAGTCCAGAACGAATGAGGAACACAGTTTCTTTTAACACCTACAAATGTTCAATGTATGCATGTATGGCATGTATCGACATGATAGTCTACTTCTTGCATCTACACTCACATCAACATGAGCCTGTCGATAGTGTCTATCGCTGCAATGATACACTCCCTTAGGTCTGCGATATCACGCAGCATCGGTTGAGATTAATTTCTTTGATGAAACCCCACAAAATGAAGTCACACGGTGTAAGGTCCCATAATCTTGGGGACCAAAACATTGCACAAAACACTGAGTCTGAGCTTAACGAAACATGCACACACAAACTGTTTGCGTTCCTGTTGACGCATGCTGTGTCACCCGTGGTGCATACATTGAACATTTGTAGGTATTAAAAAAAAAAAACTGTTTGATTTCCTTGTTCGTTCTGAACTGGTTTCATTAACAAAAGTTCAATAGTTTACTTCCAATAAATTTTTGTAACCCCTCAATTATTTATGAAACACCTGGTATTTTATCTTCAGCTGACATTCTTGTTATAAAAAGCTGAGCTAGAGGGGGTTATGATTTCCGCCAATATCTTTCTGTCCACCCCACAGTCTTCTGTAGCCGTATGGGAAAAAAATAAATCACAAATGACATCAACAAGTAATTACACGACATATGTTGTCTCCAATAAATGTAGACAATACATTCGTTTTACTACATCACATAAAAGAAAGGGGGAAAATAGTCAGTTCTGTAAAAGATTGGAACCTGTAATCTTCAAAAAAAAACTAAGCCAGGTTTTCCTGTAATCTTCAAAAAAAAACTAAGCCAGGTTTTTAGAACTTCCCCACTTTCTTCGTCAAATAAGTTAACTTTCAATTTTGCCTCAAGAGTAATTAGTAATCTTGCTAAATTTCTTAACCTATCTGCTGTTTCTCATTAGTTTATTTTACAAGTTGGAATAGACTTTGATGTCTGCTACTCAGAACTACTTCTGTACTAACTTATTCATATTCATCCACTCTAATCTCATGTATTGTTAAGTATGAAGTTTCATTGTTACTTGTTCCAAACAATTTCTCATTCGTGAATGTTAGTTCCAGAATTGATAACAGCCAATGTGCATTTACATTCTGGACATCTGAAAAAATACGTATGTTTAGAATTCCTTCAGAGCATTCATGTGAATCTCCGTGTGGTTTGCATTTGCATTTGTTTTGGGGCTACATAAGCTTATTAAACTACTGATAATATCTAGACAACAGTGAAAGCAAACCACATGAGGATTCATGTGAATGCTCTAGAAGGAATTGCAAGCATATTTAATTTTTCAGTTTTTCAAATATCATAGTGGTTTTTCAAAAGAAGTGGAACTTTCAAAGAAAGCTGCCCTGGCGTCGGCGAAAGGTCCAGCCGAGCCTCAAGATGCATTTTACTTTTGTGTACCTGTGTGTGTTTTATAAAGATGAATAATCATATTTATAAAATGAGTATTAAACTTGCCATCTATCCTTTGAATAAGCTCCTCTAACTGGATTACTTTCTGCTGGATGCCTGGCTGAGCAAATGTATAGTTATCTTGAATTCCATCCAAAAACTTTGACAAACACCAGTAGGAATCTGCCTCAATAATATCTCGTTGCTCTGTAGGCAAATTGGAAACATCCCAGGTTTCAAGGTCTGCACCTACAGATGATTGTATGATCATGATAATAAATACAACTTTTACAATTAGACAAACTCCTTGCATTAACACACATGATAGTAAATTTAAGTGCAATAAATAATACAGTGTAATCTCGATTTTGCATTCTTTCAAGCTGAAAAAAAACAAAACAACAACTTCAAATGCAGTTAAATGTAAAATAGAGGAAAATTGTATAACATTTTGCTACATTGAGATCATCAGCATTGAATGTATAATGCAGGAAAATGCAGAAATGTAAAATCAGGGTTTCACTGTAGTAAGGATAATAAGTGACTGTCTTAAGATTAGCACAATACCATAAAAAAACAGCATCAAGTACATTGCATACTACAGTTACAACTAATAAATTCAACATGACCTAATAACAAGCACTCCACAAACTGTTAAATAATAAATAATAATAATAATAATAAATATCATTTCTGGACTAATGTTTCAGTGTAGACAATATCTACAACTAGCCAGATACAACACTAAAAGCTGTTGTTATAAGACATCTCCACTCCTGGATCACAGAATGTAGATAAAAAAATCATGCATCACATTATACATTCAATTATTCAATTTAGATGGTCCCAAGATAGCAAAATACTATACAATTTTCCTCGATTTTACATTTTCCCGCATTTTAAGTTTTTTCAGCTTGGTCCTCTGAAAAACGTAAAATCGAGGTTCCACTGTATAGAGTTACAGTCTGTTTGGGTGTAAGAGTACACGGTGGGATATATGGCAACAGCATTGACAGGTCCTGCTGAAGGGAAGGGGGAATAACTGATTCCAATGTAGTACACCACAAAAATGATTTTAGGAGAAAATGCACACACAGTGAGGCACTTGGCGCCTGCAGCAACCTATTTCCTCCTGTCCTTCTTATGCACCTTTTACGGCAATGTGAATTGTAAGTGTGAACAGGTAGAAAAGCCCAACGCTCTCTCTGTACAGATATTTGTTCTGCCACATATTTATTAATATGTCTATTCAGAAGAGGAGGTAGTCACCAAAGTGAAAGTTTGTATGATCTTCTAGTGTACTCATGCTTGCTCATTTATGTTCATTTTATGCAATATAAGGTAATCAGGAATAAACCTACACTTTTAAGTGGGACATTAACTTCTCAAATTTGTCCACTTCAAGAATTGAATATGAAACCTATTCATATTCCAAGCAGTGATATTTATATAAATGCATGTGAAAGGTGGATACCATCTTTAAATGATACCACTGGTGGTTGAGAAATGGTAGACCATCATATTACACAGGGTGTATCTAAATTCCCATTACAGACTTTGAGGGTTTTTAGAGGGGACCAAAACGCTACAAGCAAAACACCACCACAACACACATTGAACTCTCCCACGTTTTCGGCACCAATGACCAGGGTATACGTAAGTTGGCCTGCATGTTCGCTGGACTTGACTCCTCTCGATTATTTCCTGTGGGGCCACACGCAGAGCCTGATTTATGAGACTCCGGTGGAATCAGAGGAAGACCTGCTGGTGCGGGTTATGGCAGCGGCGGATGTTGGACTAGCAATGTTGGAGATCGTGTGTACCAGAACATGATATGTAGGTATGGTGTTTGTGTTGAAGTCAATGGTCGCCACATTGAGCCCTTCTTGTAAGTAGACTCTGCAGCTATGCAAAAACAACGTACAGTAAGCAGCAGAAGTGGGAGCATTCAACGTGTGTTGTGGTGGTGTCTTACTTGTAGCGGGGAAATGGTACGTTTCTGGATATGAGTTCCTATGCAAAACTTAACCATTTTGGTCCCCACTACAAGCCCTCAGTCTGTAATAGGAATTTAGATACACCCTTTATTTTCTTTACAATACGGATTCATTATCACAATTAAGTTGCATGATTCATTTTAGCAATAAGAAGCAACAAATCAGCATAAGTTACTTATTATCAGGGGTTGTCAATTTGGATTATACAAAAAGAAGGAAATGTGAGCATATTGAATATATTTTCAATAAATCTCTACTTTCATGAAAAGGATCATATCAGTACTGTTGTAATGAAGCTTAGGTGATTAAAAAGAAAAAGCTAGCAAAATATACTAAAAATAAGTACATGCACACATAAGGGTTAAATTTTTGACCATATCACTGGATCAGGTCCACAAAATATCCGCATTAGCATGATCGTGTCTTCACATTTTCATATACACTACCAAAAAAATTGCATTCCTGCATATGACATTCTGCAGAGACTTCTTCATTTCCTGAACAATGACAATTGTAAGCAGTAAAATCTATTAAGAGCCATTATTTTGAAATTCGAACAAAAAAGGGATATTTGGATAGTTGAATTTTTTGGTTGGCTTCATTTTTTTATATATTGAAGTAGGTCATGAGAAATGAATATTGTGCAATTCTGAGACCTTGAAAAATTTTTCCCTCCCCTGTAGAAGTTCAAGGTCAGACTGCCCATTTTTCATGAAAAGTGAAACATTGGTAAGTTCTGAGTGCTGTATCTTTGGAAATCAACAACATTCCAAAATTTTGTTTTGCTATACTGTTAAAACAAGACTGGATGCTTATATACATTCAATTGTTTTGATGGGACATTGTTGTTTTTCCAATGTTATGCGGCAACAAAGAGGATCTAAAATGCAGTTTTTTTTCCTGTTTTCAGCCTTTAATATCTTGGTTAAGCAAAAGTACCCCAAATATTTGTTTACTGGGTATTGAAGCTCAGTATTAGGACAAGCTACCTGATATAGCACATTACTTGGATATTGATGCTGTTAACAGATATAACCCTTTGAATACTCAAAATTTGCGAAATCCTAAACTTTAGAATTACGCCTATCTCAAAACAGCATTAAGGTAAAAATACACTAAGTATGCCAATTTGTAGGTGAATATATGTACTAACACCAGGAAATGAAAAAAATTAGGAAATGTCAATGTAAATTATCACACTTCCTCCCCTATCAGAAAGTGGTACAGACCATTCTCCTACTTTTCTTTGTTCCAAATGAAACAGCCCATGTCTTGACAAGTTGTGGGAGAGTTTTAGTTTTTCTTTCTTTGATGGATAGCATAGTGGTAACATCACATCCTTGTAATCAAGGAGTCCCGGGTTTGATGCAAGGTTGAGGTACAATTTGTTCGGATCCCACTTTAAACTGCAAGTCACCAGTCCCGATTAGCTTTCCTGTGAATAAAGTGAGCTTAAAAACAAAAGCTGTATATACAATGGCATATACTGGGTTAAGAACCTGGGCTATTGCACCATATCATAGTGTTCGAGTGGACAAAAATTTGCTGGTGGGGGTGTTTTTGTTTTTTAACTCATTTGGGATGGCGGGTTGAAGTGATGTGACTGTGATTAAAAATATATACCTCATAAATAAAACATGGAAATATACACTGTCAGTAAGGAAAGGATTTCAAGAATTTCATTCTTATTTGCATAAATGAAAGGCCCATATTGTGAAATATTATGTAGGCCTATACCGCGTGAGGCACCTAAAAGTATCACCTGAAATAGCGAAGAAACCAGAAACAGTAGCGATGTGAGGTTTGCGGGAAACAATAATATCAAATGGGGTTCGTAAATCGGAGGTATGGGGTGGGTCGAAAAATATCGACAAATGGGGCATCTGGAGCAAAGTCATATTTTTTAAATGGAACGATATACAATAACATGCATAATATAAAAGAGCACATGCAGAGAAACACAACGCCGTTGGTCTCATGCATCTACTGCACATAGGAACGAAGATATGGCCATGTGAAAATATGTAAACAAACTAACAAGTGGCCCACTTGACCGTCAGTACCACGGCATGTACAAATATGAGATGTCGGAAGCCATTGGACAAGATGAAAACAGAATGTTTTAAAGGAAGAAAAAATACAGTAGACATCGTCAGCACCATGTATTTGACAGTTGTTACAGCATAATGAAAATGACCATGACAGTATGTCGAAGAACCACTGCGTAAGAAGCGAAAACCTGTCAAAGTGTGTGTTCAAAGTGGTGGCCGTCAGCTGCGATACAGGCAACGAGGCGCCCACGCAAAGATCGTTGCACAGAATGTAGCATCTCGTAGGGAATGTCCCTACAGGCCGCAGTAATGTGGTGTTGCATATCCTCTGAAGTTGTTGGCACATCCTGGTAGACAATGTCCTTCAGCTTTCCCCACAGGAAAAAGTCTAACGGTGTCAAATCTGGGGAACGAGCCGGCCATTTGACAGGCCCTCCACGTCCAATCCAACGATTTGGAAATGTATTTTCCACACATGCTGTAGCACATCTTGCACTGTGAGCTGGGCACCCGTCATGTTGGTACCACATTTCCCTCCTTGTCTGAAGTGGTATGTCCTCCAATAGTACAGGCAGTTCATGTTGTAAAAACTGTATGTATCGGTCAGCATTCAGTGTCCCTTGTATAAAAAAAGGGCCAATGAGATGTTCACCCACTATACCACACCACACGTTCACACTCCATGGTGGCTGGCGTTCCACTTGGCGAAGCCAATGTGGATTTGTCACCGACCAATAGTGCATGTTCCTTAGGTTGACATTTCCATGATTGGTAAAAGTTGCCTCGTCAGTGAAGAGGATACATGACAAATCGGGTGTGTCGTGTCGTAACATCCATGTGCAAAACCGAACACGGTCCACAAAATCATTCCCGTGAAGATCCTGATGGAGGGAGATATGATATGGGTGAAACTTGTGTGTGACTGACTCATCCCAGCATCCCTGGCAATTTCACGGGAGCTAACGTGCGGATTCACAGCAACAGCGGCGAGAACATTTGTTGCACCTGCCTCACCTGTAGTTGGCTTGTTCCGCACACGTGCTCGTGGTGTTACACTTCCGGTGTCTCTTAATTTAATAAATAACTTACCAAACAGACGTCGAGATGGCTGTCGTCTGTCCGGATATCTCTCTGCGTACACATGGTAGGCTTCTGAGGCATTCTTTCGGCATTCCCCATAAATCAGGATCATGTCCGCTTTTTCTATGTTTGTGAACACCATAATCTTCGCTCTTACCACTATGACTACTTGCTATGAACACAATCTCGTGGACCTGCTATCAAAACTTGCTCTGCGTAAAGGCAGTTCTGTCAGGCACCTGAGAAGTCTTACATGCCATGGTACTGATGGTCAAGTGGGCCACTTGTTAGTTTGTTTACAT
Source organism: Lepisma saccharinum (assembly GCF_977018435.1). NCBI lineage: Eukaryota > Metazoa > Arthropoda > Insecta > Zygentoma > Lepismatidae > Lepisma > Lepisma saccharinum. Next base: position 15,377,032 of record NC_139230.1, on the reverse strand, counting down.
ATTTTCACATGGCCATATCTTCGTTCCTATGTGCAGTAGATGCATGAGACCAACGGCGTTGTGTTTCTCTGCATGTGCTCTTTTATATTATGCATGTTATTGTATATCGTTCCATTTAAAAAAATATGACTTTGCTCCAGATGCCCCATTTGTAGATATTTTTCGACCCACCCCATACCTCCGATTTACGAGCCCCATTTGATATTATTGTTTCCCGCAAACCTTACATCGCTACTGTTTCTGGTTTCTTCGCTATTTCAGGTGGTACTTTTAGGTGCCTCATGCGGTATACGAGAATAAAAATAAAATTTCAACCTACCTATTTTCACGATTTTAAGTTTGGGTACTCCTTGTTGGCACAGTAATAACATCATTGCCTTGAAACTAAGGGGTCCTGGGTTCGATGCATGGTGGTTTAGATACCACTTTAATTGTAGGTCCGATCCCCATTAGCTTATCTGTTCATAAAGTGGACATACAAGAAAAATCCACAACGATTTGGAGCTTATCGTAATTCGTAAGCCGAAAAGACAGCTTGTTAATTATGTCCCTCATTTCAGTTCACTACACAACACACAGTCCATATCATTCACAAAAATACAATTCACTCACTACTGTATTCACAAGCTGCCTCTTAATAAATTCCACGCACCAAGACCACTCGACGCGATCTAGACTAGAACTGGTCCTTGTCATTTTGGTAAACCATTCCCGCTCAGCCAACAATTTTCTACTCCCCACTGTATCTCTAGTTGTTTGAAGGTCAACGACCTCTTTTTCAACTCCTCTGCAAGCATTCAATTATGTTCTTTTCCCTGCCACATGACACTTTCCCCTTGCACGCGATAATTTGTCTTCAAAATTCCCCATTCCTGGGAAGATTGGTGTGCAACATTGACCCAGACTGTTGAGGAAGTTCAGTGTGTTTTTCCCCCACCATATAAAACCCTGTTCTCTCTCCTGTAACAGTTTGACTCCATAATTCCCCGATCCTGGGGAAATTACATGGTGGGAAAAATTGGTTTGCAACATTGATCGGAGCCCTGTCAAGCTTAGCCGTCGCCTCCATGGAGTTGCCCGCCAGCTGGCACAGCCGCCTCGCGAATTCAAAGAAAGCGGGCAATGTTTCCAACTTCTAAGAAATAGGTTCATCATCTTATTGAAATGAAAAATTTTATGCACATTTTTTGATAGATATTTCTTTCTGTATTTTATTCCCCGAGTCTGGGCTTCGGAGATAGCCTCGATAGCCCCGAATATATACGCCTCTGACAGTGGCGTACCAAGGACTTTCGAAAGGGGATGAGGGCTATACATTTTTTAGTAGGCAGCCATCTATTTACCACCTTTTCCTGGTTTTGACATTCTTTTTACTGGGCCAAAGGGGGGTTATTATCCCCATCCACCCCTTTATGCATGCCACTGTCTATATTGCAATAAGAGTATGTTTGTAAACGATTCTGTATTATTGTACCAAATAAAACATAACTTTCTTGTTACACATAACTTGAGATTCCCAGAATAAACGAATTTCAATTGAGGTAGGCCTAAAAGCGGACCTTCATGATGGAGTGGTTACCACAGCAATCCACGATGCCAGGGGTCCTGGGTTTGAATCCCAGTCTGAGGATGATTGATTGTTCTTTGAGAGTGTCACTTCATCGATTTTATATCATCACTCACCCTCTTTGCCATGATTTGTAAAAAGTGACCGCAAGGTGACGTAAAATAACCCAATATCAGGCAATCAATGTCAAATAGGCTTAGGAAAAGTAGGTTTAGGATATTTCAATCATCTTTAATATTGTTACTGCAAATAACCAACGTGCTTTTTATCATCATCATTGCAATTCTTTTAAAGAAATTTTGAAACATCAGACACAAATTTATATTTTCGGGTGCTTCACCTTTCAAGCATAATGGGTAGGGGCATGCATATTTCGTTTTTGACGAAAAAACAAAATGTGAAAAAACACATTGTAGTGTTAATTTTTCATGTTTTTGAAAGGTGTGAGATGCATTTTGTGACCATGTTTTGTCACGAAATAATGCGAAATGAACTGCAAAAAGCGAAATTAACTCTTAAACACGAAATTTAGGGTTTATTCACCGACGTGACACCTTCTGAGGTCTGAATTATCCTGAGAGTAATGCAATTCCCGGAAAATTGATTAATTCTGCTGTTAATATTGAAGAAGCAAAAATGGACTCTGTTACACAGAAATAAACTTAATACTCTCATAACTACATAAATGTGCTATTAGAAGTGAAATGTTAATTCACTGGAATAAGTGTAGTTTTTAAATCAAATTTAGGATTATATTCACAATTTTAAAACCAAAATGTATTTTTATATACCACTTTTCATCCAATTTTTCACCGCTATAACACCGATATTTTATTTTATTTACCACTTTTGAACCTGAAATTGACGCCGTTTTTGTACCGAAATTTTGCTTTTTTATTTACCAAAAATTTGTTCCTCTAATAATGGGGTATTGCAGATTTGCTTGTTTTTTGAATTGAGGTGCGGACAAGCCTTCAAAAAGTGATCAGTTCTCCAGTCTGACAGAACTAGGTGACAAAATGTCTTGTGTTAACAGTATAGCAAAACAAAAGTTTGGGATGTTGTTGATTTCCAAAGATACAGCACTCCAAACTTACCCATGTTTCACTTCTCATGAAAAATGGGCATTCTGACCTTGAATTTTGACATTTTCTACAGGGGAGGGAAACATTTTTCAAGGTCTCAAAATTGCACAATATTAATTTCTCATGACCTACTTCAACATATAAAAAAATGAAGCCAATCAAAAAATACATCTCACTTTGTTCGAAGATCAAAATAACGGCTCTTAACCTTTATTAGATGGCCGGGACAGCTGTAATCCTAGTAGCTCTAAATGTCCTGAGGATGGGCTGTGATTACATCTCTCCCCGTACCACCTTACAACAATTAACATATTATTTCTTGAAAACTAGAGTTGATATTTCAGTTTTTTTACAATATATGTACCTAGGTATGAAGGTATGACATTCTACAAATTTCAATACAAGTATTTGGAGTTTGTCAGAATGTGATTTTTATTTTCTTCCCCAGCAATTTGAAGTGAATAGAAGAATTCCAAAATGTAGCACTATTATGTATCAACAATTGTATCAAGCATAGTTGAAAATTGTCCTGTAGTTTATCATAAAAAACAAAGTATCATGAAAAAGTAGTGTTTGTCATCTATTCATAAGCAATTTGTACATGCAATGGCTATTTAACCTAGTTGCTTCAATTTACGAACCACAAAGCACCACTCTCTCGGAAACTCTTACTTTTTTTTTAATTGTTTTAAAAATCTGCAAAAAATTTAGAAAACAAAATTTCTTAACACAATCTTTATTTTTAAATTAATGAGCTATTGAACTATTATCAACTAAACTTTGCATGGCTTATTCACATCAGTTTATTGTGGCAGCCACGGGTGCTCTTCAAATATGATATTTTTTGTAACATTAAAATTTTCTTCTTTTTTGGGAGGAGGGGGATGGAATACCACAATATCACTTCCAAAAAGTGTGTGATAATGCGAGAAGAAAAACAACCACAACTGTCTACAGTAAATAGTTTTCCCTTCTAATAGTTTTTTTATGCACTACACTTCAAAACCTCCAGTACCAAGAGGCTTTCATGCTTTCATGTGGAAGAGGCTCCCATCTGATGAACATTAACTAGCACTGCCTTAGCTTGCAGCAGGTGTCTGGTTTCAAACAATACCAGAACTAAACCACAGCAATCAACCAGGGTGGCCACTCAAGGACTATGACAAAATTCAAGTATAATTCCCGGTTTTCAAGATGAACTTTCCAAAAATTCAAGGCTAAAAGCAGATGTTTTCTCTATTTCAACCTTACGTATTACCTACCACCTCTCACCACCCACACTCAAACACGCACAAATGTATTAAAAATATAAAGTGTCTGTGTGTTTCAAATATATCCAAAATTTTCAATTCAATTAAAAGGCATCATCATCATCCTTTGCCATTTCCTGCTTCTGGCTGGGTCAGCATAATTAAAAGGCATATGTATTTAAAATATTTAATTTAAGGTGCAGAGTTTACATTTGCCATTTCACATACTCAGACTTGAAATACATCTACAAACACAAATCACAAATGTTACAGGTTATACTAATGTACGAAAAATTGTTAAATGTTTAAGTATTTCAAACTCAAATTTACCTAATCAAATTCAATATATCTTTTCTTGAAATAAACTTCCATCTGTCAGATAGATTGTTCTGCAAAGCACACAAACATGCCAAACAGATTGAATTATATTTTATTTTGCTTCCTCGATAAAAACAATAGCTAAACTGTGAAACACTTGCATCAGGTCATTTCTAAATATGTACAACTTCAATGGGATTTTGATTAATAAAAAGCTGCAGTTTTTTTATTTGTAATGAGGAAAATTCATGCAGAATTCACATAATTCTCAGAGCCAATAATTCACACATAATTCCTGGAATTCTGTCTATTTTGTTAATACAATAGGAAAGACTGATTAATCAGTACTTTATCAGTATTGGTGGATATAGGCATATCAGTGTATCAGTTTATTGGTAAAATTACCAATAATTTTATCAATATGATATATCTATAAATATTTAGTGCAATATTGTGTCATTTTGATATAATTTTTATGGACATAAACATATAATGTTTAAAAGTAAATGTCTAAATATGCAATTTCTTTTGCATTGCAAAAGCTTGGTTCATCATCCAACATACATTTACTAAGGAGGTCCATGAACCATTTCGAATTTTATATTGGATTGATAGAATATCAGTAATTGGCATCAGTAAATCTTATATTGGTACTTCATTGGCATCAGCCAAAATTTCATATTGGTCCATCCCTAATTTATATACATATGAAGGTATGAGGCACATAATTTTGGTAAATAAAAAAGCAAAATTTCGGTACAAAAACAGTCAATTTTGGGTTCAAAAGCGGTAAATAAAATAAATTGTCGGTGTTATAGCGGTTAAAAATCGGATGAAAAGTGGTATATAAAAAGACATTTTGGTTGTAAATTGTGAATGTAATCTTAAATTTGATTTAAAAACTACACTTATTACACAAAATTAACATTTCACTTCTAATAGCACATTTATGTAGTTATCAGGGTATTAAGTTTATTTCTGTGTAAAGGAGCCCATATTTGCTTTTCCAATATTAACAGCGGAATTAATCCATTTTTCGTGAATTGCATAACTTTCAGGTTAATTCAGACCTCAGAAGGTGTCGCCACGGTAAATAAACCCTAAATTTCGTGTTTAAGAGTTTATTTCACATTTTGCAGTTCATTTCGCATTATTTTGTGGCAAAACATGGTAGCAAAATGCATCTCACACCTTTCAAAACATGAAAAATTAACACTACAATGTGTGTTGACATTTCGTTTTTTCGTCAAAAACAAAATATGCATGCCCCTAGCATATTACTTTTCAAACACTGTTTCTTGCTGAAATGTTGTACAAATATATGCAATAATGACAAAAATTAGAAGAAATTATTTCCAGTGTTTCGTACAGTTGGCAAAAATTATTAAACAGTTTTAAGTCTGAAGTAAAATATCTCTCCTGCCTGTTTGCTTCTTGGGATGGAAATATTGTTGAATCATTCTTCAAATGTTTGTGTACACAACAAACTGAAATACTTGTTGTTTTACTTTTGAAATATTGTAACTCTATACAGTGCAACCTCGATTTTACGTTTTTTCAGAGAACCAAGCTGAAAAAACTTAAAATGCTGGAAAATGTAAAATCGAGGAAAATTTTCTATTTGAATTGCGACCTTTCATGCTTTACTGCAAATTTGGTGCATATGGCATCCAGAGTGTCAAAGCTAGAACCAATTTTCTGAAAATCTATTATGTAAACTGCTTTACTTATACATTGAAATTACTCCCCCCCCCCAAGATGTATCTATCCCATGGCCACTGCTACACACTACATTTTTGAAGTTGAATATAAATATTTGCATATTATTTTCTTCTCTATCTTTTATGACTTTTTGTGCATTGCAGTAAGTCTGAAAGGTGGTGATTCAACAATATTTCCATCCCAAGAAGCTAACAGGCAGGAGAGATACTTTAATTAAGACTTAAAACTGTTTAAAATGCCAACTGTACGAAACACTTAATTTTTAAAAGTAAAACTCAAAGTATTTCAGTTTGTTGGGTACACAAACATTTGAAGAATAACATTAGTTTTCCATGAATAATTTTTGCACATGAAAATTTACATGGACTCAAATAGAAAAAAATATATAAATTAGATGGGCCATGCATCATTCTTAGAATATGATTCCATCATAGATAGGCTAATCAAGACTTGAGATACAGTTTAAAATTGGATCTAAACTACTATGGTATGCCTCCAGCAATAATGAACCTGGGATCCTTTGAGTACAAGGTGATCACATTACCACTACACCATTAACAAGGTGCTGCTCTGATAGTAAACATTCTTCCATGTTGTAGTTTTAAAATGTAATCTGTTACTCTTTTGAGTTGTTGCATCCAGTTATTACCTTACCTTTAAAAAATGTTTACTCCATTATGAAAGTGAATAACTTTCATTTCCACAGTGTTACTTTTCTGAACTATAAAATAAAGAAACATGAAAAGATAAACTTGAAATCTTACCTTCTGGTAAAACTTCTTGCAGAAATACTACATAGAAAGGTGTTACCAAGTCATTGATCCCCTGAACATAACCTGATGCTGGATGTCTTATCGCCCAAATGAACAATATTCTCTCAAACATTTCCTGCACAGTTTTCTGTTGAAATAAGGCTATTAGGGGACTCATTCTGGGAATATCTATATGTATCTAAAAATAAAAGAGGTACAATAATGTCAGTTGCCAAGGTAGGAAAAATGAAATTATTTACCTTAGTTACCTTAGTTCTTATCCAAGTCTCATTGTGCATTACGGAAATATTAAATGTTTTGTTTAGTATTGAAAATGCAAACTGATCATGAATTTGCTCTCTTACTTCATCAAGTTTATTGATGTTTATATTGATGGCTTTTTCTGACAAAAGCGAAAAATGTCAACAAACGTTTTTGCCTAGTGCCACACATCTCTCAAAGGAATGTAAGCACAACAAATAATAAAATTGACATAATTTACCTGTAAACTTTCTAAACTTTCAGCCATGAACTAATGGAAGTGCAATGTTCTTTACACATATCCCAGCATGCAAACACATATAAAACATAAATGAAAAGGTACTTTTCAAATGTATGGCCCTTCAACAGATAGCCAACAACATTGTCACTCCATCATACATACATACACATAAAAAAAAAATCCTACCTTGTTTAAAATGTTAAGATGAGCATCATCCCTACTACAAATTGAATTAATAAAGCATTATAATGTCTTAATTACTTGTTCAGTTAGAATCAACCACTGAATAAAAAACACACAACCATACCAAATAAGACACATACAACATGCACCAAAATAAATACTGGCTTTTAATTACATTCATGAGAACATTTACGGACAGGCACTCCCAATTTCGAACTCTTGGGCACATACCTGATTTTCTTCAGCATTCCTATGCTGAAGACTTGGATTCACTGTGGAATCTTTATTACATGAGTAAGTTTAGATTATCAAGCAAGCTTTGCCCACCTTGTGAATATTCAAGAATGAATCAAAACCAACAGTGGATAAATCTTGGAATGGGAATAACAATCGGTATGCATACAAGATTTAATTTTTCAAATATTCACTCCTAATTTGTATACAGTGAAATCTCAGTTATACATTTTATGGGGGACAGAAGGGTATAAACGTATAACTGAGAAAAACTTATTATTGAAATATAATTAAAATGATAAAATTAAGTACACAAAGAAAGAAAAGGAGAACTACATATACAGGAAAACCTCGTTAATACGATATTGGTTAATACGAAGTACCCTTTAATCCGAAGTTCTTCCCATTCCCCAGCCGATAAGATAGGATTTATAATGTATTTCAGTACGGATAAATCGAAATACGGATAATTTTTAATACGAAGTTGTTTACAAGACCCTTCCGCAAAACTGGTTTCGCTTAATTCGAAGTAGACACCTGCGTAAGTTGACAAGAGAAGATCGAATGTGGAGAGAGCTTGGACGTTATTTTAACTTGACCTTGACATGTTTCCTTGTCCTAAGAGCTGCTGACAACTCCAGGGAAGTAGCCCGAAATGCCCGCTGGACATTGACATTCTTTGTCAATGTGCATGGGAGGTCAAGCTCTTTCCCCGCTGAATGCGCCACCTTGGAAATATTCAGCAGAAATGCGAGATAAGATCGCACGAATGTTCCAAAATACAAGACGCGTGGCGCCTGGAAGTCTCACCCATCTGTCTAGCTCTGAGCTCGAGATAAAGCAATTTCCCGTGTGCGAGCAACTTTTGGCCTGGTAGCCGACAACTTCCGGTAACCACTTTCATTAAAAGCATGTTCTTTGTGCCCTGTAGAACTTCATTAAAAAAAGGTAAACTGTTACAGATAATCAAAGCCGCATAGGCCAACTAAAGATCGTCAACCAGCTTAATGCGTTGTCATCTAGGTTTCCCGCAAAAGTTGACGTCGATGTTACGTATGTTGCAACTCCAGTTTCCCGTTTCATACGTTTCCCAACTGTGCCCGTCATAAAATTTGCCAAAACAGTGTTTTGTTGTCTGCGTGACTTCTCCCCTTTTGCTATCAACAAACGGGGGGAGGGGGGTCACTTGCTAATTGTTTCGGCCACAATTTTCTTGCTCGTGTGCGCACACTGGCTCCTTTCCTTTGGCGTCTAAAAAAAAGCAAACAGTTCTGAATACCTTCTTCAAAACGAACAAAAACCGCATGATAAGTAAAAGAAAAGTGACCCCCTTCCTTCTCCTACAACAGCTCATTATCCGCCACTGGTGTGCATGGTAATGCGATAATTGCAGAATTCAGGTCCCTCTTTCTTGTTTGAATGCAGCTGTCTGGATAGGAAATATTGCCCGTATTATTGTCTGTTGCATGGTAAAAGGTAATACAAGGATCATTTTTTTTTCACACTGCTGATAAAACTTCGATCTTCCACAACTACGTTATCTTTAAAATGCCCATGATTTCCCTTCTGCCACCTGCTGCTCTAACTTCCAGCCGATCTCATTGTGTTTACGCTGCAGCTGGCGCCAGTGTTTAGTCTAGCGTCTGGAAAGCTCTCGCTTGCCGGTAACTGCAATGACTCATCCAGTGCAAAGGAGTAAGCATCATTGTTTTGAATCTCGCAAAGCCATATAATCCCCGCTTTTCTTCAGAACCATTAGCGTGCTGCTGTTAAAAAAAAACAACAACAAAAAACCGCAATGCTCAATGTAGGAATACGAGAGGAAAAGTTTTCGCGGAGCGAGTGTTTGACCTCCAGAATATTCCTGAAACCTACAATAAATTGTCGATTAATCTGAAAATACGCAAGTTTCGTAAAGCTTGTTTTCAGTTCATTTTATGCTGATGAGCTAAGCGAGATTAAATATATAGTTTGAAGTGGGATCCAAACCAGAGTGATTATCGAGTGCGCCGTGCAAACAGATCGCAAGTTGTGTGTTTACTTTTTCAGAGTGGATTACAATGCAAGTTGAGGAAGAGTTTGAACTGATCCCTGCAAAGGGGGAGGGGGGCGATTATGAAGTTAACTGAAGCAAAGAATACGTGACTTTTTTTACGATTTCTTTTTAACAGCCGAACCAGAACGAAATTTACAGCCCCGATTTTTTTGTTTTTTGCCAGGGAAAGGTTGTGTTCTCTCCCAACAGAATCTTCTCTTACCAGTTAATCCTGTAACGGACAATGTTATAGTGAACGCACATAAAATCCAGTATTCATTCTGTCCGATTATCTCCCGTCTCTTGCTTGCGCCAGTGACTACCGTCAAGATTCTTCGGAGTTTCACTTCTTGCAGTAAACGAGATTGTTTTCCTTTCCCTAGGTCTCCGTGCAAACGGGTTTCTTATGAACTAAAATTGTAAGAATTTCGTGGAAGAGCAACGGCTTTGCACAATTAAAAGAAAATACAGTTTGTTAAAAGACTTTTTGCCACAACATGCATCCCGTGCATAACCGGTTGTATAACTAGGCAGGATAAATGGTGTTAACCGTCTCCTTGGAATCTTTGTGTCCGCGTTAAGCTCCGTGTTCTCATTTTGTGTAACATTTTTTTACACTTTCTTTAAAACGTACAATATTACTATATAGTACATATAAAGCTTATTTTCTGAGCTACCACCAAGTATAAAACATCCTTTGTGGGGGTAATTTATACTCTACTTTATTTACACCTGAAAACAGGCGCCATCTTGAAAAGTTTGGATAACTCGAAGTCGTTTAATACGAAGTTGACATTTTTTGGTCCCTTGAACTTCGTATTAACGAGGTTTTCCTGTACACCAAAGTTTAATGTATTGCACTAATCTGTTCTAAATCGTTATTGTAATTCACGAGAAATAGAAAATGAAGGTGCCAGGAGGTGAAAGGGGTACAAGCAAGGTTTACGCACTTTCTCCATTCAGCCAATTCCCTGCAAAAAACTATGCTGAACATTAGGACGTTTATCTCGATCTTATGTTTACTGTAACTCTCATTTCCTCACTTTATATGTTTTCCAAACCCCACCGATGACAAAATTTGCCAGAAGCCTGTCCCGTATGCCAGTTGACCTCTCCCTCCCCCTCTTCTTTGCTTTTGCAGCAGCCTATTCATTCACCATGCGACCTTGAATGCCTGCCTTACGATCGGGGAACAAGCGAACTATTGTGAAAACAATAGTCATTAAATGCTGCTTTCTCTAGCATTTTAACACATCCTAAAAGCATGACTCGGGTCTCTTTGTTGTGCCTCACCCCAAAAAACATGTGAACAATTGAGAACATGGCTCAATCACTATTCCCATTTCTTTACCTACATAATCATTCCTAGTAGAAGGGGGAAGGAGAGAGAGAGAGAGCAGGGCAGGGATGGGGGGCTTTCCTTTCTTGTTTGCCGGGAGAAAAGTAAGAATAATTTCCCAATCCCGGTTATCTGATATTGGTTTAGAAATGAGTGAAAAAAAGTATCTAATCTCCTCTCACAAGTAATCTGCAACTGCTGTGCAGGGCCAGTGGCGTGCCCAGGATTTTTGAAAGAGTGGGGTTGAAGTATAATTTTTTTTTAGTAGTCAGCCCTAATTTTGCCATCTTTTCCTGCCTACAATGTTCTTTTTTTAGGAATACTGGGCCAAGGGGGAAGGGGTATGACCCCCCCCCCCTTTGGGCATGCCACTTTGCAGGGCTATTCACAAAGCAGCCTTCTTTTTAATGCAGCTATTTGCATATGAAATACTGCTTGTGTGTCCCTTACAATATAATAATCCTTCCCCCCTTTTTGTAACTTGGTTCAGGAATAAGCAAGCTGCTGACTAAAAAAAAAACATGAACGTGGTAGTCCAGCTTTTCTTCATTTTCAACAAGCGCTTCGCCTTTAAAACATGCAAAACATTCTATTCAGCCACCTGTGCGTTGGTGCCAGTCTGTCTGGAGGGAGGTGCTACCGGCACCAGTGCTATGTCTAGCTCTTCCCAAGTGTCAGTGGCGTGCCTGGGATTTTCGAGGGAGATTGGGGGTGTATGTATACATTTCTTTTTGCCTCCCCGATGACATTGTGGTAACAGCATCGTTTTGTAATCAAGGGGTTCCAGGTTAGATACCCAGTGGAGGCACTTTAAACTGTAGGTCCAGTCCCGATTAGCCTTCTGTGCATAAAATGGACTTACAACCTTGAGCGGATGGAGCCTCGCATGCCTGTATTCCCGTTGAAGCCGGCACCTTTTTGCAAGCGTGTGCTTTATGTGTAATGCTCATGCCGCAACTTGGACGCTGGATGAACCAAATTTTGAGGGAAGCACAACAAAAGACCTCTCTATGAGGATATGTAATGCTCATGCCACAACTTTGAAAAAATATATAATAAAACTGAAATCACGGCATTTGGAAATCTTGCATAATTGCGGAATTTCGCTTCTAGCATCGGCCCTATGGACGCTGGATGGACCAAATTTTGAGGGGAGTACAACAAAAGTACATATATATGAGGATATGTAATGCTCATGCCACAACTTTGAAAAAATATATAATAAAACTGAAATTACGGCCTTCAGAAATTTTGAGTTTCACTTGTAGCGTCGACTCTATGGATGCTGGATGGACCAAATTTTGAGGGAAACACAACAAAAGACCACTCTATGAGCATATGTAATGCTTGTGTCGCAAATTTGAAAAAAAAAAAATTATAATAAAATGGAAATCACGGCAATCAGAAATTTTTCATAATTAAGGAATTTTGCTTCTAGCATTGGCCCTACAAATGCTAGATGGACCAAATTTTGAGGGAAACACAACAAAAGACCACTCTACAAGCATATGTAATGCTTGTGTCGCAACTTTGAAAAAAATATATAATAAAACTGAAAGCACGGCATTTGGAAATTTTGTGTAATTATAGAAAAATTCGAACTTTGGGATTTTGCCCCTGCTTCCCCCCTGGACTCTTAATTGTCGGAAGATACTTTTGCTTTTTGTTCATTCTTACTTTTAGAATTTACATTTTTAAAAAATATGCAGTGTTTGAGCAGTTATAGCCTTTTATCTTCAATTTATTCCACAGTAACAAAAGGTAAAAAGTGCTCATTTTAAATGGCGTTTGCAGAAAGAAAAAAGCACACAGTGTATGATTGCTGCTTTACTTCAAAAACAAGTCACAGTGTTCAATAATTCGTTTATCTGCGATTTCGTTTTGCATAATAAAAAGTACTGCAACGTCTTCGTCTTCAACAACCGTATTATCTTTAAATATTACGGTAATAAGACCCAGCTGAACTCCCCCTCCCTTTCTTCAGCTTGTTTGTAATGTTTACATTCACCACAAGCTGGGAAGTGTGGCACCAGTGACTTGTCTGACAGCTTGAAAGATATCAATCTCAGATCTGCTTCAGGCAGATGCGACTTTCCGGAGCCAATACAAAGAACAAAAGCAGGATTATTTAGTACAGGCCAATCTTGTTCAAGGGTGCATAGCCCCTCCCCTTCTCTCCGATGCAAGCTACAAAAATAGAATTCCAAGTCGAGAGTCTGGTCCCATGGTTGCAGCCGATAAGAAAACCTGTATGAGAATGGGTGGCAGATGTTATCATCACGGAAATCTTGAACAGCAGCATTCTTTTGAAGTCAAGTTAAAAATGTATAACTGAAGTCTTTTCCTTGTTGGGACTGAACTTGTTGAACATATAACTGGAAAAATCGTATATCTGAAAATCGTGTAACTGAAATATAATAGCATGCAGCCTTATAGGAATTGGCAGGGACCGTCAGAAAAAACGTACTATCGTGAAACGTATAATTGCAAATTCACTGTATTCACTAAAATAAAGTAGCGACACTTCTAATTTTTTACAGTACACATATACAACAAGTTTACACACGTCCAAGCATATGCATATATTTTCATGTACAGTTGTGACAACATTAAATAACTAATGTTTTTGTAGTACACCATGTCCCAAAATGATTATCGCGGTTTCAAGAAGTTGGTGTATTGCAACAGATGAAGTTGACTGTTTATATCGTACATGTATAATAAGAATGGCTGTGGAAGTTTACTACCGTGAGTGCTTATCATTTGTTTCACATCAGTCACAGTGGCATAGTGTATTACAAGATGGTGACTCTGGTACAGAATTCCTTTTGTGTCATTGAATTTGCAAGGTGTGGTTCTGCTGTTTCAGTTAAACAAGATTTTTGATGGTGATTTGGAAGTGATTCTCCATCCAATAACAACATTTTTAATATGTTTCAAACAACTGGAGTGTCTGCAAGGGGAAGAGTTCTGGGTGTCCAACTGTGTCAAATGAAAGAGTCAATAAGCATTGCACTACTGAATGAATGTATGCCATGTCACGAAAGGTGTTCAGCTCACATTGAACATTTATAAGGTACACTATGTAAACTTGTTGAGTTGTTGTTTACTCCCATATAAGCTTTGTCCTTGTACCCCACATATAAGGGAAATTAAATGACTATGAAACCCCAGCAATAATTTTGGGACACACTGTATTTTCTATTCCAAGAAGTGTTCATGTGTTTCCATGATCAGAAGTATAGCAAATATTTCTTATAAATGGGAGAAAATTTAACATGCTGGTGAAGATTCTGACTAAAGAAACCCTGTGTATGAAAAGGGTCCACAGGGTTTTGATAGTTCATCCTCATTGTTGTAATTAGCCCTAAAGATAGAAAGTAATACAGGGTGTTGCAAAACTCTTTCAACAATGCTTGGGTGCTGGTAGATATCATAAAAACAAGTAACTTTTCCCTATAAAGTTTACCCCGAAAGCGCTTAGTTTCTGCGCTATAAGCGCTTAAAACCTATCCTGTACGTATGCAACCCAACACAGCAAACACTTGCTCTGACATAACTACCAGGGGTGTGTGGCAGGGTTGCCACTAGCGTTTTTCGTTAAGAGGGACGACTTCAAAACAACAACTTGGGAGTCTTGCCTGAGCAAAATCCAAAACATTAATGATACTTGCGATGTTGTAAGAAGCAGTGACAGAATTTATAAACTGACCAAGACAAATAATGGGCAGACTGAAATTCAAGATTACTCATTCCAAAATATCACCATAATTGATTGATTTGGTTTATTTTAATTCACTTTTCTGCCACCTTTGGCTAATCACGAAGATGAGGATGATATGATGAAATAACAAATGACACCAATGTCTAGGACAGGATTTAAACCCGAGATACCGGCACCGTAGATACATCACCACGGAGTGTTTCTTCGTGTATCATGTGATATCAATAATTGCAAGGGACACGTGAGAGTGGGGAAATCCACAAACGAACAAATGTAAACATGATGTGCTTTCTGCCTCGTTTCGAACATTTGACATTCGAACAAAAGCTGCTGGCTGCTAGTGCATTACACAATGAATCTACCATCGTGGTTGCAATCACACTCACAGCAAAACATGTCTTTACTGCAGAAATAAACTTTCCTTGACAGTATATTCGTACTTGATTTTTCTAACGCTACTATTACTCCAAGAGTCAAAATAATTCGTTAAGAGCAGAGAACTCATAGACGTTATAAATTCAGTTTTCTTACAGTTTTCTTTTTACGTTAAGTTCAATGCACCAATAGGTGAAGTGGTGCAGTACTTGCTCCCTTTTCAGAAAAATCGGAACTACAAAGATGAATGATCCAGTGACATATTTCTCAAGGCCGGAGCTCTTATCTGATCCTTCGTTGGAGATCATGTGTAGATCACTAAACGTACTCGATCACCAAGGCGACTCAATAGACTTTTGCTGTTCACAAAATTGTTTTTTTGTCATTGTGCAATACGAGTGACCTTTACAGTTCAGCGCTTGATATAAGTATGCATGTCTTGACTTTGGCTTTTAATAAGCACTAATTTTAATGTGTGAATTTATTCATTTCTAAACAACGTGTTTCATTACATTAAAAGCAGACCCATGTGGCAGAGTGGTTAGAACATCGCACTACGATGCCAGTGGTCTTGGGTTTTTATTCCCGGCTTGGACATGGATGTTTGTGAGTGTCCATTCATCAATTTCATCATATCATCACCCATCCCCATATTCGCAAATTAGCCAAAAGTGGCACAAAAAGCGAAGTAAAATAAATAAAAACAATCAATCAAACATTAAATTAAAATAACCTTGCAATTACTTCCTTATGAGATGAACACGATTAGCAATAATGCTAGCATTGATAGGAATAATTTTCAAGTAAATTGTAATAACATTACAGTGTGCGTGTTCGAAACGAGGCAGCAAACACATCATGTTTACATTTGTTCGTTCGTGGATTTCCCCTATCTCACCTGTCCCTTGCAATTGTTGATATCGCATGATACATGAAAAAACACTCCGTGGTGATGTGGTTAGCACAGCTCACTACAGCGCCGTTATCTCGGGTTTAAATCCTGGCCTAGACATTGGTGTCATTTGTTATTTCATCATATCATCCTCATCTTTGCGATTAGCCAAAGGTGGCAGAAAAGTGAATTAAAATAAACCAAATCAATCAATCAATCAATTATGGAGATATTTTGGAATGAGTAATCTTGAACTTCAGTCTGCCCATTATTTGTCTTGGTCAGTTTATAAATACTGTCACTGCTTCTTACAACATCGTAAGTATCATTAAAGTTTTGGATTTTGCTCAGGCAAGACTCCCAAGTTGTTGCTTTCAAGTCGTCTCTCTTAACGAGGAAAATGCTAGTGGCAAGCCTGCCACGCGCCCCTGGTAGTTATGTCAGAGCAAGCGTTTGCTGTGTTGGGTTGCATACGTACAGGATAGATTTTAAGCACTTATAGCGCAGAAACTAAGCGCTTTCGAGGTAAACTTTATAGGGAAAAGTTACTTGTTTTAATGATATCTACCAGCACCCAAGCATTGTTGAAAGAGTTTTGCAACACCCTGTATAAATAAATAGATAAAGTTGGACCAAGAACTACACTTATGATATTCTGTGAACAATAGTTCAAATACTTAACTGATTACACTGAAAAGTAAATTTGTTCAGTTGACCCAAGTACTTCAAAGTATTATCAGCAAAGTAAAACCTATGACCTCCTCCAAAATAATAGTGGTGCACTACAAATTTAAAGGTTGCAATACCCAGGTCAACCAAAGGTGAATATTTTTTTTTGTCATGATAGTCAACTTTTCTTGTTGTTGTTATTTTAGAAAAAAACACTATATCTACTGACTACCTATACATTTTCTGTTCACAGAGTTAAAAACAAATCACACTATTTACAAAGTTTACTGTGTTGAGGTTAGGCTGGACCTTTGGCAGCCAAATGGGTGATTTTTTTCAAATTTTCCTCTCCATTCGAAAAACCTCTTATATACTTCAAAGTATGAAAAATTACATATGCTTAGAATTCCTTCTAGAGCATTGACTTGAATTTCCTTGTAGTTTTCTTTCACTGTTATCTAGATATTATCAATAGTTTAATAGACTTGCATAATCCCAAAACTTTTGATAATATCTATACAACAGTGAAAGCAAACTACATGAAAATTAACGTCAATGATCTAGAAGAAATTCTAAGCATATGTAATCTTTCATATTTTGGAATATCACAGCAGTTTTTTGAATGGAGAGGAAAATTTTAAAAATTCGACCATTCGGCTGCCACAGGTCCAGTCGAGCCTTAATTTTGATGCGATTCCTGAAACACATCTGGCATTGGAATTTAGATGTCACAACTGACATAATATGCCTCCATGCTCAACCAGTACACACTTTGCTACCAGATGTATCATTTTCTATAATTATGAAATACTATATCTTAAGTCTTCTCTACCCAGTTTGGCTGCATGTCTGATATAAGCAACAACACATATATTCCAATAATGTTTGGTTTATTTCATTTCCTACTTGTATACCAGAGAAATATGATTCAAGGAAAAATTACATGAACTTACATACTTTAATAGTTGTTTGTAAATAAGTTACATACCTGTCTATATGTATCTTCACGTGTCTCATCCAATTGAGTATCATAATACTGTTTCACAAAATTCCAGTAATCAACTCGTTTTCGTTCAAGAGAATTCTCTCTTCGATCAATGTTTGCTGGTAGATAACCCTATTGAAAAATAATTACAAATATAAGGTCCCAAGAGTGAGAGATACACTAATTTTTAGTATATTTTTATGGATATTGAGGGGGTTTTCACAGCTAAAAGGACTGTGGGTGGGTGAGCGGAGTAGAAGCTGAATACCACCTGTACACTGTACCTCTACATACACATCACAGAATTATGGGTTACTAAAAGTATTACAATCCAATGAAGACACATTCACTCTTCTGAAACAAACCATATTTCATTACTCTGTAATCACAAGGCTTTCTTGATTTAGGATTGTTTTTCATGTCAAACAAGCCTGAGTACACTGAAAAAGATTATGTATATTTTCCACCCAGATGTCAAATTGATACAATACAAATCAATTTTATGTTCCAAATTCTACACATTATACTGCGAATCTCCATTCTCCCACCATAGTAAAATGTAAAATATAAATTCAAGGTTCCACTGTAGTAACTTTGCATCACACGTTCTCACAAATCACAACTAACTGCAATGACATTCATGAATTATTAAAATATGTTTCAAGTTCTAAAGCTACCACTCCTAATAATATTGCTGCAATATTTCTGAAACACTTAGCCCATATTTCATCCAAACCAATAAGGATAATCTTCAATAAATATTTTTCCAAAGGTGTGTATCCTCTTGCATTGAAGCAAGCAAATATAGTTCCTACACAGAGGGCTGCACGAGACCCGGAAGAAACCCATCCACACACACAAAAAAAAAGGGGGTAGGTTTTAAACTAAACTTACAACCATTGAACTATGGTTAGCAGTCATTTTGACTGCCAAGCAAAACACAGTTTAGTTGAAATCTGCAGTGTCAGCATGTTTGATCTTCCACAAAGGTATCTGTAACCTCGAAAAATGTGAAGGTCCCTCCGCGCCTTCTCCTTTCACCCCTCTATATTTACTCTGCTGCTGCTATGACAATAATCCTTTCCACCCTTTGTTGCTAATTTTACTGCCTGCTAGATATCAAGGAGTGTCGGATAAGTGCCATGTGTTTTCAAGTATGTGAAAGCTTTCGTACCATGTACTTGATTTGACAACACAGGGGAAAACATGTGTTTTTCCATTTCCTTTCCTCATGAATTTCTCTTATTCGTCTCAGATTCTCACTTTCATCTTAGATAATGACAAAGAGAGAATATCATGTACACGTCACCTGGGTCTGTGAAAGAAATCCAGCAGGATCTGGAGTACTCAGGGGAGGAGGATGGACTGACTATACAGTGATGAATCAGGGTTGAAACAGATTTTATGCCACTGATCTTATCTTCATAATCTGAATCATTTCCGAGTATCAAACTGTCACAAACACGTGCAAGCTTCCTTCAACGGCTCTTGCTTCCATCTCTTATGCATACCTCACCAACATTGAACTTCAAAGTTGCAACCCTGTTGCAATTCTCCAGAATGTTCTGCAAAACTTGCAATTTCAAAGCAGAATCAAAATGCATTCTATGCCCAATCTTGATCTTGTACTCTTCAACTACAGAAAAAAACAAGGTGGTTACAAAGATCACAGACACTAAACATGGTTGAAATGATCTTCCAACCCCGTACGCAAAATCCAGCGCTCTTCCCACCCACACCCACTGTATTACCATCATAGAAAACCCTGAATTATCAACCTTGTATGTAACCCAGTATATTCCTCATATACCCATTATAAAATCCTCCTCACGAACAAACCTGTAAGAATTATCCTTGTAAGCATTAATCTGTATGAATTCCCTGTACCTATGTTCATTGCATGTAATCCTGTATGTTCCTCCAGTACACCAATTACATCAACTCCTGTAATTCCAGTATATTCCCCAAATACACCCACTATATGGCCCTTTTATGAATAATCTAACCTTGTAAACGTTATCCTCTTTGTTTTCCACATATCCCCTGTATGTATGTATGTATGTATAACACCTGTATGTCTTCATGTAAATCTCATAAGGATGCACACCAACTGCATTTCATAATTCTTCCAATACACCCACACAAGCTGAGGGAGCAAAACAGCAAAACAACCAAACGACCTGCCAATACGCTCAGCCTCCAAGGAGGCAAACACTACCCTTCTATGAGGCCTAACAACCTCAACATTATCGCTCCAAACAAGTTAACAGGAGCAAACCACTCCTCTCTACACTAGAAACCCCCCGCTGTTGCAGTTGCAGCGGAAAAACTATTCTACCCAACTCATCTTAAAATCTCTATTTCTCCACTCCTAATTAGCAATTCTACACCCAAGAAAAGCAGAGTCCTACGGGACAGCACTTACACCACCTCTGACCAATGAAGAATGATGATGATGATGATGGAGGAGGGGAGGTAGTGTGAATGGGTGGTCTTGGTCAACATAGCACCACCTTTACAACCAACACCAAGAAAATCATTTCTTGAACCAAAAGTGTGCTGCACATTATACACATGAATATGAAATACCTGGAAATTAGAGTCATTTAACTTACCTTATGAACCTAGGAATTTTCGAAGGCAAATTATATTTTTTGGCTTAACTACAATCCATCAATAGAAAATGTGAAACATTGTTAAAATCAGTGCTAATTAAGTTATTCAAAATAAGTTGGATGGCTATGTGATCTACTAGTTTAAAAAACAATGAAGGTATAATTTGACATATACCATATTTACTCATGTATAGTGTGCACTTTCTTCCAACATTTTTGCTCCCAAACACTGTGGTGCGAATTATGCACGAAAAAATTTGGACAGCCAACATGAAACAGTACAAGGTCATTCCATGACTTTGTGACATTGGCATTGATTTTTCATGTTTACAGAACCCTATCATGTTATATATCGTTGTAAAGCTTGAATTCTGTAGTTTCTTAATATGGCAACAGTATTCCATTCAAGATGGTGACACTAATGTGCAATACGGTTGAAATAAGTATGTCACAAAATGAAGGAACATTCTGATTTTTATGGTACATTGGATGAAAGGAAAGATAAGGAAAAATAAAATACTAATTAAAATGTATTACTAGCCAAATAATATGACACATGGAGTGTGGAAATGCCTTAATGGAAGGAATTTTGTGTTGCTAACTGCTAGATTGAGGGTCCTGAATGTGCCTCGTATAAATGTTACATTAGCCAAAAAGAAGTATAATTTCAAAGGTGTTTTTTTTTTATAGAAAAAGTAAAGAAGGACTGAGCAAAACCATGTATAAAAGTTTACAGGTCTTTCCCACGATTTTTCACTTTGCTTGTTTACACAAGAGGATATTCTCCTCTTGGTCCATATAGAAACAGGTGACTTGTTAAATATGTATGATCGGCATAGCAACAGCTTTACAACCTACAAATAAGAAAGCCATTTCTTGAACCTGAATTATACTGTGCATTATATACAAGATATAATTGTTTGTCACTTTTACCCATCGAAAACCAGTGTGCATTATACACGCGTAAGTACAGTATTTGTGAGAAAAGTGTGCTAAAATAAAAATACAAATTTTCAGTAAAATAACACAAAAAAACAAACATCAAATTTGGAAAAAATAATAATACCAGAATAAGAAGGTCCCTACTTATATCTATAATGATGAAATATCAATCAAAAAATAGCAAAAATTTCTAGAACCCACCTTAATTAATGTACAACAAGAAAAAAAAAAGAAACAACGGCTTCCATGGTTGAGTAGTTATCATAACTTGCTACAAGGTCAGAGCCTTTGTGATGCATGGATGGATCATTGTGTCCTTGTCATCATTATTTCATCAAGTTCATCCTTCATTCGTAACCCATGAAGTAGGAGACACACACAAAAATAACCAAATTACAAATAGGAAAAAATTCTGTTGGTAAGGAAATCATCAAAATTCCTAAATTTTATATACCCTTGTTTTAGATAAGCCAGGAAATGGTGAAAATCAAGAGACCCAGTTGCTCTTTATGGTAGGATGTAAATTGTACAAATTTCAACCTATATTCCAGTAAGTCACTAACAGTGACAACTTTCTCCTAACTGTAACAGTGATAGAAATTAAATTTAAGAAATTTATTTCACAAAAATAAGGTTTACAAAAGAATTCATAACAACGATATCAATGTGGCATAATTGTGCACTCTCTTACATATATTTATGGATGTATCAGATGGGTAAATTTACAGGCAACAAACTGATTTTCCGATATGGTTTTATTAGCTACTACCAATAAAATGTTAATCTGTGTTGATAACAAGGGTTCAAATATACATACACAGTAGAACCTCAATTTTATGTTTCTGGAATTTACATTTTCCAGCATTATACAGTCAATCTTCATAGACCAAATAAAGTTTTATGCTATAAAATTTTCCTGGATTTTAGATCTGGGATTATGTTTTCTATTTTATTCACTTGAAAAACATAAAATTAAGAACACTAAGTTGCTGACCAAGGCAGTTTATTAAGATAAAAACACTTAACAACACTTAACACGTAACGTTTCAAACCTGTATCAGGGTCTTCCTCAGACGAAGAACTAAACTAAAAGCTGAGGAAGACCCTGATACAGGTTTGAAACGTTACGTGTTAAGTGTTGTTAAGTGTTTTTATCTTAATAAACTGCCTTGGTCAGCAACTTAGTGTTTTTAATATGGAAACAAGGCTTAATTATAATAAAATTAAGGTTCTACTACATTATACAAGGAAGTTGCAAATAAATTAAAATATGTAAAAATAAGGGAAGAACTATCCTCTACATATATATCCTTAATATACTTTCCATATACTCACAGAAAGAAGCCGCCATGTAATAGCCCGAACCTGGATTGGAATACCTGACCAACTCAGCTGTTGTAGTTCCTCAAGGTCCAAGTGAGATTTGCTAACCAATGTTTGAAATTTTTCTAACTTTGCATTTTCACGATCTATGCCTTGAAAAAAAGGAGAACGATATGAACACTTTTTGTAACCTTCTGTAATGCACATTGAAATTTTTAACTAACTAATTCTAATTTAGTAAACAATGGTTAATTTAAGAGAAATACAATAAGCAAAAATATTTCCAACACCATATTTGCATAAGCAAATATATTCTAAATGTTATACCATTGGTATCAACTTTAACATTATTAGCAAGTTTGATAGTAATTTTAGAATCAGTGGGCAAGAGGGCAACAAAAAAATAAATATATGCAAATTACCTTCCCGAGATGAATGAAGTATTCTTGATTTTCCTAAGCTTCCTACCAGTTGAGGTCTTCCAGGAAAATGCTTACAAGATGGTGGAGAGCTAGAGACCTGAATGTTTCCTTTATGTTGAGGAGATGAAGTGATTTCTGCAGAAGAGAAAAATTCACAATACTTTAAAATGCACAAACATAGTAGGGTGTAGTTAATTAAGAAGGTAGGGTAAAGTCGAGATTTTTAATCTAAAATGGTCTCAGGAAAAGATTAATACATTTCAAGAACTGGAAAGCAGTAAAATTACACATAAGTAATAACCATTATACTTAATATATAAGCATATCTAATTAATATTTTCTAGTGTCTACATATGAGACCACAGTTGTCCTACTTATTACATTTAGGTGACTGATGGTCCAACTTATGGACTAGAGAAAGTGGCAGAATTGAACACGTCATTGCTTCAAAACCACAGATGATATTTCAGTTTGTTTTTTATTAAATCGTTTATGTACATAGGAAGGTATGACATACTTCAATTTCAATGTGATACAAGTATTGAAATGGTTTGCACATCACACTACGATGCCAGGGGTCCCAGGTTCGAATCCTGGCCTGGGCATGGATGTTTGTGAGTGTCCTTTCATCATATCATCACTCATCCCCATCTTCACAAATTAGCCAAAAGTGACAGAAAGAGTGAAGTCAAAAAAGCAAATCAATCAAAACCAATAAGTTGCTGACCAAGGCAGTTTATTAAGATAAAAACACTTAACAAGTAACATTTCGACCCTGTATCAGGGTCTTCCTCAGAGGAAGAACTAAACTAAAATGATGAAATATACTACACACAGAAAGATTACATACACATAGCAGGGTCACAAGCCACACAACAACATATCAAGTTGACAGTCCTTATCTAGGAAGATTTCTCCAAAGGAATTAAACATATCACCTCCTGACAGTTGTTGACTAATGGGTCTGCTACACTGACAGGTGATTGGCAGGTCAAGATTAGCACCTGCTTACCACTCCCCCACCCCTCCTGCTTTTTGGTTATGGATGCATGCCTCCTCCTCTGGTCTTCTTCTTTTCTCTTCTTTCTTCCTTCTTCATACATCTTTTTTCTTCATTCCTTTTCTTCATCCTTTCAACTTTCTCTAACACACTCTTCCATTCCTTGTTTATCTTGAGTCCTCCATTCCAATTCATGATGTCTTCTCCTTTCTTTTCTATTTCTTTGGCCTCCTTCCATTTTCTCACTAGTTCTCTCTTCTCTTTTCCTATTCGCCTAGCCGAATCCCATTCAACTTCATGTCCTGTTTCTCTAGTGTGTTTGAATATGGCATTCCTGTCTCTCTTCAATCTCACATCATCCATGTGTTGCTTTAACCTGTCTTTAAGTCTCTTCTTCGTTCGGGGAAACAACATGACATGAAGTTGAATGGGATTCGGCTAGGCGAATAGGAAAAGAGAAGAGAGAACTAGTGAGAAAATGGAAGGAGGCCAAAGAAATAGAAAAGAAAGGAGAAGACATCATGAATTGGAATGGAGGACTCAAGATAAACAAGGAATGGAAGAGTGTGTTAGAGAAAGTTGAAAGGATGAAGAAAAGGAATGAAGAAAAAAGAAGTATGAAGAAGGAAGAAAGAAGAGAAAAGAAGAAGACCAGAGGAGGAGGCATGCATCCATAACCAAAAGGCAGGAGGGGTGGGGGAGTGGTAAGCAGGTGCTAATCTTGACCTGCCAATCACCTGTCAGTGTAGCAGACCCATTAGTCAACAACTGTCAGGAGGTGATATGTTTAATTCCTTTGGAGAAATCTTCCTAGATAAGGACTGTCAACTTGATTTGTTGTTGTGTGGCTTGTGACCCTGCTATGTGTATGTAATCTTTCTGTGTGTAGTATATTTCATCATTTTAGTTTAGTTCTTCCTCTGAGGAAGACCCTGATACAGGGTCGAAACGTTACGTGTTAAGTGTTTTTATCTTAATAAACTGCCTTGGTCAGCAACTTATTGGTTTTAATATGGAAACAAGGCTTAATTATATTAAAATCAATCAAGTATTGAAAATTTGTCAAAAGTGTGTTTCATTGACTGCTGAAGTATTTTAAAGCACAGGCTTTTTGAATGAACAAATATTTTTAGAAAGCCATATCAGAACTATTTGTTATTGATAGCTGAAGTTTGTCTTACTTTGGATTGGATGGCTAAGGCTTTCAGAGAAAGTACAATATTCACAGTGATCATAGAGCCCCAATATAAATGCACAATGAGGAAACATAAAACTACATTTTTTTTTAATGCATATTGGAATAGACATTAGAAATATTGGATCCATTTTACATCATTGTATGTGTCTGCTTTTCCTTATATGAAACCTACATGCATATTAGTAACTAGTACTCTATTTGTATATGCTGATTTAGGGATATATATGTATAGATAAAATGATCAATAATTTTACCACTCCAATATGTCTATGAACAGCTTATAATTTTGTGCAAAATTCTGCCATTTTGTTATTTTTTATTCATGAATATAAATGTATAATTGGTACACCCTAGTTTTGTCAAGTAAAAATCTAAATACCGTATACAATTGCTTTTTTTGAAGGCAAACCCCATTGAGGTCACCTAGTTGCAACATTAATTAAGGAGGTTAATACATACATAGATATAGGACTATATGATGGCAAATGATTTCCGGTTAGTTCGACTTTATAAATTTTAGATAGGTGTGGTTCCTTCCCTCCTCATATTCTAAGGGTTTATCAAAAGGCAGATTATTGTTCTCCAATAATACACTGCCGACAAAGAAATTTTGTAGTCACACTGACCACATCCAGGTACTGAAGTGCAATAGAGTGTCCAACTGAATTATATGGATTTTGCAAGGGAGATACAAAGAGACTACTATGAGTCTGCTACTAATCACATACGAAAGATACCCAGAGTGTATCATTTAATTTGTAATTGCAGAAGGATTATGTTAGGGGCAAAACAATGCTCCAAAGAACAACACAGTTACACAAACAAAATTTATCCAGAAAATTGGCACGATTTGAACACTTCATTCATGAAGGAAACAGAATTGGCTTTAGCAGAGAAATCATTGTCAAGTGTTCAAACTACAAGGGCCATCCGGAAAGTAGTACCCATTTTTGAATTGGAAAAAAAAAAACTAACAAATATTTTTTGAAAAAAATCTTTGTAATTGTTAACAACAAACTTTAAACTACTTCTGTACATAGTCTCCATGAACATTTAAGCCTTTGTCATAACGTGTGACAAGTTTTTGTAACCCTGCTTCATATTCCTCTGCCGCTAGTTCATTGAGAAAAGTAGTCACCCCTTCTTTACGTTCCTCATCACTATGAAATGTAAGGAAGCGAGGGACCCACCTTGCACAAATTTTCCCGTACTTCAGATGATCTTTGACAATTTCATGAAGACTTGTTCCTGAAACATCAGTGAACTGTTCACTGATTTCATCCAGTGTAACGCGCCGAACATTCTTGAAGAATTCGTCAACTGCACTCAGCAGTTTGTCCGTAATGACAGATGGGTGCCCGGAATGTTCATCATCATCTCCCTCCCAGAGTTAAAGTTTCGACACCAGCGCCGAACGGACGACTCATCAATAACATTGTCTCCATAAACCTTCTCTAATTGAAGGTGAATATCACAAAGTCGCATATTCCTGGCATTGAGAAATCTGATCACAGCCCTAACTTCGCAAGTAGCGGTGTTTTCAATTCTTTTGAACATTGTAAACACTCACAGAAACAATAACTACAATGACCGCGCTACGAAACTTCGCACACACTGAGCAGACATTCAACTGAAGTCATTTGACCTTGAGCGGCGGCTATTCGCATCACTAGCACTCCACACGGTGCGAATGGGTACTACTTTCTGGATGGCCCTCGTATATTAAGATCACAAGATCCAGGAGACAACAGCTACAGAACATAGTTTGGGATATATCCAAATGACTTTCATGGTGTACCGACCTCACGAAATGCCATGCTGCCACCAGCAGTCATGGTCTATCAGACCACCAGCATTGTGGACTATTGACCTGCATCGGAGTTTCCATTGTTGCAAACTACATTGGAGAAGAGGCAAGGGAATCCTATCCCATTCCTCTTTCCAGGCATTCCAAAGACCAGGGTGGGTGCATGGCTGGCAATATTTCAGACATCATTTCAAGAGTCCGAATGTACCGAAATAAATAGGACTGGCATCAGGAAATGGGATAACATGGATCCCTGTTTCCTGCTCCATCTCCTGATGCAAGTGGTGGATGTTTTGGCAGCATGGCTTGAGACCTTGGCCATATGAATGTGCACCTGTTGAGTGTCCTCTCCCTACAAGCAAGGGATGTCTGTGTGTAGAAGATGGGAGTCATAATGGATAACAAAGCAAGAAGCATTGACCTTCACATTTCTGTCCACTTTCCATATCAGCAACTTCCCTGCATAACCAATATGGTGACAACTGCTGGCCATCTCACATTAGGTTGAAGGATTTTCCAGACATGCCATTTGCTGAATCCTTTGGAGCACAATAGGTGTTTCACTGGATGAAATCAGTTCTTGTTCTTACAGGTGTCTCTTGTGGGCGAATGTTTACTAACAGGCCCCTGCTGTGTGCACCGGGACATCATCTCTTTCACAATGGTTTTTCTAATGGTTAAACCATCCTTCCGATACAGTTTTACTATTCGGTCATACGAGAAATGTGCATAGAAAAGGGCCATGACGTACATAACCTTCCCAATAACGGTTCACTTTTGGCACCACTTGACAGCTATGCATACGACACTCCAACACCTGCAAGCTGCGATACAAGACTGATAACAACAGTTGCAGCATCACTCCAGCTCAATCCCACAGATGGCAGTGTCACAAAGCCATTTAGATATATCCTGAACAGCCTTCTGTATACATGGAGAAAAGTAGTGTCTAAACTAAGATGCTGCTCTTGATTTGGATCCCACCTGGCCTATGGCTAGCCACCAACACAGGGTGTCTACACAAAAAATACACATAGATCAAGGCAGGTCTCTGTCTATTGCATTTCAATTCCTGGAAATGAATGTTTTACGGTCCTGATAGTTTGAAAACTTTCCCAGAACTCATCTAAATCATACTCTGAAAAAAACAACAAACTATCATTCATTGCCAAAATAGGTTCAAGATGAATTTAAGGCAGCGTTACTGTCTCTGAACACAGATGCCTAGAGTTGTGATTGTTTTATTATTTGTAGTTTTGTTTCCTCTTCCCTGGGCTTGGATCAACATCAAGTGAACCCAAACTACAACCTTGACTTCTCACATAGATTACAATCTGGCCTTCTACTGTATATCATTGTAAATGGTGGGCAAACTGCTGGTGTTAAAACCTAAAGCAACTTTTCACTTTAAAATTCATTTCTGTTGATAGCTCTTAGTTTTTTTCAAAACTGTATGTTTATGCACACACAATCCGTAGGTTACCATACAGGGATGCTGAAAAGTTCGTGACCTGACCATGTTCCCAAACAATTTGAAGGAAGGTCATATTATGTCTTGAAAGCTCATATCCTTTTATATTCAAGTACCAAAACTCAGATCATCAAAGCCTTTCCTTTTTTTAAGCAAGCAAGATTTATGAACACAGAAACCAGGGCTGTGATGAAGTTCTTGTTCCTCCATGGCAAGTCTACAAGAGAGATCCATGTGGAAATTGGCAACACCCTGCAGGACTCTGCTCCTTCATATGCAGCTGTGAACAAGTGGGTGGTAGGTTTAAATGTGGTGAATTCTCAACAGATGATACCCTATGCAGGAAGGCCAAAACAGTGACCATTCTACAAATCATCAATCGAATTGATGACCTGATTATCACAGAGTGTCACATATCAGCGAAACGTGTGCCAGAGACTCTGGGCATTTCACGAGAATGCATTGGTGCCATAATTCACTATGATCTGTGCATGCACAAACTCTCAGGGAAATGGGTGCCAAAAATGGCAGCACTCTGGTTAACCATGCCCTAAGAAGTTCAAAGCACAAAAGTGTGCAGGGAAGGTTTTTGCTTCATTTTCCTGGGATAAGGATGGCTTGTTACTTATAGATTACCTACCCAAGGGCCAGACAGTTAATGCAGACTACAACACATCATAACTCAAATGACAGAAGGAGATTCTGGAAAGCTCAAAAAGAGGGCTCTGTTCCTCAATCATAATGCAAACACAGCTGAAACTGCATGCTTTGATGATACCCCCTATTTTCCAGATCTGGCTTCATCAGACTACCTTCTATCCAAATCAAAAAACACCTAAAGGGATGCCATTTTGCAACCTATCAGGAGGTGATCCCTGCTGTGAAAAATTGGTGTGAGGAGCAAACTTCAGATTTTTTTTAAGTGGTCTGCAAACTGCACTGTGCCAGAAAGTGCAACGAGCTTAGAGAAGAGTTCGTTGAGTAACTGTGAAATTTCATCATTCCCACTGAATTCCTTCTGGGTTGGGCCACTAACTTTCACAAATAGCCTTAAACTTACAGCAAATTGCTGCCATGTTGTTAGTATTTTTATGAATTTAAAGATGTAATTCATACGTAAATGCCTAAATGCACAGCTTTTCTTACACAGCTAACATTGCAGCCACCTGGTGAGGTTCTCTATGAAATTCTGCAATTTTAAACCAGATCAGTTAATTGCCAAGAGTAGATTTTAAGCGGTACTTGATTGGTATTGACAAAAATTTAATACTGGTCCATCCCCTTGTATATACGAAGGTTACAGCAAAAGTCATGGCAACTATTTTTTTCCACGATAATGTGGGTCAGGAAAGAAATTTTAAAATATACAGTGGAGGCCCCTTCACATGCAATGTATTGTGATGCCACTAGGTGGCAGGGGCTGCCAAGACATTGAACTAAGGGAAGTGGGAAGCCAGTGGGTGTTTAACAGTCATGCAGGATGAATGTGACCCGGTGCGAATTTCAATTAAATTTTTTGGGTGCATCAGCACCATTTTGCACCCGTCACACTACATGGGGTCCAACCCCTTATCACAACAAAAATAAAAGCGTGTCTGACAACTAAAACTTCCTTACCTTGGTTAAAAGCTGAGGCGCTCAGCATAAATAAGGACAAAACACAGGACGACACAGAATTATACTGGCCATGGGGCCAGTCACCAGAGCCTCGTTAGTCTGCAGTCCAGGGTATACTATGTGGAAGTGAGGTTGACTATTGGGTGCACTATGTGGAAGGAGCACCCCTTACACCCCGTGACCTGGTGTGAACAGCATTCTTATGTGAAAATAGCAGTTCTCCGTGGAAGGAATGAGAGAGAATGTCACACTGAGCTTGTGGAAGCTTTAGAAAATTATGATCTACCATACCAAACTGTTGTGAGGTGGGCAGCAGCATTTGGGCATGGAAGAAAAGCAATTGCCGATATGCAACGTTCAGGATGACCTGTGACTGCACATATTTTGTATTTTTCTCTATCCTGATACAGATCTCTATGTTATTCAAAATTCATACATTAAACGTTAGCATATATTGTGACATTTCAATTGTATAATTTACAATTTCTTGCTTGACCTGCATTATCGTGGAAAAATGTAGTTGTCATGACTTTTGCTGTGACCCTCATATAATGAAAAAAATGATAGCAAAATGACACTTTGCACAATGCACTTTAGATATAATCCTTGTAATTACAGGATACTTCTTGACAATTACCCCCTGGGTATGATTCTTTATGTGTATAACATTAATATATAATTACTCAAATAATTCATAACCATCATATGCATGCCTAGTCTTAAATATTTCATGGAGCCACTTAAAAAAATATTGTAACACAATGATGTCTACAATTTTCACAGTATAATAAGTTTTTTTAACAGTGAAGATGTACATCAGATAAAATTCAAATAGCCAAAGACAAAAATTAAATAATACTTCCCAATCATCAAGGTGGCACTTCTCAAAAATGCTGGACAATTGGTTGTACCATGGTGGATGCCTATGACAGTCATGTAAAGAGAAAGAACGTTCCTGATCGAATAAAGCTGTCACATTTAATGAGGGGACAAAATTGAAACTGCCACTTACTCCAATTCTTTGAGAATGAAGATTTTCTCCACTTGCAGCATTGTGCAAACCATGCAACTATTACATGAAAATAATATATTCTCCATCCTAAAGATTCTTCCATGGTAACACTGTCAACCCATCTGCAAAGACTCATATTTAAGTTGCAATGGAAACTCTGATCTGCCAAGCTATGCTGTCAAAGCTCAATCAAGTATATACATAAATATCTGGAGATTTAAAACAGTTTTCAGCTTACCTCGCTGTGATGCCAAGCGTAACATGGCTTCAGTCTTTTTCTCTTCTGAGATAGCACAGTCAACATGCTCTGGCCCCAAATCACATGTAGTGTCTGCTGCTGTGGTTGTCCGATGACTATTTATAACACTCAAGGCAGCAGAGTGAGCTACTTTTTTAGATATCTTCACATCTGAAAGTGGGGATACTATACAATTTATTTATACATATTCGTGCCCTACATCTGACACTCTTAATGAATTATGTTGACATCTATACAAATAAATGGTACATTTCAGTAATTAAAGTTACTCAGAAAAATAATTAAATAAAATAGTTATACATTTTTATAACATAAAAATATCACTTTATATACTAACATGCCAAGCAGATCTGAAATCAAATAATCCCATGTTCATTTATCAATAATCACCATTCAAGATAAAAATAAATATAGCAATAACAACAAAAACACACTGTATAAGAGATAAAAATTCAGCCATGTTCTCTCTGATATACTTCTCATATTTGATGAGAAGTAATATCACTGAAAGAGTAGATGGCAAGTCCAGGACACCAGTGTTACAGTCAAGATATTGTTGATATATTAACAGTTTTTTTGTGTTTAGTTAGTTATTACTTATTAGTAGAGACACAAATTAATGGTAAATAAAAACTGAGGAGAGCTGCAAAAAAATGTTGGATCAGCAGTATATAGCAGTGAAAACATTTTTTTCCGACACATTGTTTTGCATGGTGAGAGGAAACAACATACAAAAAAAACTATAAATTAAGTTTTGTAATCAATACAGGTGTGCCTTACATAAGTTTTGAAGAAAATATTATTGCAAATATGTTATACAAGGGTGGATCAATAAGTATCACACAACAAATTTTTCCCGTCATGTTATTGTGGCTGGGACGTTGAAATTTTACAGACATATAGTTTGAAGTTCGTGCTAGAGACGTCATTTGTTCGATCAGGTATAACTCTTGCAGCAGAAGCGTGAACTACTTAGCAAAGATGGCACACATGTTATTGTCATCAACGTGTGAAGAGCAAAGAGCTGTAGATCAATTTTTGTGGGCGAAAGGACAAAACCCTAGTGAAATTCACAGGGAAATGTTGGGTATGTATGGGGAAGACTATTTGGACCATAGCAACATCTCCACGTGGTGCACTCTCTCTCAAGGATGCAGTGTAAACCTTGTTGACTCATCATGTTATGGGCGACTAGTAACAGCTGCAACGGAATGGAATGTTACAGCCATTGAGCAGGCAATTCTTAACACATTGGGGTCTCACGACGGGCACAGCCCGCAGTGCACTTAAAGTCAATGTGGACGAACAACGGGCTTAGCCCGTTCTGCGGTATGCAATCGCTTTGCCGATTGAATGACGGGCTATGCTCGAACATTGTCTCATGCGCGTGTTCATTCAAGCCCCTCTGTTGAAATTCCGACCGCTAGGTGACTCATGTGCTATTTTTATCTCGCACCTGCATCTGTTTGTTGTCGGGTTGATGTACTGTGCATTGTTTAGAATGGTGTCGTGATCCAGACTGCATAGCGGAAATTCTGCATGAGGATTCCACCTCAGAGTTTGAAGTTAGCGACGATTTTGATGATGCAGATGAATTTGAAGATTTGGAAGGTAGGTTATATTTGTAATAATTATTGTCGACAATATAATCAGTGTTGCAAACTCTAGTATTTTATGAATGAAGTGAGAAGAGGTAATTTTTTTGGGTCTATTCATCTTGTCTCTTGTTTGCATTGATGTATTTTTAGTTTTTCCATTTATTATTTTGTATAGTGTATGTCAAATGAAAATTATTTCATTTATTTAGTTTATTTATTTAATTTTTACAGATGACTCAGAACCAACTGATACATTGTCTGGTCCTGTCCTGCAGCCACTTTTTTATACAAAAGATAATTACCTGTAATTTGTAATTATTTTTTGTTATGTGCACATAAGAAGTATTCTTATGCAATGTTCAAAAGATGCATTGATAGTTTATGTAGTTAATTATTGAAATTTCCAGATTACGAACTTAAAATATCTTTATATTAACATTTGTTACAATGTTGTTCTTTTTTTTCACAAAACATTGCTGAAAAAAATATTCAAAAATGTCTGAAAATGAAAAGAAAATTTAACAAATTTTTGTTCATTGAAAAGAGGAAGTTTTGTAGATTTAAGAAATATGTGGCAAATAAAAACAAATTAAAATTATTTTTTCTATGATTTTTTGAAAAACCACCAAAAACCGCAGACCAGAGGTAAAAATGCTGAATTATGAGGCCAGACCCGAATGTGTTAAAGACCGGCGGATCCATCTGAGAACCTTGTCAGAGCGGTTTAACATTTCCTACGGTACAGTATGCAATATCGTGCATGACAAAATTGAATTTTCGTAGGTGACCAATGCTTCAATTCTGATGAAGAAGTGCAATCTGTTGTGCACAGATGGGGAAAATATGTTGAAAGACTTGGCTCCTATGTCAAAAAGTAGCTAAAAGATGTGGTTTCATTGCCCCTCACCTGCAATATCTGTGGGAGCTTCTACCTGGGGGAAACATCCGCAGCCCTGAACCTGCGCATCAACAACCACTACTCCTCCACTCAAAACCTGGACTCTGCTGTTGCCATTTACACCAAACCACCACAATATTCCCTTAGGACCTACATATCAGCCATGAGTGCAACCACGTTCCATGGCCTGAACAAGGCCACCCAGTAATGTCCACACACAGCCACCTCTCACCTTCAGCAACAACCTTTACCTCCCCCCAACACCTTTCACCACTCACAGTTTTCCTGGCGAAGAAACAACATGATTTGTTTGTGTGTGACACTTTTTTCTTCTTGGACCTGGCAATATTGCAGACCAAGCTATCACACTGTTCGTGTGGCTCACTTAACAAGTTTTTTCTACTCCTGAAGATGTGACATGCCGTCACGAAAGTTTGAAGTTTTTTTCCATCTGGTGAGCGTTCCCTCTCTCCTTTTTTACCTTGTGGCCCTCCTTCCATTTATTATATATATATTATACTCAGAACATTCTGGATATCACTTGAGTAAGGAGCATAATAAAAAACTGGATATGCTATGGTAAAGGAAGTGTGGGTAGAGCCCCACACATTCTCAATCTCGGCCATTTTGAATGTGATGTGATCAGCATCATGATCTGGCTGCCTTTACTCCCAGGGTAAAGAGAACTAAAGCTTATCATAATTACCTGAAAATGCACTTAATTCATCGTCATCTATTTCCCAAGCATCACTCACACTTTCCTGGAAATCTTGGAATGATGTTGATGTTGAATTTTTCTGGCGACTCTTAGTTATTTCCTTCTTTGGACTTGGTCTACAAGACAAAACACAAAAACAAAATGTTGTAATAAGAAACACTGAGTACAGCATAACAGGACTAGTCTCTCATGAAATTCATGCAAGGTTCATTTTGGATGTCAGAGGAAGTCAACAAAGAAAAATATACTTATTAGTGATTACTCAGAGTTACTGTTATTTAGTTAATGTACAGAAACAAAGTAACATATATTGGAAGTTTATAAGTGTGCACAGTGATTGAAAAAAGAACTATAGTCATCTTTGTAGTCAGATTTTCAAGCACATGGTCAAATTAACACAGTTATGATGGCATATATAAAAGCCACACACACTCCTAACTACAATTACATATATACAACTGTGGCAGTAATATACACTGTAATACATTTCGGAGTCAATTTATATCACTAGTTTAGTTTCACTATCTCTCTTGCAAATAAATAATGAGGATGCCTGAAATGGGATTCAAAATCAAGCCCTCCCAAAAGTGTCAATATTTATCCTGATAGGAATAAAGATTTTTTTAATACTCAAGAATAAAAGTGTTCATTCTCGGAGTCTATCAAATGCTTTATGTGCATCAAAAGCTACATTTTGAATACACAATACACGTGAAATCATCTGAAAGAATGTCAACAAGGATCAAAATATTTTTATCCTTATATATGATGAGCCTAGTGTATGATTAAAGTTGACATGGTAGATTTGTGGAATCGGAAATATGCTTTTGGACAGGCTCCATACCGCTCTAGAAAGCCTTTTAGAGAGAATTACAACTACAGTTTGCTTTCAAGCTCAATTATGTGCTACATTTCAAAATTTCATAGCAATGGACTATTGACACCAAACAGCCCATATGGACACCAATGATTAGAAGGGCAGTGACAATTGCTCTCTCTGAATATCTGGTTCATGTGTGACATGTGACTTGACTATACTGATCACGGGCCCAACTGGCAGCTTTCCTACTTTTAGCTACATAGCTCTATCTGCCCACCAATCATCTTTAGGGGGGTGGGTTGGCTCAATGAGTCTCAACAACCACAGTTGCGAAGTACGAGTTTCAGGAGTAACATCGCTCTCCCATTACAACATTGCCAAGCATACATCTGTTTCTGGCAGTTGTTTTTATTAGCTAGTTGGTAGCGTGTTTGGGTGCTGCTTTGTGTACTAATTTCCCATGCTTTGTGTACTATTGTACAACTTTTATCCAGTAACTGTGTTGATCAACTCTCTCCCCCCCCCCTCCTTATTTTACAGTACATTTGGCCACATGCTCTGTATCCAACGCTCATTTGTTTCATCCCACCAGCTACATTTGGTGCCTTGTGACTCGAAAATGCTCGATGTCACTCGAAGAGAATTCAACTGATCTCGGATTCACTGTTTCCCAGCTGACAATTGTAAGTGTCATCAGTATATCATCTGATGAATCCCTACATTAAAAAAAATGATCAGTTAATTAACTAATTTGCACTGTAAAATGAATGAACATATCTGATATCACAGTACTTTCAACACTTAGTAGTTTTTATGGTCTATGTACGTATATACACTGTATATACTTTTACAGCTGACTATCTCTCTAAGAAAATAACCTGCTTGAGGTTACTTATCTGATAACGATATACTAGGGATGAACAGACATGAATTGTGTAAACAATACTCAGGGGCGGTGCGAGGGGGTGCGCACCCCTTATTCAAAATCTATGTTGAAAACATTAATCCTTGTAGTGTCATATGTCGTAGTTACATTGGTAGTGAGACCACTGCTGTTATTGTATATAACAGGCAAGCATAGAAAGAGAAGGCGCATATATTTTTATGAAATGTTGGCAATCTATAAAGATCAGAGGCCATTGTCTTTTCTTTCGTCAGTATTGTTGTTAAGAATTGTTTCTGCTTTTGTCTTAAGCAGCCTCCTTTGTGTTTTCAATATATGCTCACAGCTCAGAGAGTTCTTTTTTGGCATTGTTGTTAAATGGTTATATTGTCCGCCTACTTGCTGTTCCTCTTTCTCCAAGACGCACTGGAATAAAAATTTCAGATGCTTTCAAGATATCATTACTCATCAGGTAGTGTTCGGGTAACTATTTACAGGAAAACCTCGTTAATACGAAGTTCAAGGGACCAAAAAATGTCAACTTCATATTAAACGACTTCGAGTTATCCAAACTTTTCAAGATGGCACCTGTTTTCAGGTGTAAATAAAGTAGAGTATAAATTACCCCCACAAAGGATGTTTTATACTTGGTGGTAGCTCAGAAAATAAGCTTTATATGTACTATATAATAATATTGTACGTTTTAAAGAAAGTGTAAAAAATGTTACACAAAATGAGAACACGGAGCTTAACGCGGACACAAAGATTCCAAGGAGACTGTTAACACAATATTTATCCTACCTAGTTATACAACCGGTTATGCACGGGATGCATGTCGTGGCAAAAAGTCTTATAAAAAATGGTATTTTCTTTTAATTGTGCAAAGTCGTTGCTCTTCTACGAAATTCTTACAATTTTAGTTCATAAAACCCGTTTGCACGGACACCTACGGAAAGGAAAACAATCTCGTTTATTGCAAGAAGTGAAACTCTGAAGAATCTTGACAGTAGTCACACTGGCGTGAGCAAGAGACTGGAGATAACACAACCTTTCCCTGGCACAAAACAGAACAAAAAAATCGGGGCTGTAAATTTCGTTCTGGTTCGGCTGTCTAAAAGAACATCGTAAAAAAAAGTCACGTATTCTTTGCTTCAGTTAACTTCATATCCCCCCCCCCCCCTTTTGCAGGGATCAGTTCAAACTCTTCCTCAACTTGCATTGTAATCCACTCTGAAAAAGTAAACACACAACTTGCGATCTGTTTGCACCCAATGTGTATCCTAGGACACATTAAACAGTGCGGCACTCGATAATCACTCTGGTTTGGATCCCACTTTAAACTGCATATTTATTTAGTCCTGCTTAGATCATCAGCATAAAATGAACTAAAAACAAGCTTTACGAAAGTTGCATAACTTTTCCTCTCGTATTCCTACATTGAGCATTGCATGTTTTTTTTTGTTGTTGTTTTTTTTAACAGCAGCATGTTAATGGTTCTGAAGAAAAGCAGGGATGGCTTTGCGAGATTCAAAACAATGAAGCTTATTTCTTCGCACTGGATGAGTCATTGCAGTTATAGGCAAGCGAGAGCTTTCCAGACGCTAGACTAAACACTGGCGCCAGCTGCAGTGTAAACACAATGAGACCGGCTGGAAGTTAGAGCAGCAGGTGGCAGAAGGGAAATCATCGGCATTTTCAAGATAACGCAGTTTTGTTGAAGACCGAACTTTTAGTGTGGAAAAAAAATGATCCTTGCATTACCTTTTACCATGCAACAGACAATAATAAGGGCAATATTTCCTATCCAGACAGCTGCATTCAAACAAGAAAGAGAGACATGAATTCTGCAATTATCACATTACCATGCACACCAGTGACAGATAATGAGCTGTTGTAGGATAAGGAAGGGGGTCACTTTTCTTTTACTTATCATGCGGTTTTTGTTCGTTTTAAAGAAGGTATTCAGAACTGTTTGCTTTTTTTAGAGGCCAAAGGAAAGGAGCCCGTGTGCGCACAGGAGCAAGAAAATTGTGGCCGAAACAACCCCCCCCCCGTTTGCTGATAGATAAAGGGGAGAAGTCACTCAGACAACAAACCACTGTTTTGGCAAATTTTATGACCGGCACAGTTGGGAAACGTATGGAGTTGCAACATACGTAAGATCGACGTCAACTTTTGCGGGAAACCTAGATGACAATGTATTAAGCGGGTTGATGATCTTTAGTTGGCCTATGCGGCTTTGATTATCTGTAACAGTTCCCCTTTTTTACTTTTTTATCAAGTTCTACAGGGCACAAAGAACACGCTTTTAATGAAAGTGGTTACCGGAAGTTGTCGGCTACCAGGCCAAAAGTTGCTCGCTCACGGGAAATTGCTGTATCTCGAGCTCAGAGCTAGACAGATGGGTGAGGCTTCCAGGCGCCACGCATCTTGTATTTTGGAACATTCGTGCGATCTTATCTCGCATTTCTCATCTAGCACTGGTGAATATTTCCAAGGTGGCGCATTCAGCGGGGAAAGAGCTTGACCTCCCATGCACATTGACAAAGAATGTCAATGTCCAGCGGGCATTTCGTGCTGCTTCCCTCGAGTTGTCAGCAGCTCTTAGGACAAGGACACATGTCAAGGTCAAGTTAAAAATAACGTCAAAGCTTACACATACGCAGGTGTCTACTTCAAATTAAGCACGGAAGGGTCTTGTAAACAACTTCGTATTAAAAATTATCCGTATTTCAATTTATCCGTACTGAAATACATTATAAATCCTATCTTATCGGCTGGGGAATGGGAAGAACTTCAGATTAAAGGGTACTTCGTATTAACCAATATCATATTAACGAGGTTTTCCTGTAATGCGAGTTGTATTGTGACGGGTAGTTTACCTGTTAATACGTTCTGTGTGTTTCACGTAACATGTTTAATAAAGTACCATTTCAGACTTTGCCGAGGAGCCCGAAGTTCGCAAAGAAATGTTATAGTTCGTTGATGGGGATAGTGCGGCAGAAGGGAATTTTAACAAAGCTTAAGCTTGGTCCCAAACTTGGTCTGAAATCAATTCTATGGGCACAAGGGGGGAAAAATGGAAGTAAAAAAAAAGCAAGGCTAGCAGAATTTAAGATTGATTGATTGATTTAGTTTATTTTACTTCGCGTTTTGTGCCTCTTGGCTAATTTGCGAAGTTGGGGATGAGTGATGAAATGGATGAAAATGGACATTCACAAACAACCATACCCGACCGGGATTCGAACCCGGGACCCTTGGCGTCGCAGCACGATGTGCTAACCACTCGGCCACAGGGTCGGGCAGCAGAATTTAAGAGTAGCATGACAAAATAATGTTCAAAACGGAATGAGTGTTCAACTGTCCATGTATTTTTTTCTTCCAGAGGGACGAGGACACCTCAAGGAAAAGGAAGGGGGCACAGAGAGGCAATTGCCAACTTCCATTTCAAATTTTATGCAAATAAAAATATATATTTAGTAAATTTTTTTTTCGTAATTTCGTAATAGTTCAGAGCCGTAGCTGGGGGCGGCGAACAATCTAAATTAAAGCGTTATAAAGATAGAATGTGGCGCATATTAAATTAATATTGTTTTCAGTTTGCAATAATATGGATCTAGAAATTTTCTTGCGGGCGAAGCAGACAATATCATCATTCTATTCTGTAATGCATTTTAAATTACCAGAGAGAGAAGTGAAACTAACTATGTATTTCAGACTATTACTGCCTAGCAGTTTGGTCTTAAATGCATGAACAATTGAAGCAATCCACCGAATAACGCTGTATGGCATATTTCAGTGAATGCAAGAACAATGGAAAACCTGTTGTATGTTACTGGACTACAGTAGAAACAACATAAAACCTTATGCAAACACAGTAGCAATGTTTGGGCAACACCCGACCTTATGACTGGCCAACTTGTAGCCTGTAGAAACAGGGCCGCAGCATGATTGCAGAATACTGTATTTACGCAGATAGTGTGTGCATGCATGTATAATGCATACCCATGGTTTTTGATGAGGAAAAATGACAACTATAATGCCCAGTACAATCCAGGTTCAAGAAATGGCTTTCTTAGTTGTAGGTTTTAAAGCTGTTGCTATGTGGACCAAGAGGAGAATATCCTCCTTTGTATACCATGATTCCAACCCATGCCATCTCCCTACCTCTCCCTCCAATATGTTTAGCATCCCAATGGTATCACTTTTGTAACCACCTTGAATATTCTCTAGCAGAAAAAAAATTACTGTATTTATGCATGTATAATGCACACCCTGGTTTTTGATAGGGCAAAGTGGCAAACAATTATATCTCTTATATAATGCCCAGTACAATTCAGGTTCAAGAAATGGCTTTCTTAGTTGTAGGTTTTAAAGCAGTTGCTATGAAGATCATCAACAGTGAATGACATCATTGATATTCAATGAGTTGCTATGTGGACCAAGAGGAGAATATCCTCTTGTTTAAACAAGTCACCAACCCATTCCACCTTCCCCCTTTCCCTCCACTGTGTTTAGCATCCCAAAGCTTTCACTCTTCAACCACCTTATTTATTCTGTAATAGTATAAAGTGAGATCAAAATTACATTTTGATTTGCAGTGTTCAGGAAATTATTTTCTGTTATTTCTCGCCCAACAAATACCACTGATACACACTCCATGTTATTTTATATTTCATGTCTTTGTCAAAAACGAAATATGCATGCCTCTATCACATACAGTTCAGCCAATTTAGTTTTTACCTTTACCATTCAAAAGCATTGATGAAATATGTTTACCTTCCAGGAACAGTCTTTGAATTCTTCTTCCAGAAGGAGGCTTTAGCTCCATGGTCTATTATACTTCCACCATGATTATCCATAGTAAGTTGAAATCCCAGTCCTACTTCATCATCTTTAGTCCTACCTCAGTAATTTATCTTGCAATCTTATGCTCTTACATTCAGGGAGAGTAATTTGCAGAAACTTCATGATAGTATGGAGATATGTAAACCAGCCATTTTTTCTGTGGTGTCATCTACAAAATACCAAGAATTTTTGTTGTCAGAAAGGAATATTTAAAACAATTTTATACTCACATTTTGAAACAAGCGATGTTCACAAAAATTTCAACTCTGTGAAAAAATATTAAACATTACACGTTATGGAATTCCAGGAGCTGCAAGATGAGTTATCTTGTGTGTCCAGGTGATGAAACTCAATAAAAAATATTTTTGAAAAACCTCTGCAAAGAAGAACATTTTGCATGTCAAAGAGAATTATAAGGAATTAATCTGACATACAAATGAAAATTATACAGATCACACATACCATCAAGGTTGTTCCTGGAGCAATTAAAAATTAGTATCATGCCCAGCTACACTAGCTTCACTTAGACATTAAAAAAAGAAAAACATGATAATAGCATGTTAAAATGTGTGTGTTGTACAGGCATCAAGAAATATGGGTTTGTGGTGAATCGGGAGTCCGACCCATTTATTTTTATCCCGTTCGCCACTTCCTTCTCACAACCTTGTGTAGGAGAAGAATCACATTGTCAGCTTTTCAATTGTTTGTTCTTGATAAACTTGTCTGTCTCCCAGGAGCTTGCTGCCACCTAGTGAGTTCCTTGATCCAGAGTTTGCTTGTTTCAAGAGTTGAGAGACTCAGTAGTTCACACAGTGCCTTTTACCGTGCAACATCGTGTTATATAACAGGCAACTATACTAAGACATGACCCACCCGAGTCATGGGTGAGGTACCGAAGCTCCCCAAACATCTGGGATACGACCAGCAAGGATAGCAAAGTTTCTCGACAAATTGAAGTGGGCCTGGTCAAATCTAATTTTGATTAAACTTTACAAATTGTCTAGTTTTGTCATAATCACTGCACATTCTACTCTTACATTAACGTTTATTGTTTGGTATGTATTTCTTGAAATACAGTAGCCTTAGAACCATGTCGCAATTAGCACGACTCGATCAACCACGAAAAAACTTAAACATCTAGAGACACGGTGATTCTTCTGAGTGAATGAGAACTGGACGTCAGTATGATGTTTGTGTGTTTATTGTCTATGTTGGATATTTTTCATATTCTTGCAATTCTTAAATTGTTGTCAAGGAGTAAATTCAAGATTTCCCCCCAATATTTCCACTAGTATTTTTTACATTCATCAATACATATTGAAGTTGTGGGGAATGTGAAATTGGAAGGATTCAGAAATAAGTAGTATTGTTGTGAAATGAGATATATCCTTTGCCTAGTATTCTCAATGATTATTCATTACGTGGTGTTGTGTTAAATAGTGATTATCATCAAGGCACTTGTTATAAAATTTACTAACGTTAATGAATAAAAAAAAAATCCCCAAAATCACTCTATACTTTAAAGAAAGTAATTTCAAGAATATCCTGTCAACATTTAATGCCACCCTTACAAATTTTTTGTCTGAATTGTCAGCACTTGCACAGTAGGTGGCAGCAATGTACACACGGTGGCTATTTTTATCTCCTTTGTTTTCTGTGCATTAACTTGAGCATTGTTGATACGGTCAGGCATCTCGTGCATTGATCCTTTGCATTTGTGTACATATCTATGCATTCGTAAGTGTATTTTGTTCCATATAATCAGTAGACTAATTGAGGCGAAGGTGTCAGTGAGATTCTGCCAATGGATGCGACACCTAGGAAATGTTCAGCAATTGTGACTTTATCGCAAAATACGTCTATGATGCAAAGGGAGATAGCTGCAAAATTTTCTGTTGGTGTAGTTACTGTAAATCGAATTATCAAGCAGTACAGACAAACTGGTTCAATTTCACCTAATAAAAAGGGGCAATGTGGGAGGAAGAAGAACACATCGCCATATGATGACCGATTTCTTCTCAGGAAAAGTAAACAAAACCCGGCTCTAACTGCAGTGGAAATGACACTGGAATTGAGGGACAAAGGAGTGCATTTGTATGTTTCCAATGTATGATGTAGACTTCTTGCAGCTGGACAGAAAGCCAGGATACCAGTGAAAAAAAAACCAATTTATTTTGGCTACAATGTGCAATAAACGTCTCTCGTGGGCCTGTGCTCATCGAGATTGGACAGAAGATGACTGGAAGAAAGTTGTGTTCTCAGATGAAACACATTTTCAGGTCCAGGGACAGAGGGTTCAATATGTGTGTCGGTCGAGTAATGAATCTGTAACGTCAGCACATCTGCAACAGACTGCAAAACACCCTGACAAGAAGATGTTTTGGGGATTCTTCACCCATGAAGGATCAGGATCATTAGTGTCAATTGATGGTATGATGAATGGTGACAAATACATACATGTTCTGAGAAGGAAAATTATTCCAGTGCTCCAGGAGAAGTTTCCAAATGGCATTTTCCAGGAAGATTTGGCTTCTTGTCACACTGCCAAAAAAGTACAGAATTTTATGAGTGAGAACAATATTCGAGTGTTAAAGTGGCCAGGGAACTCCCCGGATCTAAATCCAATTGAGAATTTGTGGGCTATTTGCAAACGACGAATATCAAAACTGAACTGTTCCACAAAGCAAGCAGTGATTGAGTCTCTTGTTCGTGTTTGGTTCCATGACAATGAACTTAATGCAATATGTTCAAAGCTTGTAGAATCTATGCTAAAATGTGTAATGGAAGTTATAAAACAAAAAGGAGGATATATTAACTATTAGAAATGATTATCTGTTTGTACCTTATGTGAAAAATTAATATATGTACAAATGTGTTTGAAAAAGTTGAAATATTCTATGTTGTAAGACAATAAATGTAAATTTTTGGATGTAATTGTTGTGTTCCGATTAATTCACACAGGACTGTATATCAGCAGACTTGGCGGCAGCAATGACTGCTTCATTCCCCTGTATGCCCATGTGACTACAGACACAACAGAAGCAGACATTAGTGCTGGCAGATAAAGACACAAGCTGTCGGAAGATATGCTGCATCACTTGATGCTGGGACTTTGGAGATTCCAGCGTCTGAAGCACACTGCTCGAATCAATGCACACAAGGACTTTCTTCAAACCATTAACATCAGGAAAGTCCAGTGCCTTGAGAATGGCATACAACTCTGTCATATAGATTGAACAGGCAGAATGTAATGAATAACTGGAACTTTGCGAGTCAAGAATGAAAGCACAACCAACAGCGATGGCTCA
This sequence comes from Lepisma saccharinum, assembly GCF_977018435.1. NCBI lineage: Eukaryota > Metazoa > Arthropoda > Insecta > Zygentoma > Lepismatidae > Lepisma > Lepisma saccharinum. The sequence continues at coordinate 15,332,661 of NC_139230.1, read as the reverse complement.
AATGCCTCTACATACAAATTGGCGACCGGACTGGTACGGAAAGCACCTGAACACAAACGAATACCAGCATGGTGGATGGTGTCTAGATGGGCAGGTGGATGAATACACAACACATCCATGACCCAGTTTCGACCTGATAAGTGAACAGTACAGGTGGAGCAGTACTCCAAGAAGTATGAGATAAAATGTGTAAAAGGTTGAGAACTTGGAGACAAGAGAACTTTAACTGATGAAGGTGAGGTGGCCAGGTCAGTTTCCTATTGAAAATGAGGCCAAGAAATCGCACCTCATTCACAAATCCCAGGGGTGTTTTCCCCATGTACAGGTCAGGGTTGTGGTGGCAAGTATGTTGACAACAGAAATGAATGCACACGGACTTCTTGAATGAAAAACTGAAACCAGTTTTGGAGAACCACTTCACCAAACACTTTACAGTCAGTTGGAGCTGATGAGAAGCTGACACAAGGTTCCGTGAGCAAAAGATGGTTAAGTCATTCACATATAGAAGACCATGTACAGGGACATGAATGTTGTTCATGACATAGGTCACTGCTATAGCAAACAGAGTCACACTCAGCACGCTGTCTTGCGGAACGCTGTTCTCTTGTATATAGAGGGTCTGGAAAGGTGTTCCCAACATGTACTTGGAAAAATAGGTCACTTAGGAAGTTTTGAATAAGTATGCCATGTGGCCATAAATACCCCACGAGTGGAGCTGTTTAAGAATACCAAATTGGTACATTGTGTCATAGGCCATTTGGAGGTCGAAGAAAATTAAGTGTTCTTTGTTCAAGAAAGCATCGTGAATATATTTCTAGCTGAACCAGATGGTCCAGCATAGAATGGTTGGAGTGAAACCCACATTGAAAGTTATTAATAAGGGAGTTCTCCTCCAAAAACCATGTGAGATGCTTGTTGACCATGCACTCCATTAGTTTGCACACGCAGCTAGTTAAGGCGATGGGTCTTTAACTAGAAGCTGTGGTGCGTTCTTTGCCTGGTTTCAGGATAGGAACAATAATTGCCTTCTTCTACAATACAGGAAAGGAGAAGGAAACACTTAGCTCTACTGGACAGATGAAGCATCTCGTAGTGGATCCTGTCCACTCCGAGAGCTGTATTCTTAGAATCTCGAAGAACCTGATTGAACTCCCATTCAGTGAATGCAGAGTTGTAGGGCTCAGTGTTATTACTTCTGAAAGCTAGAGGACATCGTTCCTCTCGGTCCTTCTCATGACGGACATGTGGCTGGTAATTGTCCAAGCTGGAAGCTTCAGAAAACTGTGTGGCCAGAATATTCGCTGCATCTCCGGATTCGGTCTACAATGTCCCATTGTGCACCAGAGCACTAAGAGGAGTAGATGCACACCCTTGGATATGACGTACTTTAGTCCAAATGGTTTTCGATGAAGCCTGCTTTGCCAGAGAAGACACATATTGGACCCAGCATGCCTTCTTGCTTGCTCAAATGAAGTGACAGCCATGGGAATGCTTAATGCAGAACTGCTCCAGGTTTGTGGCAGTGTGGTCCCTGTTGAACCAATCCAGTGCACGATTTTGTTCGCAGGTCCACTGGGATGTGGGATTGAAGCATGTGCACCATCAAGGACATGTGACAAGAAGATATCTAGGGTGTCGATTGTTGGCAATGTTGATGCAAGATTGATATCAACATCCACTCCAGGCTCAAACTCACCTCAATTAACTTGACTAAGATGCCAGTGAGGGAGTTGTTCAGGAGAGCGCTAGAGATGTTCGAAGTGGAATGCAAGAAGGAAATGACCGCTCCCACAGAGATCAGTGTGGTATGTTCCAAGAGATGGTAGAAGCAAGGCTGGGACTGCAAAAGGACAAGTCCAAAGTAAAGTACGTGCCTGAGGATGGACTGAAATGTGTGGTAGTTCTATCATTCAACAACACTAAACCTGATCTCTCATGGAATTGATCTACAATCTGACCCTGCACCTCACCTCAGCACCTGCCGTGCCAGTTTTAGGATGGTAGGAGCCACCCTGACTGGAGAGCTGTTAATTTCAAAAAATGTTCTCTCGTATACTTCACTGGTAACTGTTTCTTTATAGAGGAGGGAGAGATGATACAGGCTTGCTCACAGAAGGTTGGAGACTTCAGGAAGCTGAGGTGTCTGAGTTGAGGCATCGCTGGTTTGGACACCTAAACTATGCCAGTTTCTAGCATTTGCAGTGACAGTTGAAGAAGGCACTGGTAAGGTGGTACAAACACACTCGAAATGATGTCTTGCCTTGCTGGCAGAGATCTTTTGTCACGACCATCTCTCAAATTTTCTTGTCTTGTTGGTAAGAGGGGTAGTCACAATGCCAGACTCTGTGTTCGCCCTTACAGTTGACACATTTAGGCCCAGATGGACAGGGTTCCATTCCATGATCGGGCTCACTACGCTTGCCACAGAGGGCAGTGGTGGCTTTGCAGGAAGGTGGGGTATGTTCAAAATGCTGGCATTTAAAACACCGCATCGGGTTGTAAATGTATGGCCGGACATTAAGGCTGTAATATCCAGCTCGCACCTACCTTACCTGGGACAGTGGTTGTGTTGAAAGTGAGAATTGAGAGGTCCCTTAATGTTGCAACTCCATGTTTCTTGGTGGTGGTGGAAGATTCATCGCTACTATCGGTCTTTTCTACTATGCTAATCACAAGATAACATGGTACAGTTGTGACATTACTTGTCTGTTCCATACTTATTGGGCCATGCACGTTTTGGGGGTTTTCCCCCATTTCAAGTATTTTTGGAAACCATATACATAAATATTAAGGAGGGTCCATAAATTTGTCACCTCGACATGCCCTCTATGCCGAGGAAGACCTACCCCCAAAAATGAATGCTATGCAAGGACCAACCCTAAATCCCAGTGGCCACATTCGCAACTGCAACTACCCCTGCAGCCAACACTGTCCCATCGGCAAGTGGAACACACACCTTGGGATAGGATTTTTTTATCGAGGTTGTTTCCTCTAGTAGGACCCTTACTTACAGAGGTCTCAATGGAGATGGAGATGATTGAAATGAAACAATGAAAGGCCTCCTTACTAAACCCCCTTACTACATCAAGGCAGTCCCACATGGAGGGGGTATTTTAAATCTGTCTATGTTGATAATGTAAGCTTGTATAATATACCAGAATATACTAAAATGGAAATTTATTATGCTATTCCAATTAATATAACATCCAAAGAATATTGGAATGCCATAAAGGACTCTGAAAACAAAATAATTAGTAGGCCATGATGGAATCCCTCCTTATACAGAGGAACCTTGATTCTACGTTTTTTAGGGCAGCAAGCTTAAAAACATAAAATGCCGGAAAATTTTGTAACATTTTGCAATATTCAGATCATCAAGATAGAATGTATAATGTGAGAAAATGTAAAATAGGGGTTTCACTGAAAATTGAAAGCCTGTGCTGCACTTTTGGAGAAACCTCTAACGCTCAACATTAATTTGATGATAAAAAAAAATCAAAATTTTCCTTATACATGGAAAAGTTTATACATACCCAAGTTTGCCCCATCTTAAAACCAGGACATAGTAAAAAAACAAAAAGCCATAGACTGATAAGCCCCTGCCAAAATATTTGAAGATATCATACATATATGAATATTAAATCATTTTAAAGAGTTATATATGTGTAAAACAGCATGGCTTCTTCACGCCCTGATCAATAATGACTGATTTACTCCATTTTTGTACAGGATGTGCATAATACCTTAAATATTCATCCAAGTATGCAAATAGTTTACATTGATTTTTCAAAGGTATTTGACAAAATCCATCACATCATGTCAATAGATAAACTCTCCAACTTTGGACTCTCACACAATTTCCTCTCTCACTGATTCATATTTAAATAATATTAGGGATGGGCAGATATGAAATTTTGGCTGATACCAATGAAGGACCGGTATAAAATTTACTGATAACCGATATAAAATTGCAAATGGTCATTGAAGAGCCTGAATGTTTCACTGACCTCCTTAATACAAACGTAAATGTTGTTTCGAGGTAACTTCTGTGTAAGAAGTTGCAAATTTCAACAATTATTTTTTTAAAGAAGTATGGCATGGAGATTATCTATAAATATTACAACAAAATGGCAGAATTTTGCACTAAATTATAAAATATTTATGGATATGGTAAAATTATTGGCAATATTACCAATATGCCTATATCGCCCAATACCAATAGAGTACTGATTAATCTGTCCCATCCCTAAATAATATAAAACAATATCTTACATTTAAAAATGCAAAACCATTTACGTGACTGCACAGTCGAGAGTACCTGAAGTTTCCAATGTAGGGTCACTGCTTTTTATTCTCTTCATAAATGACCTGCTGCTATGTGTTGTATTCTCTGAATGTCTTGTACACTGTAAATATAAAAATATATAAACAAATTAAAACTCTTTAAGATACTATAGATTTTCAAAGTGATCATAGAAATCTAACTTAATGGAGCATTGAAAATAACCTGAGATTTAATTCAGTCAAATGTAATTTTATGATACTGTCAAATAAAAGATACACAACAGAATATACATACTACATCAATGGCGAAAAACTGAAACAAAATAATAATTGATTGTAATATATAGTTTCATAAACAAATATCCTACATAACAAATAGTGTGTACAGATCAATAGGTTTTCTGATAAAAAACTGTCTAAATCTAAGTAACAATGACACTATTATTCCTCTTCGTAATAGTTGAGTTAGAAGTAAACTTGAATATGCATCTGCTACTTGGTCACCAATTTATAAATCACATTTCGATCAAACAGAAGAAATACGAAAAGTTTTTAAGATATCTGAACTATAAAAATATAAAATACCTGCAACAGAATCTCCTACGCTGCCTTGTTACAAGAATTTGCATTTCTTACTCTTAGTGAGAGAAGAGAACTGGCACAACACATGCTTCTATGTAAAGCTGTAACATGCGTATTAAATATCTAGAAGTTTCTTCATCAAATATGTTTCAATGCCAGTGTATGTAATTTTCCAAGTAGATATTTCTTATTGTATAACATCCCCAAAACTGAAAGATATAAACAAAGGTATAAACAATCACCACTATTCAGGATTACCACAGTGTATAATAGAATTGCACACAAAAGTCAAAGTTGATTTCAATCTTGATATTGCTGACTACAAAAAGGTAATAAAATCAGTACTTGCCAATGAGTATTCTTCTATATAAAACATTATCTAAAATCTGTATATATTCTTAATCATAAGTCTTTCTGTTCCATAGTCTATATACCGGGCATTCAGTTTAACTCGGGGCCAAGGTAGTATGGGACTGTAGACGGCGAGGCATGGCATAGATGCCGAAATTTTCGATCCATAACATCCCACTTATTCTTATGCACATATCTTTAGCATGCAGACAATTATGAGGGCAAATCGAAAAGTCTTAGCTCTAATTTATAAACATGCAGGGAAATCAAAATATAGGAATTGTTGTATGTACCTTGAACTATTTTCCCACATAGTCACCACAGCGGTTCAGGCATTTGTCCCATCGCACCACTAGTATGCAGATGTCACTGTTGTAGAATTCGACCGGTTGATAGTGGAACCACTGCCAGACAGCAGTCATTGTTTCATTGTTGCAAATGAACCTCTGTCCTGCCAGGAACTTCTTCAGTGGACCAAACATGTGGAAATCACTGGGGGCAAGGTCTGGACTATACATTGCATACTCCAGAATCTCCCATTCGAATGACTGAAGTCTGTGCATGGTCCTGTTTGCTACATGAGGCCTAACGTTATTGTGGAGGATAACCACATTGTCCACACAGAGAATCCCTTGGCGCTTTTTCATGATGGCAGCTTGCAAATGTGACAGCTGTCAGCATTATTGGTGTCACCTCGTGGCATGAAATCCAACAGGAGTGGTCCTCGGCAATCCCAGAAGACCTTGAGCAATGTTTTCCATTGTGAGTGAGTAGAGAGGACACCCCGATTGCTCATTGTCACGAAGGTCTTCTCTGCCATTTTCGAGTTCACAACACCACCACCGCACGCTTCTCAAAGCGAGACACTTATCCCCATACGTCGGTTGCATTTCCATATGGATCTCGATGGGTGTTCATCTCTTGCTCCATAGAAAATGAATAACACTTTGCTGCTCATACAATGTGGACGTGTTGATAACTACAGCCATCTTTGCAAACTGACAGCAGTGCCAATGCAGTGGAGCAGCCAAGAGTTAACACTGGGTCATTCCAAGAGAAACCTATTGCATTAAATGTATACCTCGGTTTCTCAATCACACTAATATTAAGCTGAAAATAATAGGGGCAGAAATGTTTTGATTTGCGTTTGTATACTTACCTTACATAATGAGTACTAACTTGTGTTGCCGGCATCTGTGTCATGCCTCATCGTCTGCAGTCATGTGCTACCTCGACCCTGAGCCAAACTGAAGGCCATGAATAATAACAGACAAGTGTATAACGGTATGTAAAATCCACATTCATATTCTTCTTCTTCACTTAATATGTTAGTATGTAGTAGTCCTTATATGATTTAATTATGATTTTGATTCAATATAACTCAATTATATGTATTTTTTATCAAATTATTATGAATATAATAACAACCATGTCTTCACATTTTAGTATAACATTTATAGCATATGTATATCATCATCTCATAACATATTTGCCGGCCCCCGTGGTGGAGTGATCAGTACATCACCCTACGGTGCCAGGGGTCCCGGATTCGAATCCTGGCCTGGGCATGGATGTTTGTGTGTCCATTCATCAATTTCATCACATCAACACTCATACAAATCTTCGTAAATTAGCCAAAAGTGGCACAAAAAAGTAAAGTAAAATGAAGCAAATCAATCAATCATAACATACTTATGTTTAACTTTTCATTTATATTGTATTTTCATGGTAATTGGAGTAATTTTATCTCTGTTGATGGCAAATAAATAAACTCCATAACAGACCATGTATGTATAGAAATTGGAAGTATTACCTAACCTAATGCAGCCAAACAGAAGATATAAACTACACTTTATGGTTGGGGTAACAAGATCACTACCTAGGTATAAGGTAAAAGTAGGACATGCTCTTGCAAAATGTAGGACTCTTAATCAAAATGTAGGACACTAATCATTCTCAGTAAAGAATGCACATTGCTAAACATGTTTGTGAATAATGTTAAAATGACAGTTTTAAAAACAAATAATTTTCCCATGATTTCTCAAATACAAAATTCCCAAATTAGTAATCAGCACTAAACTAGTATAAACTAATAGATAATACTTCTTACTACATGCATTTTAATTCCCACTTCTGAGATCAGCCAAGTTTTCTCGAAAATTCAGGATGTCAAAATATATTTATGAAACTGAGCAGTCAAATTCTTTAAAATTACACAAACTAGTACAAAACCTGCCTCCCCGGTGGAGGCGAAAGTGGTTCGGATCCCACTTTAAACTGTAGGTCCAGTCTCAATTAGCCAATCTATGCATAAAGTGAATTGAAGACAAAAACTCCAACTCCGTACAAAACCTTGTACAGACTATGAGAAATGTACATATCTCATCAGTCCATTGTGCTGATATTAATGAAAATACTCTCAACATTTGCAATATGACCTGGAATGGCAAACAAATAATAAGCATATAACATAACTTGAAATAATACAAATAATGTCTTTAACATAACTTTAAATTGCTCCAGATGTTTCTTTTGGCGTGGTTTCTAGTTCAATAACCTTGTTCGGTATAACCCTCACTTTACAACCAAAATACTGTGTTGAATAGAAATGGAAAACAGGATGTAGGATCTGTGATTACATGAATCAGTACAAACCTCAAAGCAAAAAATCCTCACAGGTATTGAACAATGATAACAACAGAAAATGCTTACGTGAAATTTAAAAGATTTCGTAATTCCGCGTTGCACAATTTAATGGTTCAATCCTATTAATTTCGAAGATCCACTGTCTTCATTCACAAAAGGGTACGGCGTTTGAAGCGGAGATGGTACCGCGTCAGTACATTGTTTGTTCCCGGGCAGCGGTGGTTGCGATTTTTCCCGTTCGGCAGCACTGGCGCGCGCATCTTGGTTTGCGTCGTCTGCTTCCTGTTGTCCGGTGGCGTTGCAAGTTGGGGGTTGGGGGGCTGGGCCGTGTTGCTCGGTAATGTGCCGTTCCTGTTCCCCGCGTGGCTGGAGGGGGGTCGAGTATGCGCATAGAATCTTTTCTTTTTCAGGTCGGGGATCTTTCTGAGGACAGGGTGCCAAGTTGGGTGTGCTTGTCCATTGTCTAGGTTTAGTGCTGGTTTCTGCTGGATGATAGCATGGGTTTCTTTGATGGAGTTTTCTATGACAGAGCCGGTTGGGTGAAGTATGGATATGGAGGAGATGGTGTGGTTAGTGGAGTGGAGGTGTTGGGAGAGGCCTGATTTAGGTGTGTCGTTTTTGGAATCTTTTACATCTCCATATCCATACTTCACCCAACCGGCTCTGTCATAGAAAACACCATCAAAGAAACCCATGCTATCATCCAGCAGAAACCAGCACTAAACCTAGACAATGGACAAGCACACCCAACTTGGCACCCTGTCCTCAGAAAGATCCCCGACCTGAAAAAGAAAAGATTCTATGCGCATACTCGACCCCCCTCCAGCCACGCGGGGAACAGGAACGGCACATTACCGAGCAACACGGCCCAGCCCCCCAACCCCCAACTTGCAACGCCACCGGACAACAGGAAGCAGACGACGCAAACCAAGATGCGCGCGCCAGTGCTGCCGAACGGGAAAAATCGCAACCACCGCCGCCCGGGAACAAACAATGTACTGACGCGGTACCATCTCCGCTTCAAACGCCGTACCCTTTTGTGAATGAAGACAGTGGATCTTCGAAATTAATAGGATTGAACCATTAAATTGTGCAACGCGGAATTACGAAATCTTTTAAATTTCACGTAAGTAATTTTAAACCGCGTTTACCGCAACCATCATGAACAGAAAATGAGCCCAACATTTATTGATTATAGCTTCCAGGGGTGCCAACTTTCAAAAAACCTTGGGTGAGCCCAAACACTTCAGAGTGTAACATTCGACACAGTTGAGCTGCGAAGTGTGATTCGGATTCTGTGCTCAAAGGGAGAGAAACCACCTGAAGTCTATCGTGAGCTGCGTGCAGTGCATGGTCACACGTGCATGACATTCGCAAATGTCTGTAACTGGTGTGGAAAGTTCAACGTAGGGCATATAAATGTCTTCAAACAACCCCGTTCTGGAAGACCTCGCACATCCCACACACAGAGCAACGTTGACGCTGTGGAGGCATTGATTCAGGAGGACTGGGGTCAACAATCCAAACAACAGCATATGCAGTGGGCATTTCATATGGCAGTGCATACACCATCATCCATGAAGAACTTGGGTATTGCAAAGTGTCAGCGAGATGGCTCCCCAGACGGCTCACACCACAGCATATGAAGGATCACATGGGATAGTCTTGAGCATTTGCTCCAGTACCATAAGGCTGGAAACACATTCCTCGACTGCATTGTTACTGGGGATGAATCGTGGGTTTTTCATTACACCCCTGAATGAAAGCGACAGAGTATGGTATGGAAAACACAGAAAATCGTCCCCACCCAAAAAAATTCAGGACAACCCCATCTGCAGGAAAGGTTTTGCTTACAGTTTGCTGGGACAGACAGTGTGTCATTCTTGCTGATTTTGGGGTAAAAGGAGAAACTGTAAATGCTGCTGCATATTGTGAAACAATGAGTGCAAATGCTGATGCCAATAAACTTAGCACTTCCAACCTCACAAAAATGGGGACCACTGACCCACTGTACCCCCTCCAGAATTATTTGGATTTTTTTTATTGACAGATTTCAGTGTGTATATAATATAACATTCGTTATAGTGTGCAGTAAACACAAATAACAGAGATTTAATCTCAAAGTATGGCCCTCGAAGTAAAAGTCTGCCATTTCAGAGTACTTTCACTGCTTCTTATTGGTAAAATCTGGCTGTATGCACACTGAAATTCCTAAAGAACACCATCAAACTTAGCACTCACAATTGACCCAAAACATCCAAAATTGCTATCAGCACCAAACCTAACAATGTAAAATTATAAACACCAATAAATCTAAGACTCTCAACAATATTAAGACACACATTTGATCCATAAGTATCACCCGTGTAAATAGAAGAAACTCCAATTCTCAAGTATTGAGTGATTTGGTTTATTTTACTTTGCTTTTATGCCACTTTTGGCTAATTTGCAAAGAAGGGGATGAGTGATGATATGATGAATGGACACTCACGAACATCCACACCCAGGCTGGGATTCGAACCCGTAACCCCTGGTGTCAAAGCGCGATGCACTAACCAGTCCAATTCTGAACTACTTTCACTCCTTTTTTTCCATACGTAGTCCCAAATAGCAGGAAACGCCTAGCATAACATCAAATATGAACAAAAATTTATAATTTGAGAAAGTACTTACCCTAAAAAAATGTACATTCCCTTACGTGCACAAGCACAGACCACACTACAGATGTGCAACCCCTGCCCACCTTCCAAACACAAATGAAGTATTATGTGACATGAAACAAAACATCCTCTGGAGTAAATCTCACAACTCCGTGATGTTGCACCACAATTGCCAACTTTCAATCTCCAATACTTCCAGTACCGCTCTAAGATATAAACCACACACATAATGTAACTATGTACATGTCAACTTTCTTTCACATGCATTTGCCATTCTTCTTTTAAACCATAACTTTCAAAAACCAAAAGCTATTTATAAACCAAAACCAATGCATAATTCCACAGATTTAGTTCAAACCACAGGGAGTTGGCGACAATGAAAGTGATGTAATAAACAGTACCACCAAAAAAATGCTCATTACTCCACTATAATATATATATAAAATTTTCACTTTCTAGCAGGGGTATGGAGGCTTAAGGGTACCCAAAATTGTATAACATCATCAAACCTAACAAAAAACTAAAGTTACAATCAGCATCAGACCCAACAGTCCTAACCTAACAATGTAAAATCATTAACCCCATTAAATCTAACTTTCCTTCAAAATAAGCATTTTCCACTATGTGGTTGTACAGTGGTAGACTGCAAACACAGCCAAAGTCGTATATTGCAACACATTCCTTTCACATGAACTATCATTATATGCACACATATATACACAAAAAAAAAAATCTACAGGACTAAACCTTACAAAATATTTTAAATTACTTTCAACGCTGCAATCACGTGCACATAATGACATTCCTCTGCAAGGATAACAGCAAACCCCCCCCCCCCCACCATGGATAATTCTTCAGTGACATCAGAGGAATCCCAGCCCCATTTAGTTTGTTGCACTTTTTGAGTCTTTGCACTCACGTGTCTAGTTGGTTACAGAGTGCAACACCAAGTCATTTACTTTGTTGACTGCATGTCACATAGTGTACGTGGTGTCTGGACATGTCACTACATTCTGTATGATCACATGGCACGTGCTCACAAATGATCCAAATGTTTAAACCAGCAGACAAGGAATTGTTGAATCTTTTGAACTTGAACACAATTTCCTTGAACCACCACTTCCTTTGCTCGCACTACACCTAGTGTCAAAATGTGCAGTGAACTAGATGTTAGCATCAGATATTCACAATAATCCTTTTATAAAACACACCGTAACCACATGCAACTTGATTTTCAATGCATTTCTTATTCTTGTGTACCCCACAATGAACAAAACCAACAACACTCCCAATAGCAATATATAATTTCTCACACACAGCTCACATGCCTGACTGAAGTTATAAAACAGTACCACACAAGACCACCCATTACTTCACAAAAATGCATCTCTGTAAGCGAAGAACAGAAAATGTTCATAACATAACATTCACCATTAAAAAAAATAATTTTCTGGCAATTGTATAAAAGTTAAAATTCTTTTATTTCTGTGGACTAGGATCAGTCTGAGGGTGTTCTGGCAAAGATACTCAAAAATTACCTTCAATAAATCATGGTCAAATCTGTCTTGTAGTACACACAGACAAGAATGAAATAAATGTACAACCTTGGTGACAATGAAGTTTGACCAGAAAGGAATACGTGATTAAATGCACAGAGGCATAGGCGGTGGAATGGGTGACCCGCAGAAGTGACGCATGTGTGTAAGAGGAGGCGTGTGAGCAGGCAAGAATCGTGATCCCAGCATGTTGCACCCAAGGTCACGTAAAGAACGAAAACGGGGAACTATACGCGTGACATTGAACATCGACCAAGCACCAGACTCAAACGGTAAATTCCAGATAGTGGCACATTCGATGGAAGCATGACATCACGGACACGATAAGGGAGTCCGCCGTATATAAGCACGTGCTGTGCACCGAGGAACCGCATTGCATCATCACCATGGCCAGGGGCAAACCTATTGACAACACCGTGAGGAGAAGAGTGGTGGAGTTGCAACGGGATGGACTCAGTGAACGGGAAATAGGGCGCCAACTGAACTTACCCAAGTCAACCGTCCACTGCATCATCAAACACCACAAAAATACGGGTACTACAGAGCCAGGTAAGGCCCCCGGTCGAAAACGCCTGCTGAGCGTGCGTGACCTACGGATATTTAGGCGCTATATCCAGACCAACAATCATGTTTCTGTGGCCGAATTACGACTGTGGGCTCGAGAACACTTTCACATTGAAGTGTCAACCAGAACCATTCACCGTTACCTACAGCGATGCGGTTACAGAGTGTACAAGGCAAAACGTAGACCCTTCCTTTCCATGTTGAACAAAGGCAATCGACTACAGTGGGCACGAATGTACCGGAGATGGACATTTCGGCAGTAGAACAGGGTTTTGTGGACGGACGAATCCATTTTCATTGTTGTGTACGGGAAAATACGGAAAACAGTCATTTGTCGGAAGGAGGAACAGAATGAAGCAAAATGTTATGCACGTCGGGTACAGAAACCTGCATCAGTGATGGTATGGGGATGCATGACGGCATCTGGGGTTGGCCCACTACACGTCTGTGAGGGCATCGTGAATGCACATGCCTATACACGCATACTGGAGCGGCATCTTCCCACAGTGCGAAGGCACCTGTTCCACAGGAGGCGTCTCATCTTTCAACACGACAATGCCAGGCCTCATACAGCGTGGCTGACAAAAGAATGGTTGACTCGCCATCACGTGCGAACTCTGCCATGGCCACCATCGAGTCCCGACCTCTCGCCCATTGAGAATGTGTGGCATGTTCTTAAGCGATGTGTGCAACAGAGAGGACCCACGACAGTGGCTGCTCTTATCGCCTGCCTGCAGGAGGAATGGCACCGCATTGATGTGGAATACCTTGAACGACTCGTCCGCAGCATGCCACAGTTCATCGCCGATGGGGCGGCGTCACACCATGGTAAACAGGATCCCTTCTAACAGTGGTCGAACTTCAATGTCACGTGTAGATGGACGAAAATGTTTTATTTTGTGTGGACACCACACATTGCTGCGTTGCAGCGGAAATTTATGTTTTCCTTTGTTCCATGTAGCCTGCTGAATAAAATATGTTCAGCATATGAATGTGTTCTCCTTCTTTCACAACGCACTCCTATATTTGTGACTGGTCGAACTTCATTGTCACTAAGGTTGTATTTTTAGTGTTATTCTTCTCATTACTGTCCCCTAGTACCAGTCTGTTACTAATTTTCAGAGTCTAATGTAATTTCATTTTTTAACTGTAACTGAAATTTATTCCCCTAACATCATTACTAGGGAACGGAACTTTAGGTAAATAAATGTTTTTTTCTGCGATAAGATAGAGACCCTCGTTTTTGCCAAAATTCTGATCATAGCCTTATATGTCAACACAGCAAATTTTATTTTACATAAAAACACATATTTTCCAGTTTTCCGTATGTAAATACATATTTTTCAAATTTTCATTTTAAATACATAAAATCGCTCATTGACTTCAGCTACCTCGAAATCCACGAAGGAAAAATGTTATTCTCTGCACCTCTCTTTCATATCGAGAGTGTTAGGTTTGCTTTGTCTTTGAACACGCTCGCTGGCAGACTTCTGGCACCTCGCCTACGATCCTATTGGGGGAAAATATTACCCCCATTGGATCTAACCCTCAAGTGTTAATGTCTAAATGTACTGAAATTTTTGGGAAAAATCAAGGTTTTCAAACTTTGTGCCAAATTGCACGTGTTTTGGAAGGTGAAGTAGAGGAAGAGGAAGCTTTGGAAAACTTCAGCGTTAGTGACATTTCGTGCTTCAAATGTTTCTTGTGACGTGGAGCGATCTTTCTCACAATATAAGATGCTTTTTAGAGATAATAGTCACAGATTTACAATGCAAAATTTGGAAAAAACTATGGTGATCCACTGCAACTCTTCCAAAAAATAGCCCGCTAAGAAGTAAGCATTTAGAAACTAATTTCAGGTGTTTAAAATGCATGTAATATTTTGTTTTTGTTACCAAATATTTTTTATTTTTGTCACATATTTTCCTGTTTTTATCACATATTTTCAACATTTATGACACATAAAAAATTAAATATTTCTAAGTTTTTTAGCACATAAAGTTCCGTTCCCTAATCATTACACACACTGAAGAGACTACTACTTTCATCTACAAAAAACTTTATGAGTAGGCTAGGCAGAGCAGAAATGGTCTTTTCAGGATTATATCTACTGCCATGCATGCTTATGCTGTTACTATCTACACATTTTTCATTAGATGAGCACACACTCTCTTCTTGAACTAATTTCTGAAGTTTCAAAATGTGCAAATATCTTTATTCTAGCTCCAAACTTATTTCCAGCATTTTTATTATCCTGTATGTGATATCCAAAAAAGTCCAGAAAAACATGGACATGATCCCGCCTGTGTAATGATTGTTACAAGTTGTGCAGGTATATGAGTTTGAGTTTTATTTATAAGTCCACTTTATGCTCAGAAAGGCTAATTAGAACTGCACCTACAGTTTAAAGTAGAATCCAAACCACTATCTTCCTCCACCTGGAGACCCCTTGATTGCAAGGTGACAACATGACCACTATGCCTTCAGGGAGGCCTTTGAGGAAAGACTTTAGAATAATTGTGATGATCGTAGATGTAATTTTCAAGTTTTGAAAAAGTAATTTGTTCATTTTAAAAAAATGCACAAAGTAACCTTGACTAGCACATCGGTAAGTGGGATCCTACCTGCCAGCATTTAGACCCACAAGACATAAGCTGACCTTGGCACAGTATGCATCAGTATTCATATAACTGGTGTTCAGATTGCACATGTTTGTGAAGTGTTAACAAGTGCTTTAGATTATTTTGTTTTACTTTACATATTACTGGTGCTTTTCTGCAGTCTAACAATGCCATGCTATCCATACAGTTTGAAGCAAAGCATTTTTATGTAAGCCTCTTACGTCATTACGAATTCTTGTAAGGAAGTTAGAATATGCAGTAAAAATTTACTATCCTTCGGACACCTCTAATTTTTTTGTTTCGTCAATTTTTGACATTCGTACTTACGTATCTGCTTCGCGGAACATTCCTGAAGGTGTATCAAAGTTGTTTTGATGAAATTAAATGCAATTTTTCACATTACCAGTACGTCTTTCTGATAGGCCTTTTCGCTTGCCTGAGACGAACTAACCTAACCACACGCCAATGGTTCGTGGGGCTAGCACCAATGGTTCGCAATTATTTCCAATTTCTAGATCCTGATACTAACATGACACCAAATTTTAACTATGTTTCCTAACCTAACAGAACTAACCTATCCACGTGCCAATGGTTCGTAGGGCTAGTTATTCTCCGTAGGAGAATTAATTTTCAATGAACAACATGAATTTCAGCTATGAAACATTCCCACATCACACAAAACACCTTCCCGATGTTCGACAATGCTACAGGAACTTATTACGGTAAGTAGTTTCTTCTGTAAAAATAAATAAATGTGTCCGAAGGATAGTAAACAAGTACCCAAACACTGTTATCATCATTAACAATGTAGGAATGCCCCCTTCCCGGGTTGAAAGATTGACAGTGACGTTTCACAAGTCTTGCGATGACTACGTAAAAATGTCAGGCTCCGGCACTGGCTAACCTATTCACATACACTTTTAAGGATGGAAAAAAATGTTCTAATGATAAAATGTAATAAGCAATCAGGAGACTTGTTCGGTACAGGATTATAGGCATGTGTAGAATTTGATTCACACAGAAAATGCATGATATCATATTACACAACTCCAACTTGGTCCAAATAATATTAATACGTGATCAAAACGCTACATTTGAAAAGTAGCTTCGCTACAGCTACCGCTACTCTTCCAAAATGTAGCTTCGCAACAGCTACAGCTACATTTACCAAAAAGTAGCTCTCTACGCTACTCCTGTTCGCTACTCACTATTTTTTGCGCTACTTCTGCATAAAAAAAAATGGAAACCACCATATGGGTATTAAAAAAATCCCCTACTACTGGTAAATAGATTCTGTTATTTATTATCATTATTCCAGTCGTTCGATAATTTTGATAGCAGTGTTACTTCAGTTACTTATTTTTACTATAGTTTTTGAGAATGCCATACCTATGCAAGTGGCATATCAATTCAAATTTGATATATGAATATTGCAATTAGGGTGTTACCCAAATTAATTATTACAACTATAAAAAAAAGTGCTCCCCTGTGCATAGCACCACGCCATGAAGGCGTATAGGGGGTGTGGGGGTAACGCCCCACACTTTCTTGATCCGGTCGTGAGTGGGGGTGATGTGATCAGCATCACGCCCCTGACCACCTTTACCCCCAGGTACCCATGTTATTCGACGCTGGGTGGACAGAAATAAAATTTGGTAGGATTTCGTATTTATGTTCACATCAACATATTTTTCTTGAGAATAAATATTTCATTTTTTTTAGACTGATATGAAGTCAGCATTTTGAAAGAAAAGTACCTGGAGCTCTTTGACTACAAAAGGGCCCCAGGTTCGATACCCGGCGGAGGCACATAGTGGTTAGGATCCAGTCTCAATCAGCTTATCTATGCATAAAATGGACTCAAAACAAAAACTAGGAAAGACGTTAAGTTGGGAGGATGAGATCCTCCTGCTCCTCCATTCCCCACACTGCTCATCATTCATCCTCATTCTCACAATTAGCCAAAAGTGGCAGAAAGTGACTATAGATAAGAGAATAATTAAATAAACCATTCATCCTCATTGTCATGATTGAGAGAAGTGGAAGAATAGATGAGGAGGTAAACAGAAGAGGACAAGTGGGAGGTGGACTAAATCAAAGCGTTCGAAGATTAATATGGAACAGGGATGTACCTATGAAATGCAAGAAGGTAAAATATAACACATACTATGTGCCAATAATTACGTGTGGAGCAGAGACTTGGACAATAACATAGAGAGACAAAGAAAAGATGCAGGCAGTGGAGATTAAATTTTTAAGGAGTATTTTGAGGAAGACCAGAAGGGATAGAATAAGAAATGAGGAGATCCGACAGACAGTGGGTGTAGTGAAGCTAAGCATATTGTAATTTTAAAATTTGTGAACAAATACTATCGCGAAAATAATTGTAATTCCAGAAACTCTATCATTCTTGTAACAATAATTTCTTGCTGGTGAGATCCTATATACTGATGATGATCAATGCTGTTAACGTACTGAGCCATTTATTGCTGGCACTATTCCCTTGTTAATTCAGTGGAAAATCCATCGCTTGTTTTTGCACTGCAAGTTGTGTCTTACACAGCAATTAATGACATTTTGGTGTCTTACACCATGAATATCCACAGGATTTGTTCCGGGGGTGACGCAAACGAGGCAATTTTTTCCAGTGGTGCAGCAAAAGAGGCATGTTTCTCCCCAAATTAGTGATGCAGCTAAAAAAACGTAGCTGTTAGCAGGAATATATTCATATATGTCAGTTAGTTATCTGGTTATCTGAATTATTCAGCTACTAATTAAATAAATTACGCAGATATCTATAATCTACAATCTAGATAATCTGTATCTCCATGTAATAGACAGTTTTTATGAACCTCCTGCAAAATTAAGGGTTATTGTCGATTTTTCTGATGCTGTTGCCACACTCAAAATTCACCTCAAAATGCTGAGGAAAAATGTAGCTGTAGCGAAATTTTTGCTACCGCTACAACTACAATTTTCAAAATTCTATCCACTCTTCAAATTCACGATCCGTCCCTTCGCCGTCAAGTTTCAGATCTAACATTTCTTTTCAAAATCATGAATGGACAACTTTTCACTAACGAACTCTTGCCACATCTTCGCATCCGGATCCCACGTACCAACAGCAAATGCAACAACTTCTTTTACACAAAAGCCTCAAGGCTATCCCTAGAACAAAGGTCATTTCTCTATAGGCTACAAACAAGGTACAATACACTAATTGATCCTCCAGGCTTCCATCTATCTAAGCAGGCTTTCAGAAATGCGTGCATCAAGCAGCTGAAGAGAAATTAATATTTGTTATACCCTTGTTATTGTTTTATTATTATTGTTTATTTTTTTATATTATTTTTATTGTATTATTCTTGTTACATATGTGTGCGTGCTTCTCATTTGTTAATTTCTATTTTTCTCGCTGTTGATATCCTGATATAAAATGGATCCTCTCTGTATTCAGGATTTCTCAAATAAATAAAAAAAAAATAAAAATAAAATGTAGCATCGCTACAGCTACATCTACAAATTTTGTAGCTAGCTACAGTAGCGATGCTACAAGTAGCTCGCTACTTCTGACCACTGATTAATACTCTTCTTTAAGCATATATTGTGCATACATTGCCAAATGATACCAAAATATCAAAGTCCAATTTCGAAGCCTGTCTATAAATATAATCCCTTTGTAAAACTGAATGTTAATATAGCCTGACAAGTTAAGTCCCGATATGCGCAGATCGCTGCGGAGCACTTCCTATTACGTCATCCTCCCCACCACTATTCTACTCACTGGTCTGGCGTTGAGAGTACCAGTGGTGCCAACTCAGCAAAATTAAGCTAAAACAAATATGATGATTTTCATGGTACAGTGGCTCTCAGCAACAGACAAACCTGCAAACGAAACTGAAATCGATGTGGAGAATAGAGTGAAAGCATTGTGAACAATAAACAAAAGGAAATTGTACTTAAAAATTCAAATTGTACCTTATGTGAAACAGTATGCGATTGACACGAAATTTAGAAACGCGGGGCACACCATAATACGACTTCCGCCTTACCACGCAGACTTAAATCCCATTTAACTTGTGGGGGGGGGGGGAATTCAAGGGTAAGGCAAGGGAATTCATTTCGGATTCACTGGACGCAAAGAAAGATTTGCTGGGAAAATTATTTAGTGAATATTCTGTACAGAAATGGATTAAATGTTGTGAATACGTGAAAAAAATTGAAGATTCTTACTTTGAAAGAGATGGACTTATGGACGAGCGTGTAGATGAACTGATAATTAGACTTGGTGAAGCCAATTCAGACACGGACACAGATTCATCGGTAGACACAGACTCGGATGAGTGGGAGAGTGAAACTGAAGAAGGAGAACAGGAAAACATTTAGAAGGTGAGCTCAGTTCTATCGTTTATATATTTTTCACTTTTCTATCATTTTATTTGTTACATTTCTTATGCTGGTAAGAAATATCCCTAATATAACTTAATTCATTTAAGGTTTAAAGGGAAAATATCAAAATGTATTTAGAATTTAGCGTAATCAATAGGTAGCGTAGGTGAGGGGATACTAATTCATGTCTTTCACATTCAAATTTCGTTGAAAATTCTCAGACGATTCCTCTCCCTCCAGGTTTGCAACACTGCGAACGAACGTCGCCGCAGACAATGGGGTGGGGAAATGTGATGGGAGGTGCGCAAACAATGGATTGCAGCGTCTTGTTTTTAAACTTGTCAAGTTATAGTATCACTTTCCTATCTTCAATCAGGACTGAACTGTTAACATTAGAAATTTCCATATGGCAAATAACTGTGCGTGTGTCGTCATGGTCATTTTATAGAGTTTGAGTTTGGTTTGACTTTATGTACAGTAAGGCTAATTGGGACCGGACCTACAGTTTAAAGTGGGATCAGAACCACTAGTTTGCTGCACTTTTTGACTCTCTTTGCAACGAAGCACCTAGTTGCACGGTGCAACAGAATTGTCTATAATCTATGAGGCCATAAAAAGATCACTTCGCGGGCTTGCAGCAGACGACAATATGGGGGTGTGTCTGCGAGAACCAATCAGGTCCATGAATGAGCGAGCCCGGTTGGAGGGGGGGGGGGTGAGTGACCTCTGGCTGTTTGTTCGGCTGAGGAGCAGACGACACGAGAGTATCGGCAACAGTTTGAGAGCGACGTCTGCTGTTAGCCCGCGAAGTGCCCTTTCTAAGGCCTCCTGCAGTGTAGTTCCTTGATTTGGAGTCAAGTAGTGTATTGGTGTCTGCACTACCTTCCGGACCGGTGTGTGTGTGGTGTACGGTCACGTCAAATGACCATTTAAAGCAACAGACAGGCATTTGTTGAATCTTCTGTCTAGTTGGTTAAACGTAATTTCCTTGCATGGTAAAGGTTCACATTGTTTTATGATTTCTCCTAGCACAAAGACTAGTTATCGTAGAATTTTGGAAATCATTGCCACATGAAATTTGAACCTTCCTTAAAGTAATGAGCACTGTTTGGAATCAAAAAAGTTATTTATGTTGGAAAAAAAAACTTGAAAATTACCTTACGCACTTCTCATGGACAAGATATCCTCCATCGACAAGTGACAGTAAATATCGTAGAAGCGTTAGAATGAATGTAGAATGAAATGAGAACCTTAATAGAATGCATTTAGGGACTTTATTTTAATGCTAAGGGAACCAAACCTAACCACAAAAGCATATATTGAACAAAACCTTAAGTAATCACTAAAACTCCGCAGTGTGTGTTAACAGACGTACATCGAAATCAAACCATGTAAAACTTGCATCTGTAGCATGATGAAATCGCAATAAAACAAAAGGAATTTGGGCCCCAATTAGCCTTCCTGCTCAAAGTGGACTTAAAAAAAATAATAAACTCTTATATACAGTCATGTGTATTGGCGAGAAATGTAAACACATACATAAACCCCATAAGAGTATAAAATATGCACAAAGATATGTTTTTTTACTGAAATAAATAAACTAAAATAATATCAATTTTCTTCTTGCTTGTGGTGTAAGTATTCTGTAAGCAAGGTCAAGTTATTATACATAACGTAGCAACTTAAAGTCATCGCAAAATACTAGTTAACAACCACGCTATGGTAAATAACTGAAAGGGTCTCTTCCATGCTACAAACTAATTTTTTATTTTTTTATGAGATTACTTGGACCAAGGACAATTTTCGCCCACCAACCTACAACCAAAACAAACCTTACTCAATCACTATAAGTCGCACACCTACATAAATTAGGCCTATAAAAACTTACCGAACTAGTCCTTGCCACTTGTTTTATAATTATTTTCATCTAAAATATATAATTCTACACGCAACTTTTGTATAAGCATATTGAATAAAGAACAATTATTCTTTCTTGCAACTTACTAGCTTAAATTATGATTTTTAATAACATATCCAGTTTGACGACGTTCTCCTGTTGACGTTACACTCTTCGCCACATCGTAACTGACACCTAGTGGTAGCAGTAGGCATCTTGTAATAAAACAATTTAATCACAAACTTCGGATAAAAATAAAATATTTACACATGCAAAAAACAAATTTATAAAACTAGTAAGATTTACCCATCGTTATTCATTTATTATTTTAATTACTTCTCCTATGAGCGTTACTCAATTTTATTTTCATTTCGAGGCGTACACTTGACTAACTTTGTGGTTAAAACAAGTGAACTCGAAGGCTAGCAGAAGACGTACAAAACAGTAAAGAAGGCAAAATGAGGTGAAAAAAAGGTGCTGAATAAGTGGCAATTGTTTCGTGTACAAGACCAGGTGAGTGCGATTTTGTGATTAGGAACCAATTCAGACTATTTCATTTGGCTCAACAATTTATTATTTGAGTTCTGAAGGTTCTTCTTGTAAGTAAATGAATGACTACTTAGAAATGCTCACAGGTTTCGTAATTATATTTATCTTCCGTCTACGGTATTGTTTTAGTAATTAACTTTACCTACGTCATTACCTTGATTTCGTAATAGTGTGAACCTACTAATGTGGGAAGTGTGTTATACTTTTTATCCAGGACCTTCGCTTTTCGGCTGGCCGGTGTGATTGTATCTGCTTTAAAGAAAAGTAGGTGTAGTTGTTACCTGTGCAGACATTTATTTTTGGTTATTTCGACGAATTTTAGCGATTAGATTAAGTACAACGAGGAGTTCAAGGTGTACTGGTTACGCATTTAACATATATTTGCTATTTACTGTTTTCATTTCTGTTAAATGTCTACCATTTCAGTAACCCATATAAGCTAGGATGGTTACATGCACCACATGGAATAAATGAAATGATAACTTCGATCGTGTAATCAATCTGGCAATATTTGGTACATGGTAGAAAATGCTAACGTCCTAAAGTTCCTAACTTGTATGGTTCATTTCTTCTTTTGGCAATATTTACAATCCTACAACTGTAGAGTATGAACACATATATATTTATATTGCATGCACGTTAATAACATATTTTGGTAAAAATTTACTATCCTTCGGACACCCATAATTTTTTCGTTTCATCAATTTTTAACATTTGTACTTACGTATCTGCTTCGCGGAACATTCCTGAAGGTGTATCAAAGTTGTTTTGATGAAATTAATTGCAATTTTTCACATTACCAGTACGTCTTTCTGATAGGCCTTTTCGCTTGACAGACGAACTAACCTAACCACGCAGCAATGGTTCGTGGGGCTAGCGCCAATGGTTCACAATTACTTCCAATTTCTAGATCCTGATACTAACACGACACCAAATTTTAACTATGTTTCCTAACCTAACAGAACTAACCTATCCACGTTCCAATGGTTCGTGGGGCTAGCTATTCTCCGTCGGAGAATTAATTTTCAACGAACAACATGAATTTCAGCTATGAAACATTCCCACATCACACAAAACACCTTCCTGATGTTCGACAATGCTACAGGAACTTATTACGGTAAGTAGTTTCTTCTGTAAAAATAAATAAATATGTCCGAAGGATAGTAAACAAGTACCGGTATGGGGGGTGTGGGGGTAATGCCCCACCCTTTCTTGATCCCGTCATGAGTGGGGGTGATGTGATCAGCATCACGCCCCTGACCGCCTTTACCCCTCAGGGTTTCCCCCAGGTACCCATGTTATTCGACGCTGGGTGGACGCCGGGGCCTCTTCCATCATTAGAAAAGTTCCCGGATTTGAACCGGCTGGGGATCAAACCCAGGACCTTTAGCTTGGTAGTCAGACGTGTTACCGATTGAGCCACCGCGGAAATACTGGAAACAATTGGGGTTTGAAGCTTCAAGTAACTACAGAGCATTTCCTGACATTCGCTACGAGACTCGGCAGCAAGCAGCCCGGTGTCAGCGCTTGTCTTTTCCGGTGAAAGGGGTCCGTGACAGTCGCACACTACAGTCTGTTTTTTTCGCTCTCCCTGTCTTGGCTGTCTTTCCCTTTCTGTTGACATTGCAGACTGACGCCAGTATAATCCTCCCTCGGAAGTTGTGTTGTGTCGTGTCCGTGTGTTGAAGATTGTGGCTTAATGTGGCACCACAAAAGCTTACATTACAACAAAGGATTTATCTTGTTGAGTGGTACTGCAGAAAGAGGAATTGTGGAGAAGTGCAACGAAATTTCCTGGTGTTCCCGTTCCACATAGGACCACTATATTAAACCTCGTAAAAAGTTTAGAATAACAGGGTCAGTTCTGAATAAAAGTGGAAAGATAAATGGGTAAATCTAAAAAAATAAAGTATACAAAGACAATCTGCTCACCATCCATGAGTTAAAAGATTGTATTGTAGGAGAAATCAGGAGAATTACAGTAGATAAACTTGCACGTGTAAATGCCAATTTCCTTCGGAGATGTCAGGATTAAATAAGGTACACCTGAGATGTAAACTTTCTTACATATAAATCTACTTGTTGAAGAAAACATTTACTTGCATTTTTTAAATGTGTAGGATTGTGTGTTGGAATAAATTGTATTAAGAGTTCTTCAAGTGGTGAAAAACTAGAAATGGAATCATCTTTTCTTGCAGCAAAGTGAATGTGAAGTCATACCTAGTAATTTCTGCTAGATGAAGTTGAGTTATGTAAAGCCTCTTTTGTGCACAGATAGGCTAATAGGGACTGGATCTATAGTTTAAATTGGGATCTGAACCCCTGTGTATGTTCACTGTCTACGAGAAGGAGAAAGTATCATTGCCTTGTAATAAAGGGGTCCCATGTTCAATATCTGCTGGAGGCACATAGTGGTTCGGATCCCACTATAGGTTCAGTCCCAATTAGCCTTTCTGTGCATAAGTGGACTCAAAAACAAACTCAATACTACAGAGCATTCCCTGACATTCGCTACGAGACTCGACAGCAAGTGGCCCGGCATCAGCGCTTGTCTTTGCCGGTGAACGGGTCTGCGACAGTCGCTTATATTAAACCTCGTAAAAAGTTTAGAGTTTAGGGTCAGTTCTGAATAAAAGTGGAAAGAAAAATGGGGAAATAAAGTATACAAAGACAATCCGCACACCATCCGTGAGTTAAAAGAGAGTATTGTACAAAAAATCAGGAGAATTACAGTAGACGAACTTGCACGTGTAAATGCCAATTTCCTTCGAAGATGCCAGGAATGTGTTGCAGCAGAGGGACATCATTTTCAACACCTTCTGTAGTCAAGGTTAGTACACAATATGAAAACTGTAATTTTAATAGCGGACTCTAGCGACTGTCGCGGACCCGTTCATCAGGAAAGACAAGCGCTGATGCCAGGCCGCTTGCCACCGAGTCTCTTAGCGAATGTTAGGGAATGCTCTGTATTAGCACAGTTAAAGGTTTTCGAGGTTTCAATTATTGGAGAAATTATGATTTGAAAAGTAGCTGTTGTGAGCATCCTTTCAGCCCAAGTTCCTTTTGTTTTATTGCGATTTCATCATGCTATGAATGGAATTTTTATGTGGTTCGATTTAAGTATGTTAACGCATACTGCAAAGTGTTAGCGATTACTTAAGATTTTGTTCAATATATGCTTTCGTGGTTAGGTTAGGCAGGTCAGGTTTGCTTCTCTTAGCATTAAAATAAAGTCCCTAAATGCATTCTTCTATGGTTCAGATTTTCGTCTACATTCATTCTTGCTAGTCTATGATACTTACTGTCACTTGTCAACAGAGAATGCATTGTCCATGTGTAGTGCGCATGCTTTCGTAATGTAATTTTTAAGTTTTTTTATTTCAACATAAATAACTTTTTTTTTCGAATTCAAACAGTGCTCATTACTTTAAGGAAGGTTCAAATTTCATGTGACAATCATTTCCAAAATGCTACGATAATTAGTATTAGGAGAATTTGAAATAAGAGTCATAAAACAATCAGAACCATTACCCGAAGATGAAAGGGGTTTCGGGGCTGGTGACCGATTGTACACCCTCGAAAATTCAAATTTTTTTCTTTCCTGTCTGCACATTTCTATGTTTTAAGGTGACTGAAAGTGATTTTCACATGAGGAAACCACAAATAAGTAAAATATTTACCCTCGAAATGTGACCACGTCACGTCCACTTCTTTGCATCCCAGACCACTTTCCCCACTTGAAAAAATTTTGTTCATATACACTAGAAATCAATGGCGGATATCGAAGGATAACTCATAATTACCTTCATGCTAAGAGAACCATATATAACAGGCCTAACCTTGCTAATTATTCACTTACAATGTATTTCCGTGCGCTAAAATCAATGACAAACATTCATATGAGTGACAATCAATGATATTTATGCTAAGAAAACCAAATCTAACAGGCCTAACCTAACAACCTAGGCATTCCTCATGTGCATGACATCATAAATCATACCTCATACAATTTACAATTACTCGCTTATAACGCATGTCTGCATGCTAAAAACAACAAGAAATGTTCGTATGAATAACAATCTTTCCAACCTACTAAAAATTTTCAAGTTTCTACCGGGGGTACGGAGGGTCACCATCACTGGGGTTTCATGCTTGAGACCAGGTATCATGTGATTAGGTGTTGCAAACATTTAGGGGCCTAGCTTTTGTGATATTTTCATCAATTCTTGTGGTGGGGATTTCTTTCATAAAACATAAAACATACATATCTCTTGTTCTGCTTGGTAGGTTAGGCAGTTAGATTTCATACTGCTGTCTAAAAAATAATGAGTTAGGAATTTCCATAATGTGTGGTTATGTAGTTATGTAGATACTTGCCGATACCGATACATCGGCTCAGCCCTAATATAAATGCAAGTCCAAGACAGTTTCAAAACATGTTATGATCAGATCGGAACAATCCAACTTACATTTGGAAGGAAGGAACAAAAGGAATTCCACCAACTCACTCTCTGCTTGCTGCAGTATTTTTAACCTCATTCCTACATTCATGTGATATAGTCTGCTGCACTTGAGACATTTCTTGTTCCTGGTCACTGAACCATCCTGTTGCAACTCTCACAAATAAATCGCCTGCTCTTGGCCAAAATATGCAAATTAGAATACTGCCGTATTTTCATTTTCATTCACAAGCACACCCACCTTCCAAACATAAATCAAGTTCCATGTGACACCCTGGTCTCACTTATAACACCATTAAGCCTTGTTCCCATGATTATGAAAAAAATAAATATGCTGTATCTGTACTTGATGAACAATATCAAGTACAGATACAGAGTCTGATGAAGACCTTGCTAGAAGGTTGAAATGTTACGTTTAGTTTATGTTTTTAATAAAATAAATTACTGCCTTGGTCAGCATATTTATTTTTCCTGGTCTCACGTATCATACCAAATTCAAGCATCTTTTTGGTCAAATGCCACATTTCGTCTTCTGACATCAGGCTAAATGCTTTCGTTGTTTGGCTAAATGTAATGTATTTATGCTAAGAAATTTAAACCTAACATGCCAAACCTAACCAAGAAAGCATTCCACGCTTACGTCAGAAGATGTGCATCTCCAATATTCATTCTATGTGCATCAAGATATTTCTGTTCTGTACTCTTATATTTTATTTGTAATGTTAATACAGAAACATTCTTTTTCAGATCATTCCCACATAGATACATCCTCTGGTGTGTATATTCATTGAAATCTGTTTGCAGAGAAGAATGGAGGACGTAGATATTGAAGATGAGGTATATTTTATTTATTATTATTTTGCCTCTTTGAGGGATAATATAAAAAAAAAATAAAACAAAAAGTGAGTCGCTAACACTAAAATGCTTCTGGATACAAATATTGTCATTACATTAAATGTGTGAAAAAAATTGAAAATAGTGTTTGAATGAGTTCAAATTTATGCATCTACTATTGATTTTTCAATGTCTTGATGTAGAGATATAACAGCATGAACATTCCACTCCTACCTACTGATAAAGTGCCAATACAAAAGTTGCACACTATTATTGCAGAACTTAAGTAATAATTCACATCCCTAATAAATATAAATGCTAAGACGCTGAGATGGGTCAACTAATTTCTATGTAGTACATCACTTGTGTGTGCTGGGCCTCCCTGGTGTTGTAGTGGTAACGTCATCACCTTGTAATCAAGAGGTCCTAAGTTTGATACCTTGTTTAGGCCTATAGTAGTTTTGATCCCACTCTAAACTGTAGGACTTAAGGCAACAACTCAACATCCTGTGTGTGCCAAGGTACAAAGTAATAGTTTTGCAGCATCATAAGTCTATTGTCTATAACTAGGAACCTAGATTTTTGCAAATGTGATACCACTGAGGAACATTAATTGTTGCAAGGAAGTGTTTAGAAATGTGCAGCGATGCATCGTGATTACTTTCTTGATGCCTATGAAATCACAAAATAACTTGAATATGACTTATTATTCAATTTCTATAAGATTTTTTTTTTAATTACAACATGTTTTCACATTAAAGAGAGAGAAAACATTGGGTGCATAGCTGTTTGGGTGCCACAGTCTAACAAGTGGCATGATAATTGCCTCTGTTGTCTGGCTTCTGAAATGAGTCCATTACTAATTTTTTCCAAGTAGCTCCCCAATTGTTCTCATTATCCTTGGTTAGAGCCAAAATTTTACATGATTTTTACACTATTTATTTATGTACAATAATTTTCTTTTGTTTCCCTTACAGTTCCAGGATGCACTGGAGTCTCAGCCAGTGTAAGTACAAAGGCTATATCTTTGTATTATTTCCATAATTTGGATATAGGTATAATTGATGCAAGTGAATAAGCCTAAATTGATATAAAAGAAAGTTGTTTTCTCTAAGCTACTGTGAGACTAGACACATGTTATGGCTTTATTTGAAAGTTTATATTGGTTTATTAAACAGCTTGAAAGCCACTGAAGAGCTGAAATTTTGAAATATGTGTCAATGTTCTGTTCCAAGTACAGAACGTTGCACTGTCATTGCATGTGAATATTTAACTCATTATTACACCATGCAAGTTAACAGATGGAACTTCTAGTATCCTCCTCCTCCGCCATTCCCCACACTGCTCATCATTCATCATCATTCTTCCTCGTTCTCACAATTAGATACAACTACAGGAATTTTGTAGCTTCGCTACCGCTACAAATACAATTTTCAAAATGTAGCATTGCTACAGCTACAGTAGTGATGCTACATGTAGCTCGCTACTTCTGACCAATGACAAACGGTATATATCTCCCTATGCTAGTTTTCCAGAGGCTTAGTGAACACCAGAGCTGCTCCATGCCGGGACATTCCTTGAAGGATTTCTAAATGAAATTACCCATCTGGTAATGAAACCCAATTATCCTGCATTGTGGTCAGATACCCTACCAATCAAACCACTGCATGTCTCTGTGTAGAAATTATTTTAATCATAACTGAATACAAAACATGCTAAAGTTTCTGAAGAATCCATTTAATTTGATATTATTGTATGTATTAGATGTATGATTGGTTGCTGAAATGTAAAGTATGTCCCAGTCATGAACCTTTATGTTTCAATTGTTCTTTCAAGGTTTAACCTTTTCTATCTTCAGACAAATTAAAGTGTGTTAAAATATCATTTGCCTAAGACTGCACACTAAGGCCAGCCGCACAACGGATCTGGCATGACAAGTCACGATGTGATGCAAAATGGTGAGTCACGAAGTGACACAATGCAACAACATGGGACAAAAAGCAACATAACACGACGAGTCACTTTTTTTTCCCCCGACAAAATGAAACAAATATTTATTATTATCAGCGCTTTTTTCTGGAAAGTTTTCGGTACTCTACAAGTTGGTTTGCTGTTATTATTTGTTATTGTGTTTAGCAGAAGAACTGCTCTAAATATTGTGGTATATAAATGATCATGCATACATGTGATTTGTATTATTATTGCATCCAAAGTAAATGTATAAACACAAGATCTATCACATCTGTCATTTCATGAAATTTGATTCTCATTTGCATCTTAAACAACACTCACCACAATATTTATTTTTTTTTCTACATTTCCGGTCAGCCCACCGACTGGAGACAACTTTAGTACAAGAACTTTCTTTTATCCCTTTTATCTATTCTTTACAAGGAATAATGTAACAAAGAATGGACTTTTGTATGGTGCTTTAAATATATCAAGTGAATGTCCATTGTCCCGGTAGGAACCAAATTTTGCCAGAATGAAGTTCTGGTGCATTCCGGCTCACTATGCGCAGCCCCCCTCCAAGAAAGGAATATGTTTAATTTGCATACTGCATCCAAATAGTTATTCGAGCAATAGGTATCAAACTGGCTTGAAGATTGATTTTCTTGTACAATTTACAATATGTTTGTACATTACAAGATAATTTGTAATTAGTCTATTTTTTCACGTAATGTAATTGTAATGTAATTCATCTCCTGTGCCACTTCATTCCATAGCGCATCAATTTTGTCCTTATTATGATGCTCAGTTGATGGATAATCATACAGTTGAGGCCTCACATGCACAAGAACGATTGGCTGCTCTGTATCAAGCTCTATTCTTAACCTTGACTGCACTGTCAGTTACATATATATGTTCTGTAAAACGATTCAGTGATGAGTCACGTGCAGGTGGTGCACTGAGAAGAAAAGATTCACACATGCACAGAGAGTTTTGTCTTATCGTGCTCCTGCAAAAGACCAAATTCCCATGACCTTCACTGTTTTGTTGCACACAGTCACAACGTGACTCGAGTCAAATGTTTCGTCTGGTGTGCGGTGGCTCATAAGAGTACCCATGTTAAACATTCCCCGAGTTGGTTTGAGTTGGTTTGCAACAAAAATGACTTATCGTGTCGGATCTGGTCTGTGGCTGGCCTTAAATGCCATAACTACATTTGATTGTTAGAATACAACAATCATAATATATATATATCAAGATAAATTGCTTACAATATAATTTCTGTATGTTAAGCTTTATTTATTTTTACCTTTTTCCTTCAGGCCCTGCACTATGGATTTGAACACTGCCATGGAAGAAGCAAGGACTGCTGTCCACTACTTCTTCAATAACAAGTTTACAGAAGCTAAGCAACTTCTTGAACCATGGTACGTGTAGTTTTTAGATGTTGATGTGGCATGTGTAACAAAGCTGAAATTTGCAGCAGCTTGTCATATATGTTTATTTTCCTCCAGTCAGAAGCAAATGCCTTTGGTACTGAATCAAATGCAGTGTAATGCTTTTTTGAGTGAATTGATACCTTCTAACTAGGCATTTTTTATGTGATATTTATTTATCAGGTCAGCACAAAACTTCAATTCTTCAGGATGGCCACATCGGTATGTGATGTTGTTTGATACTGTGTGCTTGTACTAGTTGTAGTGTTCCCCAAGTGTGAGTAGGAATCAAATATCTTCAGAATAAGTAACTTTTCTGCATCTTCAGTGTTTAGGGCTCAGCCAATACCACTTTGAATTGATACTCATACTAATACTGATACCAATACCAATGCTTGAAATTTGTTACAGTTAAAAGAAAGTTGTTCAAAATATTGATTAATATTAGTGGGTGAGTATTCCACTTCAATTATATGCATCAATTTACTTACCTGAGTTTTGCTACAAAATAGTCAAGAATTATATCTGAATATCAAAATATATTTTATTCAATCACAACATGCAGCTATTCACACTATCTTAATAATCTTATTTAAAAAATAATAGTTTCAAGATTAAACTGAAAGAAATGCTTCTGGAGGAACAGCAGCAGAACAGTGGCACATACTAGAAGTAAACTGATGCTCAGCAAATGATACAACACTTATGTTCTACAACTGTAACTTTTGGTATTTTATTACTATCTTTTCACTAATTTTTTTCCTTACAGGCAACCTTATGTTAACTTGCACATTTGTATTTTTTATAATTTTTTAAAATATTTTTTTGTTCTTTCACATTTGTATTATTTTATGACTATTATTACTACAATGAGTAAATTTATAATTGTGAAATAATGTGTGAAATCTTTTTTTTTCTCTTTAGTGTTAGTCATTCTTTCTATATGCATACATGCATTTTTATTTTATATATATGTACTCATATTTTCTCATGTAGCTCATGACAATGGTTAGGCAGTATAGCAGCCTTTGGCTGAACCTCACCCACTAAATCAAGGAATTATTATTATCATCATCATCATCTTGGTGCAAACTAAGTGGAAACTCTGAATTTGGATAACCAGGATAATTAGTCTGTGAAGGTGTCATATGCAGACCCTGTGAAACACCAAAATGCCATATGTATTTAAATTTCCACAAGGCTGATAAAGTGGCACCTTCTGGAAATTATGTTAGTGCAAACTATAGATACAAATGAAGTATTAAAATGTTTGCCCTAAATTTCTCCTTCTGCCACCAGACTACTCCATTTTGTTTCCATGATAGATAGAGATGTTCATAATCGTTTTTGTATGTATTACCTCCCTGTGGTTCAAATCTCAGCCTGGGTTAAGGATGTTCTTTGTGAATGTCTCTTCATCAGTTTCATCATATCGTAACTCATTCTCATCTTTGTGATTAGCCAAAAGTGGCAGAAAAGTGAAGTAAATTACACCAAATGAATCCATCAATGAAACCTGCTTAAGAGTCCCAATTGTAATTTAGTGCAAAATTCTTACGTTATTTTTTTATGAATATCAATATACACGGTGTCATTTTAATGGTGCCCATGGACCACAGGAACGTATAGAGGACATAAAAACAAATAACTTTTCTCAGTAACGTTTTTCTCGGTGCGTCATTTTGGCACTACAGTAGTTAAAAAATACAGTTTTTCCACCTGAATGTTGGCAACCCAACACAACATTTGACTGGATCTGTGTCATTTGCTGCAGTGAAACAGCGCATAGTTGTGTTGCAAGGAACACACCAATTTTGTGAGAAATGACAGACTACCAACCACATTATGAGCTGTAAAATGAAGCAAGGAACGCGTCCAGTAGACCAAACATCCAGGATATCACGACCTACCAGCGCCAGAAGCCCAGGAGTCATCCCAGGGGATGGGGGAAGTGATCCAACTATACAAAAAATGGTAGAAACACAACGCATTCAAAATGAAGTGTTAATATCGGATTTTGTCTTAGCCTGCATGTCAAATACCATCATCACCAACAACAAATTTTGTTTGACTTACAGCTTACATGTGGCTGTTTACGCCCAGCTACCGAGGTTCACAGTGTTACTTATGGCTAAAACACGTACAACCACAGAGACAACATAATGATGATTCAGCAGCAAATATACTGCCATATTTACAATTGCAAACTATTACGTGTCTATCCGATGCATAGATAAACAGTCGTGGAAGGCTTGTTTTACTACTATACTTATATCCCATGTTTTCAACCATTTTTATCCCTTACATCATAATGCCAAGAATATACATTATATTATGTGTTTTCTTTTCTTTGGGATTTTGAGTTCTTTCTTTTTTATTTTGTCAACTGTTCAGTGTCACAGACAACCAGTAATAGATGGACGAAGTGAATAAACTAAACTGTAGATGTTAACTTTGCAATGAAATTTGCAAATATTTGATCCGATATTACCACTTTCTTTTGAATACTTTGTTTTTCTATCATTTTTCGTATCGTTGGTTCACTTCCTGTTGTGTTATTGAATGCATTTTCTCACTTTGTTTTACATTACATAATATGGCTGATTGTATCCATGTCACTTTTCAAAGAATATGTGTGTTCCTGGCAACCCTGCCGTGCACCACTTCACGACAGGAAATGACATCACAAATGCAATCAAACGTTGATCAAATCATTTTTTGAATGACTGTAGTGCCGAAATGATGCACCAACGAGAAAAATTATACTGAGAAAAGTTGTTTGTTTTGATGTCCTCTATATGTTTCTGTGGTCCGTGGGTGCCATTAAAATTACACCCTGTGTAAGTGATGTCCCACGTTTTTGTAAAGTAAGTTTCTAAATATGAGGTTTATTTTTCTAAGTCTAAGCTTGTCATAGTTACCTGGTTACATGTATTAATTATGAAGGTGAATTAACATTCAGGTTCTTCATGAAGAATTTTTAAATATATATTGGAACAATAAGATATCTTGTCCGTATCAGAAAATTTTATATCAGTTTCTTATCAGTATTGGCAATAATATGTTTTCCAGCCCTGCTAGAAACATAAAGAGCAAATAAATCACTGCCCTAACAGGCAGACAGATGAAGATATTTAAATAATAAAAATATGCTGCAATGAGCTATTATATACTACTGTACTATATAATCTGACTATATAAATTCCATGGTGCAACAGCACTTTGAGAGCCTATGTTTGTGAAGTAGGTTTTCATTATGTGAAGCATGGTCAGTGCATCATGTCTCATTAAACACAGACACATGGATAAGATTGAGTTGTAATGATGCTGTTTATAAAACATATTATACGATATTGCATTTTATTTCAAATCTGGGACTGTTTACCTCCTGTACCTCTCATTAAGATTGATTCCACCAATTCTCAACAGCCATGGGCAATCTGAAAACACAACATGCACAAAATATCTATGATTTGCATGTACACATACTATCCTTTATTAATTTTTAAATGGCCTCCTCGATGGCATAGTGGTTCCGTCATCACCTTGTAATCAAGGGGTCCTGGGTTCGGTATCGAGCAGAGGCACATAGTGGTTTGGATCCCACTTTAAACTGTAGGTCTAGTAGCGTTTAGCCTTACTGTGCATAAAGTGGGCTTAAAACACCAATCAATCAATCAATTCATCTTAAGTCATATTACTCACGTTAATTCTTCGTGCAAGATTGCTGTGAACATTTAACATAAAGTTTAACTTTGTAAACATAAAGTGACACAAATGCTTGCTCCTGAATAAAGGTGAGTGGCGATCTTAACAGGTGTTTCTAGTTAAATTTTAGAAATATCCTGTGACATGGTAGCTGTCGAACTGGGATTTTTTAAATTTTATTTTTAACAGTGGTAAATTTCAAAATGGGAGGGAGTGTTTAGCATGTTATTTAAGTTCTGCATGAAACCATTATATTATTTTTAGATTTGAAGGTGTGAGGAAAGTGAATTATTGTCTGGTTATTGCAACATTCTAACTTTTTTTTTCTTTGGTATCCTCATGTTGTTCATGAAACATGGATATTTTTCTTGTTGGATTTCGGTAATTGGTGTTGGCATGATTTGGTTTGGTTATTAGTTATTGCCTGTTCTCTAAAATAATATCAATATTTAAATTATCCTGCTGTTCAACTATGTAAGTTGTGAATAATTAAAACTATGGTACACACTGTTATATTATAAATAACTTCTTATACAGTCAGTGATAAAATAATGTTGCAATGAATATATAATGTTATAGAGGATTGTAAAATTGTTGCACAGCTTAAAAACTCGCACTAAAAACACTATAATTTTTATGTAAGTTCCATTACATCAATTTTTGATACCCCTTCTATTTTGATCACAAGTAATTGTTTTTTTTTATTAATTTGCATATGGGGGGCACAAGACCTTGTTATTAATATTTATCTGGAGATACAGAACAAGCAAACAGAACTTCGCAGATATAGCTTAACTCCAATGCCAAGTATACAAGTCTTTCCTCACCATTTAAACCATGTCATTAGATGAGAAGATATTTCATTTAATTTTCTCATTAATATAGAATTACTTTTGACTACCTTAAAGCTGTAACTGGTTATGAATGGTGGAGGTGCTAGTCATTTGTCTTTGGGAAGTGCAGTAGGATCACTGTCTTATGTACATATTTCTTGAAGACTTGAGTGCGCATGAAAACAAGCACTTTTCTTTGTGCATGACAATATCATTCACATATTAGTAGTTGTATTGTACACTGTATTGAGGTGCAGTTACTATTTTCTCTTGAAACAATGAGGAATCAATTTGATGCATGTCAAGAATCGTACTCTTTATTTGAAGGTGGCGTTCTTCATTCATGGTTCTTAATTTGTCTCCTTTCAGGGCTGAAAGCAGTATGTATCATGCATTAGGTAACTGTGTTTTTAAATTTTTGGAAGCCATGCTAACATTTGAACATGTGAGTTGATTCAGCATTAACTTTCTTGTACTGTAACTTTAATGTAGATTTTCTTTTAGTATAATATGTTCAGCATAGTTGTATGGTATTTTCTTTCAGTGAATGTGACTTTCATTCCTACTATGTAAATGGTATGATAATGCACATAACATAGCACCTATGATATTGTTCTTGCATGTGTGGTTAATAATCTTAGTATTTAGATTGCTTCAGTTTGGATAGTTTACTTCTCAAACACCACTTTTAAAATGTTGTGTGCTTCAGTTTGGATAGTTTCCTTGTCCAACACCACTTTTAAAAAATTGTGTGAATGTATATTTATCTGCATGAAGTGTAGAACGGAGTAACCAGATTGGGAACATAGACCGCATTCACTTCACCTAGAAAGATAGAGTGCCTTATTGGGTGAGGTGGTGATAAATTTTCCCAAAATCTAAATAACTCTGTTCGAATTCCAGCCTAGGCATGGATGTTCTTTGTGAGTGCCCCTTCATCAATTTCATCATATCATCAATCAACCTTATCTTTGCAATTAGCCAAAGTGGCAATAAAGCAAAGTAAAATAAACCAAATCTAAATATCTAAATAACAATTACCATAGATATGAGAGATGAGAATGTATATGAGGTTTGCAGTGAAGATATAGGGCATACGAGGACTATTTTTTTTTCAACCTCTGATAGGGCATGAAATCAAAACCACAGTGAATAGCAAAATGGGTTTATTGACAAAAGGTACATACATGTATAATCTGCTTTTCAACGTACTCACCCAGACATTTATGGTACTGATAAATACCCTCTGGAAGAAAAGGTGCCGCCTGTCTGTTGAGCCAGGTCTGCACGGTGTCCCGAAGCTCCTCATTGGTGTGGAAGTGCCATCCTCACAACCACTTCTTCATCGCAGGGAGAAGGTGGAAGTCACTTGGCACCAGGTCTGGGATGTAGGGACGGTGATTAAACACTTCCCAGGGAATCGTTGATGAAGGTCTTGGGTTGATGCAGCAACATGTGGTCGAGCATTGTCATGAAGCAAGACAATGCCTGAAGATAGCATGCCTCTCAGTTTGTTCTGGATGTCTCTGCATGGTCTGCGAAATGTCACAGTATGCAGCTGCATTGATTGTGCCGCCGGCTCCATAAAGTCAACCAGTAACACACCTCGCACTAGGTGGGAAAGTCGATTGTAGCAGACATCTCTACGTGCCCTTTGCTGAGCTTCAACTGAAGCGCTGACCTTGGCAGTGATGGTGGTAGTGGCAAGGAGGATGCCAATCACGCTGCTTGATCCCCTGCTTCCTAGCACTTCACGGGTCACCTGGCAGTGCCATCGGAGGTTGGAGAAAAAATAACCCTCATAAAAAGCCACTTCAGGTAACTTAAACACCTTGTAATTCAAGGTTCCAAGTTTGATTTGCAGTGGATCATTGAAATGCATTTTTGCAGTTAATATCACATGCAAACTGCAGGTCCTGTCCAGGTTAATGTTCACAACTAAAATGGATCCTAAAATTAAGTAATGGTCCCTTTATATAAGACTACAAAGTGGTGTTCATAGAGTGTTTCATGTGCATATACTAGTTTGTATAACAGAATACATTGCTTATCACTGTAAGGTTAATATGAAAGTTACAAGAACTGCCATGTGGATAATTTGAATAAACCAGTTGTGAAGCTACAGGATAGTGGTGCAAAACCATGTGTAAAATGAACACAACTTTCGTTATAATGTGCTTTTAATGCTATTTTGCTTACATTACAGTATAACTGCTCAGTTTAGTGAATAATTGTTTCTGTTTGGTGTAATATTGTCACATACTTCCCAAGTGAGACCATTCCATCAACAATGACCATTGATTGATTCACCCACATGCACATGCCTTTGGGTCTTATTATCTCTTCACACAGGGATGTTGCGCCAGAGCGGTACATTTCTTTGTTTGATGAGCATTTGTGAAGCATTTCAGCTTAAACTCCATTCACCCCTCTCCTCATGTGAATCAAAATATCCTATTTTAGAATCTGGTCTTGTATGATGGAAAGCTTAAGATAAAAAGAGAAATATCCTGTAGAGGTTCACAGATTGAAATGTGAAATGAACCTTTTGTGGCTTACAGGTTAATGGCTAAATGAATTCTGGAGAATATTCCAAGCTTTGTGAGCTCTTCAATCTCATCTTTGGGGAAATTAGGTCTGAGAACATTGGAATATTTTCCCAAACTCCTCTGGCTGTTAACGTGGGAGAACTGTCTTTATTTTTCCCTGTTCTTAAAAAGGTAAATGTACCCCTGTGTGTGTTCACTCATGCCATGAAGGCATATGGGGTGATTTGGAGATACAGTCAACTCTCGATACAACGACCTTTCACAATTCCTGGGAAAATGGTCGTTGTTTCGAAGGGGTCGTTATTGGAATTTGCACCAATTTTCAGCTTAAACGGAGCTCAAACGGACATAAAGGTGCCTAGGAGATGGTATGGTATCCTGGTAGTTATACAACCTGTTATGCACATGACGCGTTTTGTGAGAAGGAAAATAGAACATGAAAACGTTTTCATAAAAAAGGATTTAAAATAATGTTACTTTCTTTCAATTGTGCACAGTCGTTGCTTTCCCAGGAAATTCTTACAATTCTAGTTCATGAGAAACCCATTTGCACTGAGACCTATGGAAAAGAAAACAATATCTCCCTTATTGCAAGCGAAACTCGAAGAATCTTGACACCAGTCAGACTGGCACCAGCAAAAGTCGGGAGATATCTGGCAGAATGAAGGTTGGATTTTATACGGGTCTACTGGAGCATTGTCTGTTACAAGATTAACTGGTAAGATTAGATCTCTCGGGAGAAACAACACAACCTTTCTAGGGGGAAAAAAAGGCGGGGCTGTAAATTTCGTTCTGGTTCGGCAGTGTAAAATACATCGTAAAAAAAGGTCACTTTTTCTTTGCTTCAACCAACTTCATTCACCCCCCTCCCCCATTCAAGGGAGCAGTCCAAACTCCTTCCTTGACTTGCATTGTAATCCAGCGTGAAAAAGGAAACGCGCAACTTGCGATCTGTTTTCACCCAGTGCGTATTCTAGGACACCTCATTAAACAGCGTCGCAGTCGATAATCATTCGGGTTTGGAATTGAATTTCACTTTAAACTGTATATTTAGTCCCGATTAGCCCATCAGCATAAAATGAACTTAAAACAAGCTTTATGAAACTGCGTAATCAAAATGGTTATTTACTCTCACGTTAATCGACCATTTAATGTTGGATTTAGGACTATTCTCGATGTCAAACACCCACTCCTCCAAAAGTTTTCCCCTTGAATAATGTCTTTTTAATCGGTCTCAGGGGCGAATTAAATTTACAGTTTTGCTTATCAGAACAGAAGGCCCAGAACATGAAGTTGTTTTAACTCTTGTTTTCCTTTCTGGAGATCGAATTTCATAATCGTCAAATCAAAACTGCTTTGCGAGATTCAAAACAATAACCTTTTCCTTCAGCGCTTCATGAGTCACTGCTGTTATCAGCAAGCAAAAACTTTGCAGACGCTAGACAAAACACTGGCGCCAGGTGCAGCGTAAAAACAAGGAGACCGGCTGGAAGTTCGAGCAACAGGTGGCGGAAGAGAAAAATAAGACGGAACTTTTAACAGCAGTGTAAAGAAGAAAGAAATGACCCTCGCTTTATGTTTTACCATGCAACAGACAATAATACGGGCAATATTTCCTATGCAGACAACAGCATAAAAAAAAATAGAACCTGAATTCTGCAATTATCAACATTGCCATGCACACCAGTGGCAGAGAATGAGCTGGGGAAAGAGGGGCACTTTTTTTTTTTACTTGTTCTATGGTTTTTGTTCGTTTTCAAGAATATATCCAGAACTGGTTGCCCCATTTCAGACGTGAAAGGAAATGAATAGGGGTGGGTCCTCTTCCACCCTCGCCTGTAATCAGCCCGTGTGCACACACGAGCAAGAAAATCGTGGCTGAAACAATCGGCATCGCCCCTCCCCCCACGTTTGCTGACAGGAAAAGAGGGAGAAGTCAGTCAGCCAACGGAACCTTTTTTTGGCAGATATTACGACATCGACACAATTAGGAAAACGTATGAAGTGGGATTATGATGCACGTAAGATCGAAGTAAACTTTTATGGAAACCTGGATGACAACGCATTAAGCGGGTTGAAGATCTTTAGTTGGCCTATGTGGTTTTGATTATCTCTAACAGTTTCGCTTTTTTATGAAGTGTTACAGGGAAAAAAAGAACACGTTTTGAATGAAAGCGGTTACCAGAAGTTGTCGGCTACAAGGCCAAGAGTTGCTCACTCATGGGAACCTTCTGAACTCTAGGTCAGAGCTGGACAGACTTCCAGGTGCCACGCGTCTGTATTTTGGAACCTTCCTGCGATCGTATCTCTCAAGCTGGTGAATTTATTGATGAGATCTGCCATACACATGGCAAAGACTGCAAATCCAGCGGTCATTTCGGTCTGCTCACCCCCCCCCCCCCCTTGGGTAGCGGCCGTCGGGTGCGGGGTAACATTGGTGCACTTGAGGGAGGGAAGGGCAGAGGTCAAGTGCTATTGGATATCACTCAAAATGGTGTAGTGGTGTCTATTTTTAGTTCAGACCCAATTGTGAGCGGTAGAGCGCTCGTGAAGGGAATGAGTGAAAAAAACAACGCATTTTTCGGCCGATTTCCTTCAATTGTTTTTAACTTTTTTCCGAAATTTTTCAACTTTCTTCTAAATTTTTCACGGTTCCCGGGAAAAGGGTCATTACTTCGAGAGGGTCGTTATACCCGGGGTCGTAGAATCGAGAGTTGACTGTATAGAGCTTCACATATTATTGACCTTGGTTGTAGTTGTGATGATGTGATCAGCATCACCCTGGCTGCGTTTACCCTCCAGGGGCACCCCCTCCATACCTATTTACGATGCTGGGTGGACCTCAAAGCTGTGCAGAAACAAGAAAATGACTGGAAAAACACTTGAGGTAATAATGACTTTGGTGAGTGTTGGATGCACTTTCCAGGCTTTTCATGGAAGGATTGCTGTATATAACCATGGATTCTTCATGGATGTTCCTTGCCAACCATGTGGTCTGGATTTGCAACTTTGAGTATGGAACACAGATTTCGGCACATTGGCGAAAATTGCACTCAGAACGTTAAAAGAGGTTTTGGCTACCATATCCTGTGTGATAACACCCACTCAGGTCCTTATTTAACTTATATGGGCCTTGGATGCCTATTTCCAGTGTAAGTCCATTGTTCACGGCCCACGCGGCCATTAGCACAATGGTTTTGGCCAGCAACACAACATCTGACCTGCTCTCAGGCAGCTAACAAACACAAGTGAGCTTGAATGACAAGCTGAAAACATAATAGGACACCTGACTGCCTCCTGTGTGACGTCCCAGCCTTGGAAGCCTCTCATTGGCTAGCTGATGTCACATGTGGCTTTTCCTTGTCTGTGGAGGTTCCAATTCCTTCCACCAGATGGCAGAGTTATCAGGTGGTTGAAAATGTAAACAAAGGTGTTTTTTCACCTTTTCTGGTTTATTTATGCCAGATAATTAAAACTGTGTTTGCTTTTCATAATTTAGACATTATTTTACCTATGCACAAATGTTATCTTTTGTATTCAATAAAAAATAAGGGATTTAGCAAATCTATGATTTGGAGCACATGGTTTTTTGTATTCAAGATGGCTAATGTCTACCTGAAAATTGTTACTTTTTAATAAATAAAGCATTTCTGTCCATCCCATGGGTGTAGCAAATGGTTTGTAAGCATTACCCATGATGCTAATTGGGGGAAAGTATAAGCCTTTGGGTAATAACTCTCACAAGCCTTTTCTGATATTAACCTAATGGCCCTTGCACTTAGGTTGGGTCTGTGGGTATTTGTGCATAGGCATGTATGCCCAATCCTTGATTGGTCATAGTACCATAGCACTAACCCACCCTCGCAGTTTATCACCCTTCATACAGCACTCATAAGTGCAAACTGGTAAAGACTTGGTCTTGATTTGTAAATGACTATAGACAGTTCTTGGTCTCACCTCAATTTAGTATAAACAACACTTACATCATGTGACAGCACAAACTATCTTGTAATAACATTTTTCTCTTCGATCCATAGTTTTGACGTTATAAACAGTGACATCTCCAGAAGAGGGCAGGGGGCTGAAGCCCCAAGTCGGTCAGTCTCATTCCCACACTGACACGTATTGAACATTTTTTTTCCCTCATCAAATCTTGACAAAGGAAGAGGCTATAATTCCCATCGTTCCTCTCTGGTAACTGTGACAATGGAGAAGTTTGGACCTGCAGGATTGGGTGGTGATGGTGAAACTGAGCAGGGGCAAATGTAAATCCTGTACTGTTTGCTGTTGCTAAGTACAATCAAGCTCAACAAAATACAGGAAACCCTTGCTAATATGATATTGGTTAATACAAAGTACCCTTTAATCCAAAGTTCTTCCCATTCCCCAGCTGATAAGATAGGATTTATAATGTATTTCAGTACAGATAAATCGAAAAATGGATAATTTTTAATACGAAGTTGTTTACAAGACCCTTCGGCAAAACTAGTTTTGCTTAATTCGAAGTAGACACCTGCGTAAGTCGACAAGAGAAGATCAAATGTGGAGAGAGGAGCTTGGACTTTATTTTAAGTTGACCTTGACATGTTTCCTTGTCCTAAGAGCTGCTGACAACTCTAGGGAACCAGCCGAAAATGCCCGCTGGACTTGCATTCTTTGACAATGTGCATGACAGGTCAAACTCTTTCACCGCTGAATGCACCACCTTGGAAATATTCTCCAGTGCCAGATGAGAAATGTGGGATAAGATCGCAGGAATGTTCCAAAATACAAGATGTGTGGCACCTCGAAGTATTGCCCATCTGTCTAGCTCAGCTTGAGATTCAGCAGTTTCCCATGAGCGAGCAACTTTTGGCGTGGTAGCCGACAACTTCCGGTAACTACTTACATTAAAAACGTGTTATTTGTGCCCTGTAGAACTTGATAAAAAAGTAAAAAAGGGAAACTGTTACAGATATTCAAAGCCACATGGACTGTGTTAAAGGTGGAGCTACTGCGGAGCATGCACACTTGTCTGGTCCCCCTCAAACATCATTAGTTTTATAGCATTCTATTTCCCTCGTTTTTCCATTTACAAAATAATTGAATATATATCTAATCTTTTGTACATTTCGAGTTCTTTGTGCATGTACTGCTCTGCATGTACAACTGGGGGCCACAAAAACACCTTGTCTTTTTTCCATAATCTGCACTGCAT
Organism: Lepisma saccharinum; assembly: GCF_977018435.1. NCBI lineage: Eukaryota > Metazoa > Arthropoda > Insecta > Zygentoma > Lepismatidae > Lepisma > Lepisma saccharinum. Next base: position 15,289,595 of record NC_139230.1, on the reverse strand, counting down.
TTGATCATCCAAAGAATTCAACAAGTCCACTCCTTCATAGTAAAACTTTAACAAATACCTTTCTGGACTATCGCCACACAACTGATGAAAACAAGTGCTCATTTCTTACTTCCGTATAAAAACCCTAAGGTTCTTATTGGGGATTGAACCTCAGTTTATGTGGCCACGGTGGCTCAGTCGGTAACCCTGGGGGGTAAAGGCAGTCAGGGGCATGATGCTGATCACATCACCCCTACTCACAACCGGATCAAGAAAGTGTGGGGTGTTACCCCCACACCCCCTATACACCTTCATGGCATGGTGCTAAGCACAGGGGAACACTTTGCCTTTTTTTGGAAAAAACACGGTAACACTCAAACAAGCAAAAGGAGCTTGTCCCTGTGAAATAAGAACAACACTTAAACATTAGATTTTAACACTTCGATGGTTGACTGGTCTGGCAGGGTTGTGTAAATGTAAGAAAGGGGTAAAGGAACATTTGTTTACCTCTGGTGTCCTGTAGAACTGATGGTCTCGTTGAATCTGTAGACAAGGCTGGTTCTGAAATAAATCCTACTTCGATATCATAACTCCGCGGTAGCTCTTTACATAATTAATTGCAAATCAAATAAATCAGAGGCAACGACTGTTCATGTGATAAATTACTGAGTACATCTGGGGCGAGAAATGTTCTCTCGAACTATTTATGTGGAATTCGAATTTCTTGTTGTTAAAACCGTTGACGAGACCGCGTCTGTCAATAACTGTGTTTTTAGCATAAGGATGCGTTTGCATTATTTTTCCTACGATTTCCGGCAGAACTCATATCAGCAGATTTTTCAAGATCCGCTGAAGGTTGCTGGTGTTATGGCTTCAAGGAAGCTCTTTCAGCTTCTTCAACTGGGCCCTTTTTATGAAGTTATATATAACCTGGGGTCCCAGGTTCATACGCTTCATATGCCGATGAATCTGTACTGCAAGCAGCGGGGACTGGTGTAAACTGGAAGTTCCAGGGGACTCGGGTGAAGATGTCACCAATGTTTGTTTACATTTTTAACACTGTCTATAGGCCAACTAAAGATTGTCAACCAACTTAATTCGTTGTCATCTGGGTTTCCGCAAAAATTTACCTCAATATTACGTATGTTGTAACTCACATTTCCCAACTGTGCCGGTCATAAAATTTGCCAAAAAGTGTTCTGTTGGCTGAGTGACTTCTGCCTCTTTTCCTATCAGCAAACAGCAAACGTCTAAAATGAAGCAACCAGTTCTGAATACGTTCTTCAAAATGAACGAAAACCATAGGATAAGAAAAAAAAGTGACCCCCTCCCTTCTCCTACAACAGATCATTCTCTGCCACTGGTGTGCATGGCAATGCAATAACTGCAGAATTCAGGTCCCTCTTTCTTGTTTGAATGCAGCTGTCTGGATAGGAAATATTGTCCATATTATTGTCTGTTACATGGTACAATGTAAAGCAAAAATCATTCTTTCTTTTTCACACTGCTGATAAAAAGTTTGGTCTTCGACAATTGAGTTATCTTTAAAATGCAGAGGATTTCCCTTCTGCCACCTGCTGCTCTAACTTCCAGCCAGTCTCATTGTGTTCACGCTGCAGCTGGCTCCAGTGTTTCATCTAGCATCCCCAAAGCTGTCTCTTGCCGATAACAGCAATGACTCATCCAGCGTGAAGGAAAAAGGATCATTGTTTTGAATCTCGCAAAGCTGCTTTGATTTGATGATAACAAAATTCGATCTCCAGAAAGAAAAACAAGAGTTAAAACAACTTCACGATGCACATAAAGTTTGTATATACAGAATGAACCAAAAGTAGGTGGACAGTAAATCTACAAGAGGAGCATCAGCAGAATTGAACATTTCACAAACCTCTATTATACGAATCCTGAAATTATTGGGTTGTAAGCTTTTCGTCCCTGGCTAATTCATGGTTTATTGGAGGATAACCCAGACAGGTGGATGCAATTTAGTGAGATCATGCTGAACGTTATCATTTAGTGTCCACCTACTTTTGGTTCACTCTGTGTATACATGTAATCGCTGCTTTTCTTCAGAACAATTTGCGGGCTGAAAAAAAAATCATCCGCAGTGTTCAATGTAGGGATGGATGCCAAGACTAAAAAAGAAACTTTTTTTTGCCTCCACTGGGTATCGAACCCCAGACCCCTTGATTAAAAAAGTTATACAGGAGGAAAAGTTTTAGTGGAGCAAGTGTTTGACCTCCAGAATACTCCTAAATCCAACAATAAATTGTCGATTAACATGAGAGTAAATAACAATCCTCCATTTTCATATCTGAAAATATTCCAATTTCGTAAAGCTTGTTTTGAGTTGATTTTATGCTGATGAGCTAATTGGGACTAAATGTAGTTTAAAGTGGAATCCAAACCAGAGTTATTATCGAGTGCGGCACTGTTTAACCCTAGAACGGATATGTGGGGTGTCTCAGACCACACACAATATTTTAAAGCACCTTCTGACATAAATGCACATCAGTTCTTAAGGGTTTGTGAGATCTTGCATCTGAATATGTTCTTATAACTTACGAAATTATAGCCCCGTTCCAATAACAATTTTTGTGAATTTTGTTATTTTGTATCATTACCCCATGTTTCCATACGTGGGGTCATTCAGACCCCAGCAAGAAATAATACATTTTTTGTAATGTTAGACACTAGTTTTGTCATAGCAATTCATTTTGCTCTCGTTCAACTCTAGCATCGTGCTTTTACAGGTGCGTCATAAATGCGCTAAAGAATCAGCTTCACATCTAGTTCATAATATTTGTCTATAAAGTGATATACTCCTGTTTGGCCACATTACTGTAAGAAGAAGAAATGCATACTATTTGTCATGTTTCTTCCGGTATCCCTTTTGCTATACATCACCAATATTATTTACAACTTGTCACCTTTTTTGCTGAAAAATAACTTATTTTATGTAATATCAATGATGCATAGGAAACTTGAATCATGGCAGGTTAGTAGTGAGTGTTGCATCCTTTGAGTGTGATTTAGAGATTTGGAACTTTTTTCAAGGTATTTGTTTCAACCAGTGACAATGTGCTCTAGAAAAAGGAAGAATGAGCCTTCTGTGAATCCAGAAGATGGTAATTTTAGTGAATTTGTCTCGGAGTGGTTTGCTGAAGAGGGAGTTTTATCCTCTGAAGAAAGTATTCAGGACAGTGATGCAGAAGGATGCTTCGAAAATGCCCAGGACATGTGCTCCGAAATATCGAGTTCAGCTGAAAGTGAATTAGACAGTGGTGAGAATGAAACATTTTCTTCGGAGTCAGAAGCTGCTGTGTCAACTATTTTGACAGGAAGATGTGGTCTTCTGTTCCTAAACCTTTTGCACAAGCTCGTCAACACAATGTGCTACACAATGCCCCTGGACCTGCACCAGGAACTATAACAACCACGCCAAAGGACACATGGGAGTATTTTATTACGGAAGAAATATGTGATGAAGTATTACATTGCACAAATCTTGAAGGGAGATGCATCACCTCACAAAAAAAAAAAAACCCCTGGCAAAATGTTACTACTACTGAGCTAAATTAATTTTTTGACATTTTATTACTAGCAGGTGTTGAGAAAAACTGGGACGGGGAGACAAGGGAAATATTCCTTGATAAACTTTGAAATCCTATGTACAAAGCCAGCATATCTGTCAACAGATTTGAATATATACGTCGAATGATTTGCTTTGATGATAGAAGGACAAGAGAAGCTCGCCTACAATCTGATAAATTGGCTGCTTTTCGCCATGTATGGGACATGTTTATTCAGATGTACCGGAAACTAGTCATGCCGAATGAGAGTGTGACTGTTGATGAACAACTTCTTCCTTTTCGTGGACGATGTTCGTTCAAACGGTATATGCCAAGTAAGCCTTCCAAGTACGACATAAAAATTTTCTGGCTTTGCGATTCATTGATGTTGATGTCAGTGTATACATAGGGCAGAAGGGGGGAGAACCTGTATAAATAAATCTGGGACAATCTATTGTGATGGACTTAGTGAAGTCATTGCACAACTCATCCAGAAATGTCACCTTCGATAATTTTTCACCACCATTCCTTTAGCTGAGGAACTCCTTCAGAAAGGGCTAACTTCAGTTGTAACGATGTGTCTCAACAAACCTCAAAAACCAACAGCAATGAAGCCCAACCATGAACGAGAAGTTTACTCATCATTGTTTGTGTTCAAGGATGACCTCACATTAGTAAGTTACGTATGTTCCAAAGAAGAATCGGGCTGTTATCGTATTGAGTACCATGCATCATGCCATACAGGGAAATTCTCAGAAGAAAAAGCTGAAAATAATATGTTATTACAATAAAACAAAAGGCGGTGTTGATGAAATGGATCAGATGGTTAGAAATTATTCATGTAAGCGGCACACTCATCATTGGCCATTTTGCGCTGTGGATGAATGTAATGGATATAGCCACACTGAATGCATTCACTCTCTTTGTGTAGCAAAATCCTTATTACTGCAAGGACGTGAAGAAGAGTAGAAGAACATTTTTGAAGGAGTTAGCAATGAAGCTGACATTACCAAACATGGAGAAACCAAAGTCTCCTCAAGTTGACTGTGGAAGCTCTCTTACGTTGTGATGTGATTGCTGCTCATTCTGACAACCCCACAGCAACAAAAGGAAAGCAAAAGAGATGCTTTCTTTGTTCCCGTAATAATGACAGAAAGAGTGCAATTGTTTGCGTGAAGTGTAAAAAATGTATGTGGTGAGCATTCTAATGTGTTCTGCACTGAATGCAAGTAGAAACTTAAAACTTGCAGCCGTGTGCTAGAGAAAGAAGTGTAGTTTATGCTGATACATTAGAAGGAAACTGCATTTTTGTAGACCTGTGTGTTTCCTGTTGTTGTTGCTATAATGTTCATTGTATGATTGAACATAAGCAAAATATTTTAGAGATAATTACAAATATTTTTTTTTTGTGAATAGAGATAGAAATCTAACTTCCAAATGCACTAATGACGTACTAATGTTGAAAAAAATAACTTTATAGTGCTACTGTAAAGAATGTTGTGAATTCTGCTGCATCTGACAAAAAAAAGGTTGAATATGTTTTTATTATTATTTTTTTGTTTGTTTGTAAAAGAATGGGAGGTAAATGTTAGAATAGATCTGTTAGAACTTGGTGTGGATAGTAATAACTGGATTGGGAGTGTGCAAGACAGAAAGAGGTGGAGGTTTTATGATGCTTCGATGATGAACCTTCGGGTTTTGTGATGCCAGAGAGTTAGTTAGTTTATAAAAGTTGTGATAAAATATGTGTGGATATCTCAAAACGACATTAATATGTGATTTCCTTATCTTGTTGTAGACAATACATGTATTTGTAATTACTTTTACTGATATATTTTGATGGGGTCTACCAGACCCCACATATGTAAAGTAGTAAATATTTTTGGGTATGCATCCTAGGGTTAATGTGTCCTAGGATACATATTTTGTGCAAACAGATCGCAAGTTGCATGTTTCCTTTTTCAGGGTGGATTACGATTCAAGTTAAGGAAGAGTTTGGACTGCTCCCTGGAAAGGGGGGGGGGGGGGTGAATATGAAGTTGACTGAAGCAAAGAAAATGTGACTTTTTTACGATATGTTTTAGACAGCTGAACCAGAATGAAATTTACAGCCAAGAGTTTTTTTTTCTTGTGCCAAGAAAGGTTGTGTTGTTTCCCAAGATAATCTTACCTTACCAGTTAATCCTGTAACGGGCAATGTTCTAGTGAACCCACATAAAATCCAATATTCATTCTGTCTGATTATCTCCCATCTTTTGCTCTGTGACTGCTGTCAAAATTCTTCTGAGATTCGCTTCTTGCAATAAACGAGAGATTGTTTTTCTTTCCGTAGGTCTTCGTACATACAGGTTTCTCATGAACCAGAATCGTAAGAATTTCATGGAAGAGCAATGACTGTGCACAATTGAAAGAAAATACAGTTTTTTAAAATACCTTTTTTTTTGTGAAATCGATTTCATGTTCTATTTTCCTTCCCACAATATGCATCCTGTGCATAACAGGTCGTATAACTATGCAGGATAAATGGTGTTACCATCTCCTTGGAATCTTTGTGTCCACTTAAGCTCAGTGTCCTCATTTTGTGTAACATTTTTTTACTTTCTTTAAAACTTACAATATTATTATATAGTACATATAGATCTTATTTTCTGAGCTACTACCAAGTGTAAATTACCCTCACTACGGATACATCTGAAAATCATGCGCCATCTTGAAAATTTTGGATAACTCGAAGTTGTTTAATTTGAAGTTGACATTTTTTGGTCTCTTGAACTTTGTATTAACGAGGTTTTCCTGTACAGTACAGACCATCATGTATTTTAATACCAACAAATTTAAGAATGGTGATACCGATATAGATGTATTGACATATCGATAGCAACAAATTGAATATCAACTTATCAAATATCGATATTGACGATGATATTATTGATATTGATATGTTGATATTGATGTATCAAAATATCGCACATCCCTAATTGAGACTTGGTGAACCCCAGATTGGCTTTATTCAGGAACAAGGTTAGAAAAATATCCATCTCAGATCACCTTGTGTGTGATCTTCATCAGGCTACACAGTATCATCCCTTGCTATCTTTCACTCTAACATAAATGCAGCCAGGGCATGAAGCATTAACCATTTTGTTTTGCCTCTTGTACCTATTTCCTTCATATTATGTGTTATAAATCATAAGGATAAATGTGTAACATTTTGATTGTCTTGTGTTCTTTCTTACATTGTATGTACATTAGTAATGTATACATGTTCATGTTTCCAGCAACACATAGAAACTGCAGCTGAAGCTCTAAAGAAGTGCATGGCAATATGTCACCGCCACAGAAAGAAGGTTACCATTTCGGAGTCCATAGGGAAGATGGTTAAAAGAGTAAATTATGATAGCTATACACCAGGTAAGTTCTGGTGGCTCTCACACAGTATAATCTCTGATTTGAACAGACACTTTAATGGACATATATTTCTATGTGTATAGTTGGAAATAAGAGTTGTTACGAGTGAGGAATTGGTGCCTAAAGTAGGAATGGCCAGATATTGTTGCGTCTGGGTTACCTGGTTCCATAAATATCTAGATCCAGTTGTGGAACCGGAAATAGAGTGCCTGGATCTGCAACTTAAAAAGAGGTATTCACTTGCCTTGAGCATGAAGTTCCAATCTATGCCAGTAGGCCTGAACTAATCAGTCTACTTCATTCTTCATCCACTAGATGTCAAATTATTAATGAACCATCACTTACTTCCAATTTCGCCCAGATGCTTATGCCAGCCTGGCACCAAATGGCTTACAGGAGCAGTCCTGATTTCATTCCCACAATTGACTCAACTAGAAATAAGGTCTTCAGAGCAGGGTGAAGGAGCTTATATGGATCTTGCCACGAAATATTTCCTCAGTAACAATAGTTCAGGAGAATAAATAAGTTCCTTGAATCTTTTTTCTTACCTTGTCTGTTTCTGGCTTCAGATCTACGGGATATTGTACAATAGCCTGTTCAATCCCAGCTCCAGCTGAATGGAAGTACCAACATGGTCCCAGCAAAGGCCATGTGGAGGTACCTAGACTCATTTCAACCTCCATGCTTGGTTATGCAAGGCTGTACGTAAGGGGTAATATTTGTAGGGTATGTCCCTGTACGTTGTTAAAAGTTGCCTGTAACAAGGAAGGTAACATTTATTTCTTGTAATAAAGTAGAGCCTCTATTATCCTCAAGTGCCTCAAACTAGAGCTAATGGATGATGTGGGTTCTATCACATATCACATGTTATCACCTTCCAATGCCAAAATCACGAATGTGCTAAATCTTACTTTTGAGGTGAAAGCATTTTAATATTCAATATCCTGGAAGAAACAGGATTAATGTTGCCATCAGTAAAATATGTACCTACTTATGGCCGTTTATTAGAATATATAAGTTAGCATGCAAATGTATCAACAAAAAGTAGCTAGAAACTGCACTAGGTGAAAAAGTCAAAATTTCCACATTGGTGGTTTTGGCATTGGAACAACGATATGGTATATTCCCAAATTAACCTTTGAATAACAAGGCTGTGTGATAGGACAGATTTAACAAGTAGGTGTCATGGACGACAACTACCCTATTTCTGACTTTTAGACCCATAACTACTTCCAATTTTGCAAATATAGTTTGAATACCTTTAGTTTCAATATATCTTGCCAAAAAGTCCAAGAATATCATCAGGGATGAACAAAGAAAATATATCATCTTCTTTCCTAAGTTCCCTGATTCTTCCTTTCAGCCCAGGCAGGTGGTTCACTAGATTCCTGCTTCTGCTTGGAGTTCTAGATTTTCTGCTACTCAATGATCTGTCTGTCCAGACAGTTTCCAAATCTCTACCAAAAGTGAAATTTATATCATCTTCAACTTCCACATCAATTCCACAATTGACATCTGAGTCATCAAACATTAGTACCTCCGTATTGCCAGCGATACCCTCTTCATAGTGTTTATCTGATAAAAGACAGTCCTCTGTTTCACTACCTTCATCACCTGAACTACCTCCATCATCACCACTTGCTTTTCCTTGCCTTATCAGTTCATTTCTTATCTCTTCCTCAGTAATAATTTGCGAATTCACAGTCACGGATGCAGTAACTGTTGTAACACAAACAACAAGGCAGTGTCATGCAAGACACTTATGTGCACATGCCCTCAAATAATATGCAACTACGAGCAAACTAGTTAGATGGGGACACAGACGACTAGCTGCATGTCTACTTACATACTGGCTAGGAAGGTATACCACATATGAGAAACCTCTAATCAAAGGATCTTGACATGTTCACATTTGTAATGAAGTACATACAATGACCTAATGTCAAAAGTTTAGGGTATAAACCCATACTACTTGCACAGAAGATTGAACTTTCCCTGAACTCTACACATTTAGACCTTATATGGTGTAATGCCAGTATTCTGATCGGGTTGACCCTGGTTACTGTAACGAGGACTGAGCTAATCAGTGCCTCTATTGGAGAGCAGGTCAAAGCTTACAAGTTCTGGCACGTAGAATCTCCGTAGATGGAGAGAGAGACAAGACCTTCTGTGATACACATTTATTACACTCATTTGAATGTGTTACCTACAATTGGCTTCCTCCTCCTGTGGTCGAAGTATCTATAGCTATCTACACCTGTAAATACACTATTTGCATGTTGAGATAACACTTGCACCAAATGGATAGATAAATATGAAAGGAGTTTCACATATAACTTTGCCGCACACACTTATCAATATACTAATTGAGTTGTGTCAATCTTGCACAAGTAGGTAGGAAGTTGAAAAAGGCAGAAAGGAGAAAACACATTTCACATATAATTTTGTTGCAGACCAGGCACTCTGGTCCACAACCACAAAGAAAATTTGTTCTGATATTACTGCTTAGTTGGGTCCACAATGTCATCTCCCTAGTCACATGGAAATGTGCAGACAAATTTTCGTCACACACACACGCACCAAGGTACTTTTTGCAATGCCCACCAACACAAAAGAACAGTCAAGCTTCCCAGCTCCTGCACATGGGAAGGGACTTTCACTTTTGAAGTAATGTGACTGCTGGGAGAGCTCTGATTGGTGTGTGTGATCAACAGTAATGGCACTTGCCCTGCCCATGTTATTCATGTGAGTTTGCCATGTTGGAAATATCCAAATTTGTTTATATGTATTGTGAAAATTTTGTGTTTTCAAGTTTTTCACTTTAATGAGTGTGTAATGTAGGTTATCTCCATTAGAATAAATATCAAAATTTTTTCTTGATGCATGATTCAAGTTGTAACTACAAATCTTTTGGAAAATCATGTTATGCATCCCTTCCTAAATCATATTATAATCGTCATAAAGTATATAATTATGATAGCCTGTCTACTTTTTTTTTTTTAGCTTTTTAGCTTTACTTAACACTAATTTTTCTGCCCCTGCCCCTAATCAGGAGTGCTTATCCATCCCAAGACCGTGCATGCATTATTCCCCAAATCGTTCATCATAATTCCCCCAAAATAGTTTGGATGATTGTGTAATGATCAATTTTTTTTAAAATTCAATAGCCTGTTAAATAGTCAGTTTTTTTTTTGTTTTTTTTTTAAATAATGGAAAGCTAGCATATTGATTCGTTAAATGCTTAAGTTAATCTCAAATGTCATAAAGTAAATTATATAAATATGCATTTAAACAGTGTCTGAGAATTTAACACAACTTAAGATAGAAAATTCAACCTGGGAAAACCAAAAAAATGTGTCAAACCATAGCTGGAAATTGGTAAGGTCAGCGAGGAAATATAACAAGGTGCCTCCTTCAAAGAACTCATCCCCTTTACTAGGCGTAAATACAGGAAGGTTATTTCAGTCGTTTACCGCCAGCGTGTAGGCCATTCGGCAGCCCCTTCATGCAACAGGTCTCTGCAAATTGCATTAGAGGAAGTCTGTAGCAGAAACCACTTGCTTTGTAATTCTTCCACTTTTGACAATTACAGTTACAATTACAATTGAAATAAGCACATACCTTGTCGCAAGGATGCTGGAAAAGGTGTCCTCCCAAATACAAATATCTCTGGCACCTTATTTCTGACATCTAATCTTAGATTAGACATCGCTACTTTATCCTCAGTTGACATAAAGGGAAGACAGCATCCCAGCGCATAAAGCAAACCAAAAGCGTAAAATGATATTTAAAAGTAATAATAATGATGATCACTAACCTCCTGTGTTATAAGAGATGTTGAAAATGACCTCCCTCAACAGCAATACAACACGTTTCTTAGGTTCAAGAGATCCTGTCTCTCGTAATTGCCTGACCACTTTTCTGCAAGAATTCGTTTTCACGTAATTATCGTACATAAAAACTCTTTATTCAAGACTATATTTGTTTAGTAGCATAACTAATGAATGAATAACAATTAACACACAATAAAGCACTAGCACTAGCAATAACACAGTATAAAAAACACGCATACTGATAAATGCAAACAGAAGTGAACATGAGGGTATGGTACACTCACTACGTCTGGTAGCTGACAGTGTTGCTAGCCATTTTTCGGCAATGTCCCTACAACTGACCAAATGTCCCTACACCAAGTAAAGCGACTAAAAAAAATCATCACCTCATGAGCATGCAAAACAGAAGATAAAATATACATATTTACTTACCAAATCTTTCTGCTCGGTGCTTCCACAATTAATGAAGGAACGAATTTACAATACAGGACCCCTCCTCGATTTTTATAATATTTCGCATACTCACTAATTGAGGCCTCCTAATCACAAATTTGAAGTTAAAATTTGGGGTCACGTGTAGAAATTGCAAAATAAGTGAAATTGAGTGGCCCGCAATCGGCAGGATTGCTAATTAAACCTCGTAAAAAGTTTAGAGTTTAGGGTCAGTTCTGAATAAAAGTGGAAAGAAAAATGGGGAAATAAAGTATACAAAGACAATCTGCACACCATCCGTGAGTTAAATGAGAGTATTGTCCGAAAAATCGGGAGAATTACAGTAGACGAACTTGCACGTGTAAATGCCAATTTCCTTCGAAGATGCCAGGAATGTGTTGCAGCAGAGGGACATCATTTTCAACACCTTCTGTAGTCAAGGTTAGTACACAATATGAAAACTGTAATTTTAATAGCCGACTCTAGCGACTGTCGCTGACCCGTTCGCCAAGAAAGACAAGTGCTGATGCCTGGCAGCTTGCCGCCAAGTCTCGTAGCGAATGTCAGGGAATGCTGTAGAAGGAGAAAAGGCACATCTACTCTATACTGATGCGACTCCATTGAGCTGTAAGTTGCCCCTCATCCTCGGATATTTCTGGTGGAGTCCTTAGCACATCATGCTACAATGCCAGGGTTCCTGAGTTTGAATCTCGACCTGGGCATGGGTATTCCTTGTGATGTCCCTTCATCTTTGCAGTCAGCCAAAAGTGGCAGAAAAGCGAAGTAGAATAAACCAAATCAAAATCTAATGTTTCTGATGCCCTTGCAGTGCCCCATGTGGGGTGGAGATGGAACATACTTGCACCACTGTAACATTTGAAATCCTAGTAGATATTGCAAAACATTAGAAATTAAATTTTGACGCACAGCTATTCACCACAAGTATGCTATTTTGATTGTTATTGCAAGAGATTTCAACTGCAATTTACATGTGCTCTTATGGGGCTTTTGTTTCGAGTTTCAATTTCCCTTATTCAGAAAATCGCTTTTGCTAATCTGGGATATTCAACACTTGTTGGTTCCAATGTAGGATCTAGTTTGAATTTTTCACATCACTGCTATAAATAAAAGTGCTTATGATATACAGAACATTATTATCAATATAACTTTGTTGTTGCTATCACAATTGTGTAATTCTTGTTTATGTGACTATTTTCAGAGGAAATTCATGCAGAATTATGTTATGCTGAATCTCTGTTGCTCAAATCAATGCTTACTTTTATGGAAGATGAGACACTAGTCAGCTTCATCAAAGCAGGCCTCAAGATTCGATCCTGTTATGGTTCCTATAAGTAAGTAACTTTTGTTTAGTGTTAAATGTGTTTTTCAATAATACCTATTGTATATACAAAAGAAAATGATTTATTGGTGTCACAAAAACTGATTTGGAATAAAATTAAGCTTTAAACAGTAACATTTCTGCTTAATTCTTTCATATGTATTATGAAGGCCAAGATGAAGATGGAGGGACAACGTTGAGATGGACCTAAAGGAAATCGGTAGGGATGGAAAAGAGTATATAGATCTTGCTCAAGATAGGGAAACATGGAAGGCCTGTGTTGCTGCAGCCATGAACCTTCGGGTTTAAGAAGGCTAGAGAGTTAGTTAGTTATATTTTTCATGGAAGATGTTGTTTTTAATGCTGCAGATTACCTGCTACTTTTATCAGTGTAGGCATAATGATTTAGTGGTAAAAATTGATAATTTTACTGATTTTATGTATATATGTATATCTACAGTTGAACCTGAGTTATACATATATCAAGGTGAAAAGAAAATAATATGTATAATCGAGAATTACTAAACACAGTCAAAAAAGTTTTGCATGAGGACGGAAAATGACAAAAGATATATGAAGCACAAGGTTTATTGACAATGACAGTGGGAATACTAAAGAAAATATGAAGATCAAGACATGTTGAATGAAAAGGGGGAAAAAACTTACAATTTTCTCACAAATGTATTTAAAATGAAAATGGCACATTTCATGATGGAGGCGAAAAAACAAAGAACTGTCACAAGAAGACTGTTCGTCATAGCAGATCCACCAGAAACATTGTCTACCACCTGATGTGTCTTTCCCTGGCTGCGAGAAGGTCTTGAACACGCTGTGGCATACTGAGAATGAGACGATCAAGGTGATCTTGCAGTAAGCGATTCCTGTGCCGCAAGAAGAACTTCACGAAGATTGGTGGGAGCCACAGGATGGTTTGCAATGGCATTTTTTTAGCATTGCCCATGCATGTTCAATGCAATTCATGTCAGGACTTTGCGCTGGCCAGAGCATGCGACAGATATTTGCCACCTGCAGGTAATTGTGTACCATCTGTGCGTGGTGTGGACAGGCATTGTCATCCACCAAGACAAATTCGTCACCAATTTCCTGATGAAATTGTTCCACAGCCATCTGGAGAATGTCCCTGACATAACGAACAACTGTTTGTGTCCCTCTAATTGGAATTAGGGGCGTTCTACATCCGAGCATGATCCCTGCCCACACCATGATTCCTCCTCCTTTCCTTGGTATGGATGGACCACCTGGACAACATGAAGCCACTCCTGCCATCCAGGGCCTCGCCACACCCGTCCTCTTCGTGAAAATGGCCTTAGACAGAGCCTACATTCATCGGTGAAGAGCACATGAGCCCAATGACCAGGTCCCCGATTTCGATGTGCACGGGCCCAATTTACACGGTTGCACCGATGTTGTGGCAATAGGTACTGGCGCAGGAGAGGTCTTCTGGAAAGCAAACCACTTTCTCGGAGTCTGTTACGGACAGTTTGCTTTGACACATGCACACCAGAGGCTGCCTGGAGGGCATGAGTGATGTTCCTTGCCGTTGTGGTATTCTGTCGCCAAGCTGAGAGTCGTACATAGCGGTCATGTGCTGGTGTTGTGACCCATGGATGACCTGCCCGTTGACGATCTGCTACTGTTCCTGTGTCTGTATACCACCTCCATGTCCTACAGACATCGCTTTGCCCAATCCAACAGCCCGTTGTGACATGCCAGTCTGCAGTAGCGTGATGATCCTGGTCCGATCAAACTACACTATTGTACGCCTAGGCATGCCTTGCACACAGCTGCACTCGCTTGCCTTCGCTAACTGGACACAAGGAACACCTTACTAACCTTCGCCGACTACCGTGGAGCTACGCTCGAACACACGCATGAGCTTGCCGACTCCGGTAGTTGTCTGTGGTGATCGGCATTGCACGTCGACCGCATTACTTCATTTCTTGTCTGTTTCGGCATTTTGCGGATGCTATTTTCATCACTTCTCGGGTGATGCAAAACTTTTTTGACTGTGTTTAGATCTAGATACCATGTCATATCATTACGTATTAAAACTGTAATTGTATCTATTTTGAGGAACAAGGTATAATACAGGTTATTTCTGTCATAAAGTGGTAAAGTAATGAATCTAAAAGTTTGATTCTTAAATACATTACATTTCCACTTTATTAGTGAACACTTTGATACTGAAATACCACAGTAAACACTATAGTTTTAATGAACTAGAATTTTTCATACTGAACGTAAACATCTTTTCACTTTTAATGTTAACAAGAAATCTCACATAATATTATTGTGACTGTAAGAAAATTTACAAATTGTTCAACATTCAACTTTTCCTCTCTCTGTTTTCCATGGCCGAACAGTAGCAACTGAAAATGTTCATTGAAGGAACCGCTGTTCTGTTTTTATTATGGAACACTGCAAACATCAACTATCAGCATTTTTTTAACTTGCGTACTTTCATATTGCAATTACACAAAAATGTATGTAAAGGAAATGTGTTTCATGTTCTGAACAATTGCTGCAAATCTTTCTCCTCTGATTTCATGCCATGTGCCAACTCTCCTTGCTTTCCCTGTGACACTGCCACGCGGCACTGGCCTTTCTTGCAACACGAGACCAACTGCCACCATGCCCAGCTATCATATTTTGCATTGAAACTCACCTTGCGTTTTTGTAACACAAAGAAGGACACTGTGAGTGTTTTTATGAGAGGAGGATGTCGTTCTTCAGTGCCATCTACCTTGGCAAATATGCATTTCTGGACATATGTTGATATGAACTTTTTTGCTCCTTTACCTGTCAGGAATAACTTCCTGAAGTTTGTCCCTATAGTTTCTGTTCACCCTGTAATAAGTTAAAAATTCTACCATTGTCATGTTTTTTTTTTTTTTTTTTTTTTTTTTTTTAATTGAATATGAAGGTAAATATCATGTATCATAGTTTTGTAAAGTAAATGTCTCAATAAGTGGTCTTCAGCATTTTTCCTAGTGCGCCATTTTCACATTCTGTAACTACGTGAAAGGGTGCACTGTTCCAGTCATATTCACAGAGGATGTGGTAGCTTTACAAATGATTATTTGCTTTCTGTTCAATATACATTCATCTACAGTACTCTTTTCTTATACTGTATTATCAGTATGGGTAACTATTTCAAAGAACACTGGCAAGTTCTGAATTGAGGTTAGTCACTGTAATGCATCAAATAAGCATGATGAAACAGTGTTGTGTGTTATTCTGTTTTCAAAAAGCACATTAACCATTACAGGCTTTAGCAGACTGCTGAATTAAAGCCAGGGGCTACATTTGATCCATGGGTTGAAGACCACTGGTCTAAATAGACAGTTTGTATTTTCTAAGGCAAAACCTATTGCGGCCACCTGGTTACATGCATTAAAGACATGAATGAACTATTTGGATTCTTTGTGGAACATTTGTAATGTTATATCATATCAGAAGAATATTGGTATCAGTAATTTTATATGGGCACTTGGTACCAATGTGAGTTCAAATTTATCACTGATACGAGCCAATACTTTTCCAGTATCCATATATCACATGTGACACTCAAAATCCCTATTGACACTTTCACAGAACCCAAATATCCTGGAAAATCTACACAATTTGCAATTCCCATTGTACGCTAATACTGTAACTAGAGGAACTTTTGAATTAAATAACATCTATTTTATGATTGATGCATGATTATGAGCCTCCATGATGGCATAGTGGTAATGCTGTTGCCTTGTAATCAAGTGGTCTCAGGTTGAATACCTGATGGAGGCACGTAAACTGTATGTTCAGTCCCAATTAGCCTACATATGCATAAACAAACTTAAAACAAATTGTTAAATAGTGTTTCATTTGTTAGAAAATTTATTTGTTAACCTAAAGAGATGGAAAAGTGACATTAAAATGAAAAACTGGATACTCATCCATAATTCTTTAGTTGTTTCATGTCTGTGTCATTGTGATAATCAGTTTATTGAAACCAGTCACATAGTGTTCACCCATAATTTGATAATCTTGCGTACATTTCTTCATTATTCACAAGGGGTTTACATAGTGATTGCCTATAAAGTTTATTTGAATTTCTTAGCATGGGTCAGGTTCTGCTGAATTTTCTTGTTTACGGGCCTGATGATATAATATGTCTTTCACATACACTCTGGGATATGGGGGGGGGCTGTTATTTGTGCTTGCGGGGGTCTGTTATTTGTGCTTGCTGGGAGTTTATTGACTATTTTAGTTCTCAATATATGTACTATGTTGATGTTGAATAGTTGCAGGGCTTTGGCTAGGGTGTTCAATGTGGTGAGGTGGTAGGGGAAGGCAATCCACTACTGGTTCAAGTTGACTAAGATGGCTAGAACCATATATGAATAGTTTTAGAGAAAAATGTAGTACTTGTATATGTATTTATTTGCTACCACATTTCTCATTCCCCCAAAACATAAAAGTTAGTTGTAAATAGTTGTTAATTTCCATGTTTGCAATGTGTTTGTTTCAAGTTATTTGTTATAAATATGCATTTGCTTCCTTATTTTTCAGAGAATGCAACTACATCCTTAACAACAGGAACTGGAATGCCGAGAACCACAAAATACACTTTGAGAGTGGTGTGAGGATGGGCATTGGTGCATTTAATCTGGTGGGTAGTTTGATATAGATTGATATACAGTATATTTGTACTAGGGACAGGGACAGTTAATTCATAGATAATGTTTGTTGACTGGTAATGGCATATCTATATAATTTGTTTTTATTTTTTACCGTTTGATCATTTTTTCTATAAACACACCCACTTCATTCCACAATTCTGTAATTTTGTCATTAAAAAACCCTGCAGAAAAGCACCAGTAATACATAAATTAAAACAAAACATTCTAAAATACTTGTTAACCCTCTCCCTCTGTCCTGGTGTCTGTGCAGACCCCAAGCACATTTAGCTAGTTGCAAAAATAATATATTGTTCTCTGGGATGTCGTATGTCATATACCCTAACTTCTCATCTCAAATGGTGTATAACACGGGGTAAACATTTCACTACACATATACCAGAAGTTGTTAGGATTTTTTTAAAAAATTTTGCATTAATGTCACATTTCTGTGGCTTGAGGTGCATGTGAACCTCATAGTTATAAGGTAGAATCCGCGTTGCATGAGTTTCCCGCCTCACTCAAAATTTTTCCTGTAAGAATTTGCAAGAGCCATCTATGATTCCTGACAGAGCAGGACACTGTATGTTTCTCGAGTGGTGGTGCTCTATGTACACATCATTGCAACTGTCATCTTTCTGTGCTTCTCAATTGTGAAGACCTATGGTTTTCTGGTCCAACATGCTGGACTGTGTAGATATTGCTGGGGGCATAATTTGAGGTACTCAGATTTGGAATCTTGAAAGTGCCATTGACGTTTGTTCTTGTAAGACTTTGGGAAAGAGCTGGTCAATGATCTCGTACAGAGAAGACTTCAGAAACTCCAAGCACTGCAGTCTGGAGTGTGCCACTCATCATTGGGGGTGGATATTCAGAAACAACACACTTCAGGGACTGGAACAGGTATTCAAGAGCCTCATAAAAAGGTATGTTGCCAGCTATGTCCACATTCTTTGGACAGAAAGGTGAAGACCCGATGCACAAATTGCCATATTCCGTGTTACCTGGAACACCAGTAGACCATCGGCAACGTATGTGCAGTGAACATTTAGAAATGTCAAAGCGAGTGTGTAATTATGGTAATGTGAAAGTGAAATTATGATAATATTCTTGAGTTTATGAAAAGAAGTGTGTAATAAAATACCTGAATCAGCATTCATTACTAAGAGAATACAAATGTCATGTAAACAACAGTCATTGCCTGTTTTAAAATGTGGGGTCCATGTGAACCCCAGGTCATAATAAAGCACATTATGGAAGGACAGAGTGATAAGGTTAACACCTTGACACTTCACAAACACGTGCAAACTGGACACCAGCTATCTGGATACTGAAGCATTGATGCATCCAGTGCCAAAGTCAGCATAAAGCTATGGGTCTAAATGCCGGCAGACACACTCCCACCACCCGGCAAACTGGCCATTGCCAAGTTGACCATGAGACTCACTGTATTATGTCAGAGTGAATTTTTGCCATGATTTTGTGTGTCTAAACATAAAATAAGTGTTGAATTTTTTTTGGTTGCATCTAGATTTCTATAAATGGTGCCCACGCAATCATGCAGGTTAGATTTATTTAGTACCATAATATTCAATATTCTTATTACTTATCAAATAGAAAGTCTGAGATTATTACTATTCATTCATTACTCACTGGTCATAAGTAATTAAGGTTTTATATATTTTTATTAATATAAAAATATTTTAACTTTATTTACTAATTGTAAATATACATATGTGTATGTGTGAGAGTGTGTGACAATTTGCATATTAATATCTCCCTTCATCTCTTTCATCTTATCACCATTCATCCTCATCTTTGCAATTAGCCAAAATTTGCTGAAAATAAATTCAATCAATCAAAATATATTATCATGCTGTATTTTGGTGGATTTTAATTGGTTGACAATATTTAGTGACCATATTTTTGTTTCTGTATACCATGTATATCCAAACTCTTTGGACTTTTTATTGAAGAAAGTAGCTCAATATAATTATTTCACTCCATTTTCCTACACATAATGAGTGTGCAAAAGTGTTCTGTTCGAAAGGCACTCGATTAACAACCTCTCTTCCTCATAGTACACCCTGGACTGCATTCTGGAGACCTATGAGGCACTGGTGCCTGGATCCTCCAGGATAACTATCTGTGGAGATTTATGTTGTCGTTCCTTCATCCATCTCATCTTACCGCCATTGATCCCAAAATGGAAAACAAATTAACACAATAGATGCTAAATTAACAAATCCTACATGTAATGATGTTTGAATTGCATTTCCAGTATCTAATTCCTAGGGGAACATATTTTTGGTAAATAAAAAAGCAAAATTTCGGTACAGAAATGGAGTCTATTTCAGGTTCAAAGCGGTAAATAAAATGAAATTTCGCTGTTATAGTGGTGAAAAAGCAGCTTATAAAATTACATTTTGGTTTTAAAAATGTGAATATAATCCCAAATTTGATTTAAAAATTGCACTATTACACAAAATAAACATATGTATCCCTTCTAATAGCACATTAAATCATTGCCAGAATATTAAGTTTATTCTTGTATAATGGGTTCCATTTTTGCTTCTGAAATGTTTACAGCAGAATTAATCAATTTTCCGTGAATTGCATAACTCACAGGATACTTCAAACTTCAGCCGGCCCCTGTGGCCGAGTGGTTAGCACATCGTGCTGCGACACCAAGGGTCCCGGGTTCAAATCCCACTTGGGCTTGGTTGTTCGTGAATGTCCATTCACGAAGTAAAATAAACTAAATCAATCAATCAAACTTCAGAAAGTGTCGTTTTTTTTTTTTTTTGCATTTTGCAGTTCATTTCGCATCATTTCGTGACAGAACAGGGTAGGAAAATGCACCTTAGACCTTTCAGAAACATGATCAATTAACATTAGAATGTGTTATTTCACATTTCGGTTTTCGTCAAAAACGAAATAAGCATGCCTCTACTAAGTCCCCTTACAAATGTTCTGGAAGTGGATATGTATCAGTAAATTCTAACTAGGGAACGAATTTTTAGGTTTTTTGTTGCTTCAGAAGTTGGCCATACTCAAGAGTGCTGACGATACAGCTGCAATGTAATCTGCAAAGCCTTATTTCACATAAAAGTGCATAATTTTACCTTTAGCACATAAAACACACAATTCTAGGGAAAGAACATAAATTGTACATATTTTAGACATTCCAGACAAAATAAGGTTTCCAAATTCTTTGCATAAATGCATATTTTGGAGTTAATGCATAAAATGGACAAAATATGTTGTGGTAAATTAGTAAATTACTATCCTATCTGGGACTCCACAACACACCAGCTACTGAAGTGTGCAAGCTTTGTTTGGTTAGCAGATTGCATATTTTGGAGTTAATGCATACCAGACAAAATATGTGGTAAATTAGTAAATTACTATCCTATTTAGAACTCCAGAGCATATTAGTGACTACTTACCTCTACCAGAGTGCTACTGTAATGTGCAAGCTTTGTTTGGGTAGTGGATTGTAAGATGATTGTAAGTGGAAGGAAGATAAAGCTCACATCTTCAGAAATATGTCTGCGAGTTACTGAATGTGCTTACAGCTGATGGGAAGGTGTTTTCTCAACCATGTGACAAAGCAATTCATGCAGAGAAGCATTCACAAGTCACCCAGCATATGTCAGGAAACAAACATTGCATGCATGCGTTTATGACAAGTGCTAATACAAGCCTCAATATTTTCAAATGAAGAACGATCTAAGTGTTTGATTTCTTATTTAGATCTAAGTAGAACTTTTGTTGCAGTGAATATCTTACTGAAGAAAATAAACAATCTGGTGCTGAAAAACTTCGTGACACAATACATACAATTTGCACCACCCGATGAATCCACGTTATGTAAACTCTACTTCCCACAGTGTTATGAAGAATCTGTGCAAAAATTAGATCTGTGTGTGTACATGAAAATGTGTGCTTCAGTCAGTCTTATTTAATGAAAATATTTTTACTTTTGGCCATATATTTCCACTGTGTCTAGAACATAATAAAATCACCTTAAAATCCACTCCTTAATTATAACAGTTAAAACTATTTGATCCTTACACAGTATTATATCTGCTTTGTGTGAATTAAAATTTTTGTTAGGCAGAGATAACCACATTGCACACATTTATCCTTGGTTTGACTTCTGCAGTTTTCAAAGTGACATCATCATGACGACAACATAATATCACTATTATATGCATTAGCTCCTCATGTTACTTGACACACTAGTCCTGCTTGCCATAACTGTTCCATTCCTTTATCTATTCTTTCTTCTACAATATTTTCCAGTAATGCAAGTGTCTTGGAATACCTGTCAAGATAACTTCTTGAAGGGAGCACCTTCCAAATGGCACAGTGGCTGTCACCTTGTAATCAAGGGGCTTCAGGTTTGATCCCAGATTCAGTGCACAAATGGTTCACATCCCACTTAAAATTATAGGTTCAGTCCAGATTAGTCTGTCTGAGCATAAAGTAGACTTAAACCAAACTTTGATTTTCTTCAAGAGAAGAAACAAGTCAGAACAAAATTGATGGCCCCATGTCTTTAGTGGCCGCGGTGGCTCAGTCGGTAACGCGTCTGACTACCATGCTCAAGTTCCCGGGTTCGATCCCCGGCCGGTTCAAATCCGGGAACTTTTCTAACGGTGTAAGCAGCCCCAGCGCCCACCCAGCATCGAATAACATGGGTACCTGGGGGAAACCCTGGGGGGTAAAGGCGGTCAGGGGCATGATGCTGATCACATCACCCCCACTCACAACCGGATCAAGAAAGTGTGGGGTGTTACCCCCACACCCCCTATACGCCTTCATGGCATGGTGCTATGCACAGGGGAACACTTTACCTTTTTTTACCTTTACCATGTCTTTGTTTAAAAAATTGTATCCTTTATTATAAGATATGCTACTATGCTCTTCATTATAAACAGCATCATAATAATTTCCACTGTGATTATCATAAAATATGTCAAGGGTATCCCAGATTTGTTGCTTTTTTACTCCTTCACTTGAATATCTTTCAGTGTTGAAGTTCTCTAGCAAGTGTAATACATAAACGTCTGCAAATGCTGGAAAGATAAATATGATAATTTATGCATGATGGACATATCAAATAACATGTATTCACAATTTATAAACTTACAGGCTTCAAAAGAAGCATTCTTTCCAAAAGAAAAGAAGTACTGAATGATTGCTTCTAAGGAAAACATTCTAAGTGTTCAAATACTGTTTCTAATTCATCATTCAAAAGTGACTCTTAAAATTAATATAACCATGTAACGACAGTATTTATTTTATATTCATGCTTTCTACACTGTTGAAATTTATTGTTTTTTTTATTTTTATTATTGGCATTGTAATACTTCTAAATCCAACCAATTTCAAAATAGTGTAATGTCATATCATTGAAAATCATAGAAAACTTTTTATTTTTGTAGATATACTTTAGAGCAAAAATTGTTTTCTAAATATAAACTGTTTAAAATGTATATTTTATATAGTATAAAAAAATCCATTGAAGGTTTTTTATCCTTTAAAGGATAATCATGTGCAGAACGTTTTTAATATGGCTCTCACTCTCTTAATTTCTTCCAGATGATTTCTCTTCTTCCTGGCCGTGTCATTAAGCTACTAGAGTTTATTGGTTTTTCTGGAAGTAAAGTAAGTTTAATGAATACAGAATGTCACTAGTTTCATTACTTTATTTACTTTATTGGAGTATTTATCTAAGCTATTAGTACACTTAGTAATATACTATGCATTTGGAGCTTAAATTTTGACAAAAACTGTGATAAAATTATTCAAGCATGTGAAATCTGCAAACTATGTAATCATTTCTGTGCAATGTGAAGATGTAACCTTCTCAGTAGAATATAGAATGTAAGAAACTAAATAAACATAATAATACAGTAAAAAATAAGAACAACAACTCAGGATAACCCAACGAAGGAATTGACTTGCTGGAACGGAGTGTGCTCTTTCTGTTGCTGCAGTCAAGAAGCCAATAACTTATGTACAAAAAAACATTAAGTCGAGGTTTCACTGTATGTGTATTGCCATATAGTTTCCTTTATGATCTTCATAAATATTTGAATATTAAAATTGTTTGCACTTTTGAAATTCTGCAATACTGACACATTAATTTCTTGTGTAAGTTCTTAATTTCTTCAATTCAAATTCTTCCCTTTGATTCTCTGTTACAGGAGGTTGGGCTGAAAGAACTGGTAACTGGGTACCATTTGAAAAACAGCCTACGTCAGGTTCTCTGTGTGATGGTCTTATTAGGTTACCATCTGATCGTGGTGTATGTGTTGAGCCATACAGATGGGGACCTAGAATTCTGTGATGATATACTCAGGTCACAACTTCAGGTGTGTATTCTAACTAAATTTAAGCTATAAGAGTAGTGCCTATTATTTTTTATTAACAAGCATATAATTGTTAATATATTCATAAAATGCCAATCCATCCTCAACATCATTAGTGGATTCAGCACAGACTATTTGTGGTAAAATGCACTGAATTACAGGTTCATATTCAGTTTATAAAATTCCATGAATGTTATGGTGAGTAAAATTGCAATTTTGATTTGTAGTATTTAAAATTTTTACACACAATAAAAAAATTACCTCATTTTTAGGATTCCTAGCATTGGAGGGAAAACTATACCTTTGCATCCTTCTAGCAATTAATATACAAATTATGGGTTATTCTTAAATGTTAATTCTTCATTTTACTAACTGTGCATTTTGTAATGTTATTTGTTTTCTGTTATTGTGTTCTATTTATATTTCTCAACGTATTGGAATTTTTAAATCTATATAAAAAGGAATAATAATGTTCCAAAAGCGAAATTGGGGGTATATCAATCACATCTCTCATTTTGGCTGATCGGAATATTTTATACACTGTTGTTTCCTGCATGATTGCAATATGTTTCGGGCTTCCCCAATGACTTAGTGGTGATCTCGTCACCTTGTAATCAAGTGGTCCTGGGTTTCATACCCGGTGGAGGCACATGGTGGTTCGGATCCCACTTTAAACTGTAGGTCCAGTATTGATTGATTAGCTTTACTGTGCATATAGTGGACTTAGAACACACACAATCAATCAATATGTTTCATAACTTTGATGACAGTGAAATCTATTACAACTTCATGTAAATACAGTGCGTCCGGCTTAAAAGTATAATAATAGAAAAATTAATAACTTTTAAGTTTATTAAGTACAGTTTTCTCCTATCTATAGAGTAACTCAAAAAAGTTTTTTACACACCCAACACATCTTGATATGTGCTCTATTAGTAGCACTACAGATGTACAACCTTTATTCAAGCTCCGTGCATGTGTTGTACGCTATTACTGCCATCACATTCCGGATGAGACATCGTAAATTAGGAAGTTTACGAACTCATTTTTGGTATACTGGAGACTACTATGGACATTACCCTGCTTGATTTTTCTGTGGGGTTTTGTAAAGTCTCAAGTGTACCGAAAACGAGATCGTGACCTTCCTGATCTATGATGCCACATTTGTGCTGTAATCTGCATACTTCTAAGATCAAGTATGAATGACATTGTTAAAGCTATCTTGTTATTTACCTTTTATAATATTTATATACATCATCCCATGTTCACATAATTGTCATGTTATAATATAATTGTATAACTTTTGTGTTACTATTTCAGTTGTATCCAAATGGAGCATGGTTCCTTTTGTTCAAAGGCCGTCTTGAATTCATGAAAGGGAACATACATGAATGCGTAGACTGGTACACCAAATCAGTGAAGTCACAAAACCTGTGGCCACAATTTCATCATTTGTGCTATTGGGAATTAATGTGGGCAAATGCGTATGTATTTAAACAATATATTTTTTTATTTAAATTTCCTAAGAAATTGAAATGTTAATCTTATAATAGATCATTTGTGAAATTTGTTTGTAGGTATGGATGTGGACATTCAGAATAGTAACAAATTAAGAACATTTCACAGACCATTGCTTATATTTACAAACTTGAGATTTATATGCATTGAATTTTTCACATGATCGTACTAGTTTGTATACAATGTGAATTGGACATTATCCATTGTGCAGTACTTTTATCTACTTATTCTAACACTATATTTCGAAAGAGCACATCTTCTCTGATCTTCAGGTGAACAGATTTATTTTTGCCAGTGTGGTGTGGACCAACCTACAACAGACCTGGATGCACTAACCAACTGCTCCAATGCACCTCCCGAATTCTGTTCTACATTTTGCTCCATTTATACTACTATTTATATATTTTCTTAGGAGAGAGGACATATTTGCTTTGTTGGTTACAAGATTAACTGGTGAGATAAGATCTCTTGGGAGAGTTAGACAACACAACTTTTCTTGGCACCAGACAAAAAAGCAGGGGGGGGGGGCATTAAAGCTTTCCTTCTTTCTCTCACCTACACACATTCCTCAGCTGTAAATTTCATTCTAGTTCGGCTATCTAAAATTCATCTTAAAAAAGTCATGTTTTTTTTTTGCTTCAGCAAACTTCATATTCATCCCCCTCCCCCTTTCCAGTGATCAGTTCAAACTCTTGCTCGACTTGCATTGTAATCTGCCCTGAAAAACATGTAATTTGCAATCTGTTTGCACCGAATGTGGATCCGAATACACATTAAACAGTTCCACACTCGATAATCACTCAATTCAGACTGCTGCTAGCCTAGGGGTAAAAAAGAATGAAAATGCAAACATCCAGTCTTTGATATGAATGAAACTCAGTGAAACTCCAAGTGCCTCCCCTGCCAATTTGTTTACATTGCAGGCAGCCTTACGGAGCAGTTACAATCTTTTATTGCGCAGATCGCTTATTGAGATGTCATGGGATGAGGTGTGCTCGATTCAGTTTTCAATAGCGACATGTAGAATGGTTTGGATTCCACTTTAAACTCTATGTTTAGTCCCAATTAGCCCATCATTGTGTTATTTATTTGTAGCATGATTGGTAAAGGTAGGTAAAGTTCCCTGTGCATGTAGCACAGTGCCATGAAAGCACATTTATGGGATGTGGTGGTAGGGCCCTACACATT